>NC_071611.1:33565363-33883799 GCF_024509145.1 Vidua macroura
GGATAAGATTCAGTAAGTGGTCTAGTCTTGCTATAGTTAGGAAATCTATTACAGTTCCAATGTATTATAGTACTGATCATAAAATTGAAGTGTAGTTCCACCTGGTGAGAAATAATCTGAAACTACCTTTTCCTTTGGGGTCTAAGGTCTAAAGAGATAAATGGTTTTATCCTGTATGTGCATTTGTTTCTCTGGATATTTACTGCAGTATTTTGCAATACTTTGAAGCTTGATTTCTCATAGTGGACTGATTAGATTCCTTGAGTATGATGATCTACAAGGTCAGTGCAGGCAGGGAGAGGACGAACCAGATTCCTTTGTTTGTTTTAGGAATCCCTGTTTTGCTGTGATACAGAAATTTTCCACTCTGTAGTTCCATCAGCTTCTTCCTTCTAAGTGGGAGTAAATATCAATGGTCATTACACTTCCTTCAGGTTTGCTTAGTCCCTTACCAAGTATCTTTTGCTATTTGAAGAAAATCAAAAGTCCTTCTCTAGCCTTCAGCCTTTCATATGCCTTTTCAGGACAAATAATCCAGCCCTGCAAGTGTCTTTACAAAGACACTAATACTTTGATTTACTAAAAATACAGTCCATCCGAGCACATGATCACCATTACTAGTTTGAGACAGTTTCCCAGTGTTATATATCTCTCTGCTCTTCATGTAAGGTTTTTACTAAGCATTCATGGTCAGTAACATTTCACTTTCTTTCATGTGTTTATCTGGCAACACAGAGTCCATCTTAAGAGAAAGAGAAATGCAGGATAATCTCAGTGTACAAACAAGCTGGATTGATGGGCTGAGGCCGATGGTGTGAGGTTCAACAAGGCCGAGTGGCTGGAAAGGCCCTGGGGCTGCTGGTGACAGCAGCTGAACATGAGCCAGGGTGTGCCCAGGTGGCCAAGAAGGCCAATGGCAGCCTGGCCTGGATCAGCAATGGTGTGGCCAGCAGGAGCAGGGCAGGGATTGTCCCCCTGTGCTGGGCACTGGTGAGGCCACACCTCTAGTGCTGTGTCCAGCTCTGGGCCCTCACTGCAAGAAAGACACTGAGGAGCTGGAGTGAGTCCAGAGAAGGGCAGTGGAGGTGGGGAAGAGTGTGGAGCACAAGTCCTGTGAGGAGCAGCTGAGGGAGCTGGGGGTGTTTATCCTGGAGAAAAGGAGGCTCAGGGGAGAGCCTCCCTTGAGGCTCTCTACAACTCTCTACAACTGCCTGAAAGGAGGTTGTACCCAAGTGGGTATTGGCTTCTTTGCCCAAGTAACAAGTAGTAGGATGAGAGGACATGGCCTCTGTCTGTGCCAGGGGAGGTTTAAATGGAATAGTAGGACACCTTTCTTCATGTGAAACATAGCTGAGACTGTCAGAAAAAGACAGAAAATCAGACTGCCAGAAAAAGTGGTTGAATCATCAACCTGGATATTTTAAAAGATGTGTAGATGTGGCACTTGGGACATTATTTAGTGGTGGACTTGGCAGCTCTGGGTTAACAGTTTGGCTTAATCTTACAGGTCTTTTGCAACCTAAACAGTTCTTTGATTCTGCATACACTGTGCGTGGACTAAGGTACAAAGGTCTCTTTGAACAATGTTCTCAAGATACTTTTTCTGTCTTTAACACTCCTCTGTTTATAATCACCTTGCTCTTACACATATGTCTTCTTTTTACCTGAACATGTTGATGAAGGTGTGATCATGTATGAACACTTACAGCAGAGTCAGCTGACTGGAGTGCAGAAGATTTCTTTACATTTACTATATCCCCTCCACCATCAGCTCTGGATATCCAGATGTTCCATGTTGTCATTTCATATGAAATTAACAGGCATGATCAGAATAGTCGACTTCTAGCTAATACAGGTAAAAATGCTTCACTGTTTTGGCTCAAAATTGTTTTGGATCTGTCAGAGCTCCATTGAAGAATGGAGAAAAAACAAAAATTTCTTTCTCTTCAGTAAGCAGTGACCAGAATATTTCTGAGACAGAGAGTACTGTAGGGTAGTAGCTTGGGAAGCTCTGTTCACTGCACCCTTAGAAATGAGATAGCTACATAGGTTTGATCCTTCCTACTGCTGTAGAAGATACTTTGTTTTCTGTAATGGTAGGTGAAAAACTCTATAAGAAGCTTTGAGATACTGGTAATTCTTTAATCTTAGTGTATTCATCAGTCAAAAATCTTGTCTCTTATATCTGTTTGTATTTTAAAAGTAGTGGTAATATGTTTTTAGCCATGACATGTGGAAATCAGGGATACCACAAAGGAGAAAATTTTTTGAGCATCATCAGTGTTTGACACGTAGTTTCTGAAACAGTGCAACTATAAAATGTTCAGTTTCTAAGATTCTCTTTTCATTTCTTCCAGGTGCTGTACTCCAGGAAGGAGGTAGAGTATTAATCAACAAAACAAATTTAGATGCTTCAAAGCTGTTGATTAAGCTACCTGATGTACAGCGTTCCATGTATGAAATCTGGTATCAGGTTCTGTCTTTACCCCAACATGGCATGATTGTTGTTGGAGAACGAAATGTTACCAAAGAAAAGCCTAACTTCTCCCAGTATGTACTGGACAAATTTGGAATTATGTACATACATGATAATTCTGAATCTCTAAGTGACAATTTCACTTTTGCTGTTTGGTTGAACCTAAAGAGCCAGCCTGCTACAAAGCCCCATAATGAAGTTTTAGAGGAGATGTTTAATATCACTGTTTTCCCAGTGAATGAAACTCCAGAACTGAATCCAGATCTCCAGAACTGAAGACTAAAAGACTGCACTTGAAAGTCCTGCAGGGAGATGTGTCAGTGCTGGGGGCAGAGAATCTGAAAGTTGAAGACTTAGATAATGCTCCAGCTGAGCTGAAATACACTATTGTTAGGAACCCTAATAATGGTTACTTAGCAATGAAAAGCAGTCTCAATGTCTCTATAATAAAGATTTCACACAAGCTGATGTTGATAGTGGTAAAGTCTGGTTTGTACAGGATGAAAGTTCATCTTCTAGGGTGTTTTATTTCAGTGTGACTCATGGTAAACATCGCCCTTTATACAAACTGTTCAGTCTTGAAGTTGTACCAATTGCTCTTGTCCTTGTCAACCTTACCAATGTTGCGCTGCCACAGGGCCAGACAGCTGTCACTATTACTGATGTTCAGCTTTCAGCCATCACAAATGGAAAAAGCACTAATAGTATGTATGAAATAACTCAGCCACTCAAATATGGGCACCTCATGATTGGAAATGAGCGGGTTACTAAATTTGAGCAGGCAGATTTGTACTCGGGAAAGCTCTCTTATCACCTGACAAATCTTACTGCTTCCAGTGACGTACTGGAGTTTATGCTTTTTACTGCCGAAGGCAATCTAACAGGACAAGTGCTAAACATCACAGTAATGCCTTTAGTACAAATTGTATCTGACCTGCAGATTTCAAATCAAGCAGCTTATAAATTTGGAAGCAGTCATCTGGATGCTTCTGAGATAGCCATTTTGACAAACAGTAATCCTAGATTTGAAGTGATAGTGCCCCCCTCTTTTGGAAGGATTGTAAAGAAAAGGTTTGTGAATGATGCAGTGTTTGAAGATACTCAGACGTTCACCCAGGCTGACATTGATAGTGGTGTTTTGCTTTTAGACATAGACACAAATATGACGCATTGATCTGTTGAATGACTCATTTACATTTATACTCAGGGCAGATGCTGTGCAGCCTGCTATTGGCTATTCTCAGTATTCCATTGTGCCACACAGTCCTCCACTTGTGCAGGGTTTTACAACAGAAGTGCTTTATGTAACCAGCATGACCACTTTCAAGGCTCACTCTACCTCAAAGGATGAGGCACCAGTCTCCTCACAGAATGAAGAGGCTGCAGTAGGACCACAGAAGACTGAACCAACTATATGGCCAGGGCAGAATCACTGGGAAAACCTACATGAGGAAGATCCATTGCTAAATCAGGCCGTGGGAACAAGTGTATCTGTGGAGTTGAAGATGACAAACCAGGTTTTTGCCAGAGGTCCCAGAGAGCAGGCAAGTGAAAGCAACCCTTAGTACCTTATTATCCCCCTGGTCCTGGTGTCGGTTCTATTCATTGTTGCTGTTACCTCTGTGTGCATTTTGTTCATGTGTCAGAAGAAAGAGAAGACAAAACCTTTAGTCAAAAGTCAAACAGATGCAATCCTCAGTAGTGCAGATCGATGTCTGGAACAGAGCTTGACTGTGCCCTCTGTCACAATGACTCCTCTCCTGAAGGGGGCTGAAATAAGTACAGCCTCAACATTTGTGGCAGTAAAACATGAGCAGCTGCTTCCTACAGTGGTTCCTCCAACTACAGAAAGGTATCTGAAAAACAGCTTTTTAAATCTTGATCCTGAAATGATCCAGTATTGTCGTAAAACAAACTCAACTTCGAAGCACAATCAGTACTGGGTATAGTTACACCAGTTTTGGTCATGCTAATTGATGTAGCATGGAAAAGTGAATATATATTGTTGACATATAATTTGTTCTTTATTACCCTTATTTATTATAGGTCAAATGATACACTCTGTGTTAGATGAAATCTGAATACCTGTGAAATAATAACAAAAATCCTACTGATTACAGTGGCCATAATAGAAGATTTGCAGTTGGTGTGTCAGCAAAATTCCCACTTAATTCAGTGGGGAATTTGGCCACATGGATTTTGAGTGCACCCCATGTATGCTGTATTTTTTATTTCCCATGAAAGGTAAAATAGAATATTCTGTCATGGATTATATATTTTTAATGGAATTGTTTTTGGTTTTTGGGGTTTTTTTTTAAACTGATTTTGCTATGAAGGTATTTTATTCCTTCTGAATCACTACTTCTCTTTGGAGAAATTCAGATTGTTTCAATAAGTAATTTTTCCATGGTGCTAATTTCAATAATACACTTTGATCTGAAGGCTGTTCAGAGGCCAGTACTAAAGAAACAAAACTGAGTATTTGACAGATCACTAAACTAGATATCCAGAATTCAATTCAGCAACAATAATACAGCAGTGAATAAGGATTCTGGTGGAATACTGTGAGATGTTGTATGCTCTTTTGGTTTCTTTTTGCCTGATTTGATGCTGAACTCTAGCCCTTAGTGTCTGAAAACTGCTAAAATATATCCTTTACCTCTACTCCACCTGGCAAAAATTGAGTATTTGTCAGTCAGCCTGTCTGCTTAATTATCTTTAGGCTTAGATTATGTCTGGATGTGCATAAAATTTCCTGCTCCTGAAAAAGGGGTAAATTCTGCTTTCAGTTAAGCAAACACAACTTTCTCTGGAGTCTATGTGCTCAAGCAGATGGCAGTAGAATCAAGGCCTGTACTGCATACTGTCATGGGTCCTGAAGCTACTGACAGAAGCAATCCTGCAAGGTAGTATGTATCCTCTTCTGAAGTTTCGCAGTTGACCCTTCATTTTCCAGAACACTGAACAAATATGCCTTATGCACTGCTACCAAGTACTATGTACTCCAACTTTGCTCTGGGGATGAAGTGTGCAATAACTTCTGTACAAAGGGAGTATAATGCCTGTTGACTACAAGGAATGAACTGACTTCAAGGAAATGGTGCTGTGATCATAACCAGTCTCTTATTGACAGTGAACTTCTCATCTCTATTTTTCACCTTTAAATTGCTACAGCTTCCGTCCAGCCTCTTCGTAAAAACTCTGTTCTCAGCAGTCTCAGCTCTGCACTCACTCAGTAAACACTGAAATACCATTTTTATTTCGGCCTAATTTTATTTAGGTACTGCCATTTTTGCTTTTATAGAATGGATTTGCTGACCTAAAGATCCTTGGTGCTATTCATCTCACACTACTTTGTTTTGGATGATTTTTTAAATTTTTGATGATTAAGTGTGTTTCTGTCATTTATAGATTGTAGTTATGGGAAATTTTCATTCACAAGGAGGGCCAGATGTAAACTGTGCTTACTGCTGTGTTCTGGGAGCTGAATACAGGAGCAGTGGGGGTAGTCCTCATCTTTACCACCTCTACTACCATGGGCAGACATGATTGTGGTGCATTTTTTAGAGGCCACTTCAACAAGAGTAGTCCATGTCAGTGGGAAATATACAAGCCACGTTTTCATCTGGTCAACTTATTAGAGCACTAGATATTGAAGATATGAACCCTTCATACACTCAAACTAAAATGTAGTAGAATCTTGTCACACAGTTTTTACATTTGTCATTCCCTGATGCCAGTGCATGAGTTCAAAGGGCTCTGGGTGTTCAGGTGTCTCAGGTGGATCTCTCTGTGTGGTGGACCTTTTCTGCTTTTTTAGAAGAGGTCTCTGGGACTGTTCTGAGTGACTCTTAGCCAGAGGTGGTGTTGCCAGCCACCACAGGGACACCCCTGCACCCTTTGTGGAGGTATAGCTATATGTCTCTTGCCATTTCCTGGGACCCCTTCTACCAACAACAAGCAGACACCAGCTTCCTCGAGATCCCAGCTGTCAGATACAGCCTGCTTCCAATGCCTTCTAGACAGTAGCAGCAACCTGATCCCTTTACACCTTCTCCAGGCCACATTCCAACGAGGAGTAAAGAATATTAATCTCAGCACTTTCCTGACAAATGAAGAAGCCTGCTTCATGTTTTTCTAGTTCTGAGACCTTCCTGTCAAGAACAAAAGACACCTCATGCTCCAGATCCTTCCAAGCAGTGCACCTACAGTTTGATACCAAAATAGTGCACTGCTCTAAACTCCTGGAGCCTGGTGACAAAATCCACGCTGTCAGCTTGTGACAGGGTGAACAAATGTACAGAAATTAAATGTGTTCTTTATGAGATTTTGCTGAGTGTGTTGGTGTAAAGACAGGTGTGCCTGAATTTGTGGTGTTTAGTGTGCGGTGGAGATGGAGCATAAGGCTGATGTAGTGCTGGTGATGTAAAAATTGAGACCATGACATAATAGTCAAAAAACCTGCCATTCAGTTATAACTGCACAATTGAATGTCCATTCTTGAGTTTGAGCATTTGCGTGGTAGGAGAAAAAAGCACTACATAAGAACATCAAAAATGGTGGTAGAATTTGTGCTGGCTCTTTTAGCTTTAGCATAAGGGACTGAAATCTTGTTCTGTTTCCAAAATGGTTTTGGTTGACAACAGATGTTCATTTCCAGTAGATTCATCATTATGGGTTATATCTTGTGCATTTTGCTCAATTTTTAAAGCATTGAGCGGGTTTTTTTCAGTTTTGTTTTTGTTTTTATAGTTAAAATCAGCCTTAACACCTAATTAATCAGGGACATATGCCAGCATTCAGTTTTCTTCCTCAGTTTTGGCTGCCGTGACACAACTGTGCCAGAGTGCCTGCCATATTTTTTTTTTTATGAAAACTTTGTATGATGTAAGTTTATTGTTAATCAGTGATTACTTGGTTTAATGCAAAATTTAGAGGCAATATTGTAACTGATAACTACATAACAATTTAGCTTTAAAATCCCATCCTGAATCCCTAGTAAAAAAAACCCAAAATTAAAAACTCTGATTATGTTAAACTTACCCTGTGGACAGTGGAGAATAGTCTTTGGGAGAGGACGGTTTATCTTGTTCATACATAGATCTTTAATATAGATAAGTCTGCTCTGGCTTAGCTAGTCCAGGTTTGAGATTATAAAAACTAGCTGGGATGAATCTCATACTGGGTTTCCTAAATTACAATCAGTCTAGAAAATGAAAAAAAAAAAAAACCTACTCTGTTTCGTGGTTATGGATTCTTTTGAGATTTTAGGAACACACATATTTTATGGTCAGAATCTGTCTTGAATATTTTGGTTGTTTCCCTTGGCCTTGAAATTTTGTGTTTTATTTAGTGAAGATGGGGTTTCTGAAGGATTCCCCTTTTTACCAAATGGAGTTATAAACTGCAACATGAAAGTGCCTTGAAAACATATATTAAATCAATAAACTTTTTGTTTACAATCCATGCACTTAATGTTTTTGTGCTTGCTTTAAAGACCTGTGAAGTGCAGAGAGACAGGAAAATCCTATTGCCCATAACAGCATTCTTCTGAGTTTTCTAATGTTGTGGTTTTTAAATTGCACATGTGCTGGGGTGGATGCTGTGCTGTGCCCAGTGCCACTCAGTGTGTGTGGCTGGAAAAGGAGAGACTTCTCACTGAGCACCTAACCTGGCCATTTCCAGCACTTTCAGGAATGTAACATCAAAATAAATGCATTGATTTGAACTTGCTCAAACAGGACTGCACTGGGTTTATTTCAGAAAGATTTTCTGTTATTTAACTGCATCTGATTTTAAGATATCAAGTTCTTAAATACATTAATGTTACTACATTAGTTCTGTTTCTTCTTTGATTTTCATCTTGATCGAAAGTACCCCCTCACTCCAGCCTCACACCAAATGCACTGTTCAACCTGATTGTTTTTCTCAATCAGAACTTAGCTGGCTTGCAGTCATTCCTGTAAACTGAGGTAAGGAACTTCCTCTTGAGACATCAGAAATGCTGGTGGCCCTGGTGGGCAGCTTCCTGTACACCATGAATCAGTGCCCTGTGCACAGAAATCTTTCAGCAGTAGTGAGTTGTGTCCCCCTCCTACACCTCAGAAAGTACTGGTTTGGAAATAAGAGAAATAGGACAGAAAAAGTCATAAACCCTATACATTCTTCTTTTAGTTAAGTGTAGATGAGGGCCAGCTACAACTTTTGCTGCAGTAGCCTTTGCTACATTCTACAATTCCAAATTCAGCAGAGAGTCTACTTAAGAAGCTTCCAGTCTGCTTTCCACCACTTTTGTCAAGTCAGTCCTTGTGATGCTGCGTTGAAGTACATTCTGTGAATATTTTTAAACAGGCTGCAAATAATGTCCTGGCATATTCAATGGAAAATGTATTAATTTATCTTCACTCATTTCAAGCTAAGTAATTCCTGCCAGAGCTTGCATATCCCAAATGCAGTCCCAGAACAAAATGTTCTTTCATTGCAACTGGTGAAATCTATATTTTCCAGTGTGTTTGTAGAGAGATTCTGCATGGTGAAGTGCTTGCTTTACGTGATCATTTCCTCATTGCCAATCTTGCCGCTTGGTTGTTTCTGTGGGAATACTTTATACAAGTGGGTAGGCACTGCTAGACATCAAGTTATTTGCAGTTTGAAGTTTTAGCTGCAAAGCATTTGTATGGCTTCACAGTGAGAGGGGCATTACTTCACATAAATTTGTTGGGGAAAAACAAAGGAGGAACAGATTGAGCATTGGGATGGGAGTGTCAGAACTCCTTGCAAGAACACAGGCAATAGATCAGAATAAATTTATGCAATGTAAAACGTGTGACTGATCACAGTGCTCCAGCTCATACACTTCATCTTGCATAGGTACAAGATGTGGTGCATGAAAGCACATTGGTGAGAAAATTCTCAAGAGAATAAAAAAAAAAAAGTAATCAAGAGCTTGCTTTTCCTATACAAGTATAGACATTCAAGTACATACCAATGAAATTGAATGTCTTAGGGAGAGGCATGTAGGAAGTTGTTTTGAGACATGCAAAGCCCCCCGGAAGCTGCTTTGCTGGCAGTGAGTGCTAAGGAAGGAGTTGGTTAGAGAGGCAGGGAGAGACAGAGGATTACGGAGACAATCTTTCTGAGATTAGATGGAGTTTCTAAAAATGGGAAGGTCATTTGGAAGCACACCCATGAGTTTGTTTGAAAGGCAGAGTTATGTTGGGCTGTGCCTTAGGCAAGCAGGCTATGATCCACCACACTGCCTGTGAAGAGAAAGTGCCAAGGTGAGTTTTGCTCCTACTAGAAGGGAGAGTCCTGCTTAGAGATAGGTGTCAAGTCCTAGAAACTCAGTTTGCCTTTTCTTTTGTTTGCAGCTGGCAAGAGCTATTATTTCTATTAGAAAGAAATAATCTATGACATGAACATTTTGAATTTTGACTTCAGAAGGCTCTTTCAAGAAGTCCAGTTGTGCAGTTCATCAGATCAGATCACTAAAATCGTTCTTTATATAACCACCACCCAGAGTGGCTGAGTTAAGTTGCCTAGGGTGTAATTCAGATGTTAGGTCTGTTGGCATGAATGTTACCTTAGAGTTGCAGTGTTCCTAGTGTCTTGGTCAAAGTGCAGAAAGGAACAGGACGAACTTGCTTTGGATTTTGACTGATTGTATTAATTGGAAGCAATTAATGATTAATAGTAAATCTGGCAATCTGCAGATATGAAAGGTATTTAAAAGTAAGGCAACAGAGGTCTTGATTTTGAGATAACTACATAGATGAAAATGGACCTGAGCTTAATCCTTGAAGAAATGAATGTATCTGGAGAGCTGATCTCATTTGCACATGACTGCAGAAAATACTGTTGAAAAGCAGCACTAGGGTAAGATTACATCAGGTGTAGAAGTTAGCAGAAGTGGGATGAATCAACTAGAACCAACAACTGCCTTCTTCGTTAACTGAGTGAGACATTTACAGTCCACTGAGACTGAGTGCCTTTCTTTAGCAAGTGCAGAGCAGCTGTAACTGGAAAGGTGTTTGGATGCTGTGTGGGTAAATCATCCAACTAGTTATACTGACAGCATAGGCTTAAGAAATATCAAAGCAAACATCCAGCAAGTATCTCAAAAAGGTGGTTTATTTTCTTGTTTACAATTTCCATAGAGGAATGGAAGTTGTGGTTTTCCTATTAAGAGATCTTATATTTACAAAGTATTTGACTGAGCTCAATTTTTTGTCCCGTGCTAGAATAGATGACACAAATGACTAATAGCTTCTGCACAAGCATGTGATATGGAAAGAGGGAGATGCCCGACTCGAAGTTTCTGCAAACTGCCTTTGAAGATTCCACAGACACAGGAAATGGCATGGCCGCTCTTGCTTTTAGGGCAGACAAACATGACTTCTACATTCTTTGAAAATAAAATGGATGCTGGAAACTTGGAGAGTTACACAGCAAATCTGTAGCCTCTTTGATTGGAAGTGACTCCTCTGTGTCAATTTGCTCCTTCAAACCTGACTCAAAGGGATCTCACACAGGGATGTAATGGGAGCAAGCACTGTTGGCATTAGGGTGTTGCTCAGCCTGTGAAATCTCCTGGGTTGGCCATAGCCACTGATAAAAAGGAAGAACATCAAGTGAGCTCTTTCACTCTGAGGTTAAAGAACAAGGACCTGGAATCACCATATGTGCATATCGATGACATACACCAGCATTCAGTAAACCTTCAACATCCCAGCAGGAGCCTGACAGTGCCTGGTTTCACTGGAAGATGCTGAAATCAGAATGGCCTTTCTTTGGGCTTGCCTTGGATTTACACTCTGCTGACTGATGGAGTAGAGAGCCCGGGCTAGCAGTTCAGGGTCTCAAGTGATCCAGCTCTAGCCTACACCTTGCCACTAGGTTTGCAAATCCCATATACTCTGGGAAAGTCTTGGTAGGTTAGGTAAGGATTGTGATTGGGCCATTCATATAATATTGGGGAAATCTAGATTTAAACCTTCTGTCTCTGACTGAGAAAATGTCCCCTTCCACTTCCCAGAAGAGAGTCCAAACCTGTGAGCCTTACAGGCTCTTTGCAAAAATACTGAAGGATCAAGAGGACACTAAATCATGCAGGGACCACCATCCAGAGAACCAGGGTCAAGACTTCAGTAAGCCAGGTGATTGTTCTTTTTCCTTTACTATGTGCAAAAAACAAGGGAAAATATGTTTTCCTGTGGAGGATCTTCCAGGGCCTTCTGGGGAGAACTGCTGAGCTGGCTTAGTTGTTACCTGAGTCACTGACTGGTGAGTGCTGGCAGTCCATGGTGAATGGAGACTGGCCCTGTCCTGCAGCCCACAGCTGGAAACCAACCTCTCTTTCATGACACAGACCTTGTTCCTTTTGTTTGGCACAGGCAGCTCTAGGTCTGTATCAGTAGCTACTATGAAAAGATTTTCCTGGTATCTAATGCTCTGTATCTAACACACTACCTTGGTGTTTTTATTTGTATTTTTTTTTTTTTTGTAAAGCCACTGACTCACAGCATGTTTTTGTCTAAGTATTCAGGTATTCTGCAACAACAGCATTGCATACATTTTCTTCTCCAGACAACCACCTCTAGATGTTAATACCAAGGGGTTTTTTTTCCAGTTGTTTTATGACTTCTTTTTTGTTATTTTCAGTTCTCACGGTCCCACAGAAATCATATCATCGCACTTTCCTGCAGCCCCAGGCAAAGCAAATTTTCTGACATTTTACTGCCACGCAGCAGTTACCCAACAGACATATTTTTGCATTGCTTTTGCAACAATGCTTACTTGGTTTTCAAGTTTCAATGGGTTATATTCGACTATGTCTTTGTCTTGACAGATTGTTTTCCAAATGCTGCTCCATCTTCTACTATTTTCTCTAACATCTAATAAATGGGTCCAGCTGGCAGCAAATGTGATTTCACCATAGTAGAGTCTCTTTCTCAGATGAGTACACAAAATCACACTCATAGACCCCTGCTGTTTTGGAACCACTTTGCAAGAGGTTATTTTGACTTGCTTTTAAAAATGCAGGAGCCTTAACAGGAAACTGCCCAAGCTTGCTGCTGAATGAACTTTTATTAAATGCTGTTTTTTGAGAGTGGGAATAATAACATAAGGGTGCAGAATCCCTTGTGACATGTCACCTGGTTTCTCAGGTCAGTGCATTTCAAAACCTGGTTCTGTACTTATCTGAAAGCAATACAAAGATATACACACATCTAAGCTACAAATATGTTAGGGCCAATATTGGCACAAAAAAGGGGTCCTCATCAAGTGTAAATAAAAATTATTTTTATTGGAAGCTGATATAAAATTTAATAAGCAGAAATATTTCATTTGGCACAGTGATCTTTTACAAATAGTAAGGGTGGTCCGAGGTGATGACTATCCAATGGGAAAAGCTGGTGTGTTTGTATAATGCTGTCATCTCTTCATTGAGTTTTCTGGATTTAATGGAATTTCCCAGTGTCTTGTCTGTGCTGATACTCCTTGTTATAGTGAAATAACTAACTAAAGCCACTGATCATCTGGTACTGAGTCCAGAATTTATCAGTGATTCTTCTTTCCTTGCTCTCATTAACAAGGTCGTCATTTCTTTAATATTAATTAGTGGAAGATGAAGAGCAGCAAGATGAATAGCATCCTGTGGTTGTGTGTTTTATAGGCCCTGGTTCTGCCCTTGCTCAGGTTCACCTTCAGCTCCTTCCCCCCAGTCCTACAGAGAAAATGTTCAGTGTTTCCTGTTGCTGATCAAGAGCTACATGTGTAGGGTCTGCAGAGGGATCTGGACAGGCTGCATCAGTGCACTGAGGCCAATGGTGTGAGGTTCAACAAGGCCAAGTGCCAGGTCCTGCCCTTGGGTCACAACAACCCCAGGCAGTGCCACAGGCTGGGACAGAGTGGCTGGAAAGGACCTGGGGGTGCTGGTGACAGCAGCTGAACATGAGCCAGGGTGTGCCCAGGTGGCCAAGAAGGCCAATGGGAGCCTGGCCTGGATCAGCAATGGTGTGGCCAGCAGGAGCAGGGCAGGGATTGTCCCCCTGTGCTGGGCACTGGTGAGGCCACACCTCCAGTGCTGTGTCCAGCTCTGGGCCCTCACTGCAAGAAAGACACTGAGGAGCTGGAGTGAGTCCAGGGAAGGGCAGTGGAGGTGGGGAAGAGTGTGGAGCACAAGTCCTGTGAGGAGCAGCTGAGGGAGCTGGGGTTGTTTATTCTGGAGAGAAGGAGGCTCAGGAGAGACCTTATCACTCAGGAAAAATTTCTTCATGGAAATGGTTGTTAAATGCTGGAATGGGCTGTCCAGGATTGTGGTGGAATTGCTGTCCTTGGATATCTTCAACAAATGACTAGATGTAGCACTTAGTACCACTGTCTAGTTGCCAAGGTGTGGTCAGTCAAAGGTATGCTTGGAGATTTTTTCCAGCCTTAATAATTCTGTTATTTTGTGCTTCTGTGATTCTGTCTCTTGACAAACTAGCCATAATGTGCCTACATGCTGGCCAGATGGCTGCTGCCTCTTCAGATAGAGACATTGAGTTGGATCTGTCTTTTGACTCACCATGAGATACTAAATTTGGCTTCTTTCCACTTTTAGGCTGCTAATTTTCCAATGAACTTGTAATAACTTATCATCATCATCTTTGAGAATGTTGCACCTCTCTCAAACTTGGCTCAAGGTGGATGTTGCACTGAAGTTGGAGCTGGGAGGCAGATAGGCAGATGGCATGGTTGTACAGGGGTGGTTCCTATGGAAAACAAGCTAGAAAGGAAAAAATACAATTCAGAGTTCAGTAATTTTATGGTGTTTCATATATTGAAAGACTGAAATGTAAAACAGCTACACTGAAGGTACCTAGTAACATGGTAATTTTCTTGATAATTGAAGAGTGAGGAATTGTGTTTTAAGACACGTTCTGTGATTGTCAAAGAGATATTATTAACACACTGCTACAGTTTTCCCTCCCTTTCTTCTTCCTGTGGTACACTTAGTTGGTTTTTTTTTTTTTCTCCCTCTTCTGACTCCGTTTTTTCTTTTCTGTATTTTGGCTGCAAGAGGCAAGTGGACTTCGGAAAAATCTCCAACTGTATTCACACATATTCACCATATCTGAGGAAAAAGACAAAAAAAGACAAAATGGAGTTTTTACTCTTCCTAGAAATCAGTGACTGAACAGGATCTGCACATGAATGCAGATGACAGTAGACAACCTGATCAGTTTAACCTGACCTGCAGCCCAGTGTTTTAGATTAAAGAGGATAATCCTAGGCTCTAGTGGCTTAAGAAAGAAGTATTATCTCCATGCAGCATTGATGGGAGCAAAATGAAACGGATTTTTTGATGCTGATGTCCATGTTTGTAGAGGTAGTTGAAATAGTAAAGGAACCTAAACCAGAGTGTTAAGTGAGGAAAGATATTTGAGGAAATCAATTTTCTCCCTCTTGTGAGAAGATTAATAAGTCACAAATATTTTGCATTTTCAGAAAATGACCAAGATCTGTCTTGATGATGGCCTGTGGTAGGTTAACAAGTAACCAAGGTAACAAAAAAAGGCAGAGTGAAAACATTTCTGGTGCACAGCTTAAGTATTGCAAAAACATACATGGAAACATCATTTTACAGTTGTTTATTTGGAAGTCTTCAAATTAAGCCTTTAGATTAAGCCTTCTTACCTGAAGACATTCAAAGGCTTAACCAGACTTAAAGTCTGAAAAACTATGAAATCAAGGACAGAGTAAAGTGTTGTCAATCTGAAGTGCTGTGCTGAAAGAACAAAGTAAAAAAGAATGCCAGCAGCCAAGCAAAGAGATCTACTCACCTCATCTCCTTGAGGAAGGGGGAAATGAATGGCTGGCCTGTCCTGGTGCCTGAGTACATCCTCATGGGCACAGCACATGAATTCTCCCCTTCCTCACCTCTACTTTCTCCCATTCCAACAATCTCCAGTTTCTGGGTCCAGTGAGGGTAGCTACTGCCTGCCTGAACACATGGACTTCCGCAGTGGTGGGATGATCATTCGGGTCTTGACTATTTCACACTTTGCTCTGACAAACAGGCTGATGGCGAAGGTTCTCCTAAAATAATAGAGCCATTGTATGATCTGTACCTCTTGGAATCAAACTGTGGTGTAAGTATTCTGCCATGCATTTTGGAGTCTAATCACAGCCACCTTAAATTTTAACGTTGGCCCCAGTGCATTCAGTCTCTGTCATAGCAGATGTTTTTCTCAAAGACTAGTGAAGTTTTGGTTTGGGAAGGAAGTTAAAGGCTTGGAAGGAAAGAGCAAATCGGGAAGGATTGCCCTGTACTTCCTTAGGCTTTGGTTAACTAATACTCTTTTTTGGAAGAGTCAAGTAACCATCTGGCTGCAGCTGGGTGCCTGTGCAAAGTCCAGCAAAGACAGTCCTCACAGTGCTGTGCTCCCTGAGCACAGCAGCTCTCCTACTGACCAATGCAGAGACCTTTAGGTCATTTCCCATGCTTAAACAGAAGAAATCACTATTCCTTTTCAAAAGGAAATGACATTAGCATGAAAATGAACCTATCTACCTCAATGTGTAAGGCAGGGAAGTGCCTACAATACCGAAGAAAAATATTCTACATGTTTTGTCCTGCATTTTCCCACTATGTATACAGCTCACATTCTTGAAAAAATGAAGAAAAGATATTTCGCACTCTGTTTTTAAATTCCTAAAAGGCATTTTTATTATATAACACCTAGCTGCTGTTTAGTGTCCTCAATGAAATAAGGACAGTAGTCTGAACAGGCATCCAAAGAAAAGGTATCTGTATCAGTGGAAATTACCAAAGTAACTGATAAAGAGGCCAGAATCTCTGGGGATACGCAGAGTAATAAACCTTTCCTTAATAAACTTTTTTAGACTGCTAAAATGTGTAATGTTTTTAGTTGAGGTTGTGGTTTTTTGGCTTTGTTTTTTCTTGGACAAAAATGTTGTGAAACACCCTGATGCTGTTTTTGGTATTGCTGTATTTCTAATTGTAGAATAGCTTAGGCTGGAAGGGGCCTTAAAGTTTCCTAATTCCACTGCCTCTGCCATGGGCTGGAACACCTTTCACTAGACCCAGCTGCTCAGAGCCCCACATGGTGGGTCCTGTATGCCTGTCCTGAGCATCTTAATCAGGAAATAAAGGTTTGTATTAAATTAAATGATGGAAAATATAAATAAAACCAAGATGATTTATTTTTAGAAAGCTCATTTTTCTTATTTGTCTTTTGACATTACTATTTTGAATTATAATAGCTAAACTGTTAGGGTGAAAACAATGAAAATTATTGCAATACAAAAAAACCCAACAGGTATACCATTAATTGCAACTCAAGAAGTCAATGACATGAGCCTCTCCCATTATAAAAATATGCAGTATCTTATAAGCATGATATAGCAGCAAAATAAATAAAATCAGGTTTCAGAAAATTCATTAAACATTTAAATCGCAAATTAACAAAAAATTATTTTGAGCAAGAAGAGATTTGTTGTGGGTTTTCTGCCTCGGAGTGGAATTTAAATTAGATTCAATTATTCAGTAGTTTTATGCTTTTTAAGGCCATTAGATGATAATACCATCCCAGGAGAAACCTTTTTGCCAATCAATTAGAAAGACTCCTAATGGGTTGTTTTAGAATGTACCCAATTATTTGGGTTACATTAGTAATGGCAAGAACTATATATTTGAGGTATATATTCAAAGCAGAGTATTTATATATTTGGGGAATTATAGCAGGTGTAAGGACCTTAATTTTATTAATAACTTGAAAATATTTTGAGTGTGACTTTTAGCTTTCGAATGTTAAAGGCAGACTGGCTTTCCCCTCTCAGCTTCACAATGAATAGAGAATGACACATACTTGTGATTGATTCTGCCTGAGATCTCTCTGTCATGAAACAAACCCCTTTCATTGCCCAGAATTTACTGCTAGAAATTTTGCAGGAAAACATAAACTTTTGCTTCATTTCTGCTTACTTCACTTGAAGTTGATATACTAGTGACTTCCTAAACAAAAGGCATATTTTATATTCCTGTATTGATTAGAAGAGCATTCAAAGATTCAAGGATTTGAAGAGAATTTAAGGATTCAAACTTCGCAGCAGGCAGGAACATTAAGACAAGCATGTAAAATTTTGTCTATATACTCCTTGTATTTCAGTTCAATTATTTCCATAATTTTTACATCATGTACAAAATGTGTAGATCCGTGATTTATCTGTGATCACTTGCTCTGAATAGGAGGAATTAGAATAAGAGGTAGCTAAATAATGCCTATCAAGATTTTAGAAATCTGGCTTCTCATGGTAATTCCCACTGATTTAGTCGATGTCTTTAGCTGAAGTTCATTCGTATGAAGACCATTTGTATATTCAGTGCCTAAATATGAAGATCATCAGAAAACAATGGCTAAATAAACACCTACACCTTATCTTTTGTTTGTCCCCCCCCAAAAAAAATCTTGACTGTGAATGATAATAATCATCTTTGCCAACTTGACACAAAGATTTACATATTAATGTTTTTAAAATAATTTTTGATGCTTATTTTGATTAAATCTATGCAATTCAGCCATATTACAGTCTCAGAAAAGGAGAGCATGGACAGTGAATTGCTGCTATTAGGAGAACATAGGAGATCTGAAAGTGGTCTGAAAGCAAAGGTCCCTGCGAGGACTTAGCAGCAGTCCGGGCTGCCAAGACAGGGGCACAGGCTCAATTCATGTTTTTCAACTCATATTCTCACTTCCTCTCATGCAAATTGCCCCAGTGGGCAGTGGGCAGATGGTCAGTGCCTTGCAGTAGCATCCACCCCCTCCTTTCCCACCACAGTGGGAGTAACCCACCTGTAATATAACAAGGGCATGAGGTTCCACACCTGCTCATGGTGGTCCATCCCTCTCCTTGCCTTGCTCATCCTGCTCAAATCACACAGCTAACTCTGCCTTTCTCCTGCTTGCTTTATGCCATAGAGCCCTTGCCTACAATTTTGACTCCCTTTAGTTGAATTTAACTGTCTTGGTCTTCTGTATATCCAGCTGTGGCTAGTTCCACTAGTGACTCTTTCAATGTGTGGTGGAGGAGTGCTGTAGTCTGATAGGCCATTCATTGTCCAGAATTTTGAATATGAGAGAATTCCTGAATACAAGATTAATGTCTCCTCAAGGGCATTAGAAATGCAATAAAGATAGCAACTGGAGGCAGAGATACCCACATGTGTCTGAATCTGTCCTAGTGGCAGTTCCTAGCAGTTCCCCTTCCTTGGAATGAATATGTTCACAAGATACAACAATGTTACAGGCTCAACATTTTTTTTTTTCATGTGTTTGTGGAAAATGCTATTTTATTTTGTGTGCTGACAACAAAAACATTTTGTCTGACTATCATAAGGCCTTTCAAGGGAAAACAAAAAATGTGGTCATACTAATGTGCATAAAACTTGTGTGACCTTGCTTGCAATGTGTCTAAGATGGAGAATTACTAAGATTCAGGTTTTCTTAGTAACTCCATTATGTCAACATTTCCTGGTTGCATTAGTCATGGGCTTCTCTTTCACTGAAACATGACAGGTTGAGCAATTGGCCTCTTGCTGGGCTGTCTGGAAAGATGATGCTACAAACTACACTAAATCCACTATTGCAGATCCCCTCTGTCCTCACTCCCACAGTGCTTGGTTTTCCCTTTGTTCCATGGGCACCTATGCTTTTCAATTTTATTTTTCACTGGCGTGATGAAGAAACAAAAAATGAAAGAGAAATACAGGGGAAAAAATATAGTGGGAAAAGTAATTGTCCCAGTGCTTAAATAACAAGGCAGCCTCAAAGTGCACAAAGAATAAGGTAGTTCTTATCTATTATTATTTTAAAGTTATTTATTTCTGTAGGACTCTTGCTGTCTTAAGAGGGATGATACACTGATTAAAGATGACTGTCTGCATGATACTCACTTTTTCTGAAACTTGTACTCTTTTGCTTTATTCTGACATTACAAGTTGATAACATGACAGCTTGTAGAGCTGTTGCTGCAACTGTATCTGAAGACCAAAATTGAGGAAAAAGGCAGCCAGATTTTAGGAGTGGTAATTTCATATGTAGTTTGTTCATAAAAATGCCAACAATAAAACTTCTATTGGCTTCTTTGGACTGAACTCCTATTGCTGGTATTTGTTCTCTCTTCCCATCCAGGAAAAATTACTTTTAAATTTCATTCCAAAAGCACAAGAACTTGTCAGCGCTTTTTTTTTTTTTTTTTTTTTTTTTTTTTTTCTCCAAAGACAAGTTCCATTTTCCTGTGTTAGCTGTCCAGAAGGATGTGTACTGGGGCTACCAAGTCCTGCCTGTGCTGTTATCAGTTCCACTGAAAGGTAATCATGGAACAAGGTCTCACGTCATTTGTGTCAGCCTCAGAAGGAAGATGGAAAAGTTTGATTTAACACAAGGTCAAGTCAGGAGTCTGGCAGACTGTGAGGCATTGTTGTTACAGGTTTTACCCTGCTGTGCTGTGCATGCTCTGGGGCAGTTTTAGGGGCCATGGTATGATTTGTAGGTACCAGCTATTGTGATAATAAAATCCAAAGTTCACTGTTAGTGAATCATTGAAGTAAGAGTTCCATTTGTTGATTACCTCTATGCTTATATATCAATCATAACAGATTTTTAATGGCACACAGGCCAATCCTCTTAGAATTCTGAGTTCATGGCTTGTTAACCCCACTTATATTTCTAAGCATGATGGCCAAAACTGGAAATTACCACATCTAGGAGGTTTTGGGAGTCTGCTTGTTTTGTGAGACCAAAACCACACTGAGGGTGATCCTAATTATCTAACACCACTGAGTGTCACTGCCTAGGCAAATCCTATAGCACTGTTCAATTCCTTAGCACTGGCCTACTTAGCATGACTATTCCCTGAGCTTCAGTGCAGTGCTAACCCCCAGTACACAATGGTGCAGCTTGTGACAGCACCATGTTACCTCACTTTTTTGGGCAATGTTTCAGTTCCTGGACCTTATGTTGAAAGAAGTGCATAAGTTCCAAAATATTAAGCCTCTTTCAAAGAGAGATTCTTCCCCTGAACAGTGGAAGGCTCCACTGGAGGAGATGACAGCAGAGGTACAAAAGTGCCCTGTGGCTTGCAGTTGTATATTCCACTGTTCTGGCATTGTTGTGTGAAAAAATACACAAAAAAAAGTCCCCCTTCTGTGGGACTCAAAGTCCCCAGAAAGATTTCCACATATATAATCAATCTGGGACACAATTCATCATCAAAAAGTGTAAAGACTGTTTACACCAGCAAAATAAGTGTCAAAATGCTTAAACTGATAGTGGATGATAAGAGAATATAGAATCTCAGTGACTTCACTGTCATATATAGCTTCCATCAATGAGTTGTGTTAGCCAATCTTTAAAAAATATGTGTTGATATGTATGGTTTGGTTTCCGGATTCTCTTTGCTCTGAATTATTCTGCAGAACATGAAGGGAATGGCTTTCGTACTGGTTATGTTTATGAAACAAGCCATTAATAGGCAGATCTGCTCTAGAGGATGTTGCATGTGAAGGAAATAGGAGAGAAATGAGTGGTCAGAGTGATTTTCATGACATCAGCATTGAAGAAGACAAGAAGTGGCTTACACCATATTTTTGAAAATTATGACATCGGGGGAAACTGAGTCCTGTGAAAATACTAATTTTTATGGAAAAAACAGCTGACTGAAAGCAGGAATTCAAGATTATGACTGCATTCAGCATCTGACACAAAGTGCTGAGTAAGTGAAAAGATTTCTTTGCCAGCAAACAGGAACTGTAAAATAATCTACTGGCTTAGCGCTGATATATTTTTAAAAGAAATGTCAAAATTCTTGGGGTTTGTCTCCTGAAAGAAAGGTCTGATCCTACAATTACCACCCATCCCAAGTGCTGTTGAGGATACCTATCCTAAATTCAGTTTCTTAGCAAGCTGCACTTTAACCTGGCAAATTGAGTGCTAAAAACTGGGTTTTTTTAGAGTAATTTTGCTTAGCTGGAAGAGAATAGACAGGGTAACTCCTGGAAGAAACAAGGAAAGGTTGATCTTTTAGTTGCAGACAACTGAACTGAATGATCAAGTACATGTGTACTATGATCTCACAGTCCTGCTCATACAAATGACAACCCACATTTAAAAATTAAGAACTGAAGAGAGTCCTTCACTTCCTAGGGAATTCAGATTATTTCACCTCAGTGGAAGGACCCTGATTTACACACATTCAACTCCTGATTCCACACTGGCTACTCTCTCCTTAATTGTGATTTAATTTCAAAAGAATTTTAAAAGTATGTTTTAAATATTCAGAACTAGTATTGCAGATGATCACATCCTTTTAGTGTGATTGAGAGCCTAGGAGAGGTATCTGGACAGCCTGATTCAATGATTTAAAGTTATTTAATGGAGATGGACGAATTATTAATAATGAACAATTAAGCTGACCAACATGGAAATTTCTCTGCATAGAAATAGTACATTTTAAAAAATACTGTTATTGTTAGTTATTATTAATGTTAATGTTATTATTCATCCTGCCTTCACTTTTAAAAAGGCTTAAAATTTGGCCCTACATATATTAGGCATTTCAAAAAGTGTGAAAGAAAACATCTTTTGTATCAGATTTACTGCCTAAATTGATTTTTCTTCCTTCTTCTTCATGATATTTTAAGGTAGCATGAACAAAAAAACCTCTGTGACTCCCAATGTGAAAGAAAGAAGTGAGAGAACACAAAAGTGTCCTCATGCAAACGTTAGGTCATGAGAGTTTGTGCTGGTTTATGCATTAACAGTTAAAACATAGGGAAGGCATCAATTTCGGTGTGCAGTTGCATATATTAAGCAATGTTTAACAAAAGCACAGTGCACACTTTTCTGCTTCTCTGCAGAGAAGTGTGGTAGTACTGAATTAACTGATAAATCAGTTCCTTGTTGCCTTTTATAAAACTGGGATTGCTTTTGGAAAAAAACTAGGTGTTTAAAAAGTTCTATCTGAAATGGCACAAGTTGATTTTATTTTATTCTTTCATCTGCAGATGTCACCAGTCTTTTCCACTGCATTGAAAAATACAGCTCATTTAGAGGAAATTTAAGCATGCTGACAATTTGCTTGGCTTTCTGTTGCTGCTTGTGAACCTCATATTAATAGTCTACAGATCATAAATTAAAAATGGTAAACCAGGAGAGAGCATTGTAAAATGCTTTTAAATTACTTTTGTCATTTCATTGGTGGGATATAATGTCTGAGTTACTTAAAATGAGGAAAAGAGTGCTCACTGCGACATACTCATCACCAGTAAAGCTATGGTGCTAATCCAGGAAGACTGCAATATTCACACTGAATGATGCTGGGAGAGTTATGTATCTGCCTTGACATTCCAGAGAATAACTACCAATGGTGATTATTCCTCCAAGACTCTACTGTAAACTATATGCTGGATCACTAAACTTAAAAGTCAGTCATGATCTGCATGTCTGAAATAAAAGTAATTTCAGCTGTTGCTGGTGGTCCACAATCTTGCTCGTGTTTCTTTACATCTGTGCTCTCCTGGGACTATTTTCATTACACCAAATAATCCAATTAATCCATTACCTGCACTTAACCTTTATCAAGACAAAGTGACATATTGACTTACGAGCATTACACAAATGGACAAAGCAGAAGGTGCCATTTGAACATTATTATTCCTCGGAAGTCAGGTTAGTTAAAAAAATCACAAGGCCATTCGTAGTGTTTCCTTCTGAGTAAACAGATTCATTTATAGAAAATACGTATTGTACATGACAGAGACATAGTATGTGTTAAAATTTTTCACTTGAGAAATTTTAAGATGTATGAAGGTGTAGTTCCCACAGATAGTTTAAAAAATAGTGCTGTTTCTTCCATGTTATCATCAGTTTATCAATATATCCTGTGTACATTAAATCCATATATGATTTATAGCCTATGAAGACTGGGATCATTCCAGTAGCAATTTTAGAATGTAGATATGTAACAAGTGCCATACTGGTGTAAAGGTCCATCTATCCCATTATCCTATGTCCACTAGTGGCTAATATTGGATACCTATTCAAAATGTAAATCAAAAGAGGATGCATACATAATATTTGCTCATGTGATCCTAATATCTATGGTGGCTTTCTCTGCTGCTGTTTTGTTTGGTTGCTTTCTAAACAGATGTGATTTTTTTTTTTTTGGATTAGTAAGTTCCTGTGGTGCATGACTAAATAACTAGCATTTTATTGAGATATTAAAAAAGAAAAGAGTGTTATCCTAAATTTCTTCATGGTATTCATGAGCTTATCTATGTCTTTAATATCTCTTCTGATTTGCCACTTTCCTGTCCCAGTCTATATGGTCCTTCTGTATTTTCAGTCATCTGAGTCCAGTCAGGATCTTATTTACAGGATAGCACTGTTTGTCTAAATGCATATTGAATGCATTTAGAGGGTGTGCCACCCTCAAAGCAGGTAATCCTGGTCATGGCTAGCAAATGAAGACACATCACAAACGTATAAATTCAAGTGGTTTATCCCTTGGGGAATGCCTGTAAAAAAGTGTGTTTGCTGATAGAGATGCTTTAATGGCTAATCCAAATTATCTAACTTGCTCTACAAAACAATCCCTCTGCTCCCCAGATGAAGTATCTGTAAAGAATGCTTTGCTTAGTTGCTGAGCTCATATTAAAATTGGCAGAAAACATGCTTTGCTGTCATTTTTCATCTGAGCTTGAATACTAAACTGAGTTCAGTGATACCACTGTTCAGCACAAGGCCACTGCCAACAATAACCTTGTATTTAGAATGATAGCTGAAATGTTTATTCACAAATACAATTGCAGACTACACATGATTGCTCTCTGCACATGCATTTGCAGTGGCATGGAAATTACTTGTTTCCTGCTTGGTATTATTTCTGCTTCAGCTGCTTGGCTCTTGCTCACACTCCTACAGCCAGGCTGCCAGGGGCACAAAGACCAACTCCAGACCTCAGAGACAGATGTGCTCTTGTCAGTCTAATCAGTAAACAAGGTGGAAGGTAGAGCCTCTGTCTTGTGCTGTGGCTCACGGGGCTGTCATTTACTCTGCTACCTCTGAAAGACCTCTGAAAGTCTTGAGTGGAAGTGAATTTTCTAATTGAATTATCGGATGTCCCAGATGGGAAAGACCTTAAAAGCACAGAGCATGCAAAGATGATGCCATCTGAAAGGAAATCTGGTTCACATGGCATATTAACTTGTGCATCTTTCTGAATTTTGCCCTATTTATGACCCAATGTGTTGTAGTGTGTTTTGTTTAAAGTTCATGTCTGCCCCCTGTTTTCCTCCTTAATCCCCTCCTCTCCCGAGCTGCCAATCTTCCCAAGGTCTTCCCTAACCCCTCCATTCCAAGTTGTCAGTCCTCCCTTTCCCCACCCCTTTCTCCAGAATGTTCCTTGTCAATCCTCCCTATCCCTACCCTTCCTTCCAGAGTGTTCCCTGTCTATTTTGTTATACTCAACACCCTATTTGTTACTTTGTGTTATTCCACTCCCCTAGTTCTCCTGATAGGTTTATAATAGTTTAGTCCCACCTTAGACCACTCCCCAGCTTTACCCTCATTGGTTAATGTTCCTCCACCCCTCCTCCTGAGTTACTGTATAAAATTTCTGTTCACCCCCCGAGTCTTGTCTTGGGGCTCCATCTTGTCTATCTGATAAGTACACTGTGGTTTACCCCAAGACCCGTGCCTTCGTTATCTGTCCCTGCGCCGAACCTGCCGATAGCTGGGATTGCAGAACTCGCAGGGGGATGGTTGCGCCCCTGCACTCACCGCCCAGCACGCCCCGCGTGACGGTGTGCTGCGACACCAATGCATGCAGTATCTGCTATTTTTGATGTCTGAGATAAAGATTTATCTCTATTTCTGGGACAGAGTGAATAATATAGGAAGCCCTTCTGCTGGAACAAGAACGGGCTATAGCAGTCACCTAAGTTATTGGCAGCTCTCAAGCAGTTCACTTGGGATTCCCACCCAGGATTCAGTTAACATCTGTTTGTGAGGCTATGCTAATCTCCTCAGCACTGGGAAGGAGCAAACCCAAGGATGCAGTGAGCCTGGGAATGCTGTGAGGCTGGAGATGTGGTGAGGCTGGGGATGTGGTGTGTGTCCAGTGCCAAACCCTGCACAATGCAACAGAATCTGGCTGTGTCCTGGCTGCAATCCAGTCACCTGAGCAGCTCTAAACCCCATATTTTGCTTTTGAGAACCTCTCCAGGTTCTCCTCTTCAGTAATGTCTTCAGTAACCACTTGCCATCTTGCACCTCTGATTCTGTGTCTCTTACTCACATGAGAAATTCTGTAGGGTCAAGATAGTAGGATGAATCCTTTGCAAAGTTTGTGGCCCTGTCCTACAGAGCAAGGATCAGTGGCTACCCTTATGGCTGTGTGCTGATACCAAGGCAGAGGCTGCCCATGTGCTGTCCTACTCGGGAGCTTGGAAGATCTAGTTGGTCCTATAGGATGTGAAAGTAGACGATGAGTATTCCTGTCTTACTGCAAGGAAATGGAGTCAGGGAACTGTCAGGACACATAATTTCATTTGATTGTATCACTGTTCCTGACAATTTCCTCCAGATATTTACCATCCGGAATGCTAAAAAAACCTCACCACATTTCGTCATTTATCATGCATATTTGTTTGTTCCAGCTTCCTGACATGGAGACTTTTTCTGTCTGAATTTGCTTAGGTAAAAATATTATACAAACTTTCTGCATAGCTTTTTTTTGGTTAATATTTTGTTAATATTACTTGTTGTGCATTCATCCTTCACTTCCAGTGACACCAATAACAAACACGAATATAGTAACCCTTATAAAATAATGTAAATAAAATTTCTAAGTTTTGTGTGTTGTCAAACATTTGAATTATTCAAGTTGAAAGAAGAATAGCAAAATATAAAAAATATACCAGACAACAGCCAGATAGAGGAAGGAGGATTCTCCTGAGTTTATAATTGGACACTGCAAAGTAGGTGAAGAAGGTCTCAATTGAAAAGAAGAAATCTTAACCTAAAAAGGTAAACATTCTTTCTAGCTGGTAACTCAAAAGATCTCTATAATCTGATAGTTAATTTAATTTAAATGTAATTTATTTTTTATCCAGAAATGTAGGAAAATGGGAAAAAATTGTTTTCCCACTTAAAAATTTTTAAAATGGTGTGTTTTGGATGACTTTTGTTCATAAAAAAATAAATGCTATATATTCAAAAATACTGCAGTTGCATGCAGGAACCAGCTAAGAGCGGATGTATTGCAATACTTTAAATGGGCTGTTTTCCTTGGAAAAAATTGGCACTACACTATAAAAATTGTTTTCACTCTACTTCTAAGGCAAACAGTAAGCCTATATAGAAGTTTTTGTGCAATCTGTGGGACTTAATGCAGCTTTCTCATTTTTTGCAGGGCCACTGAAGTGGGGCAGCAGGAATAAAACATTGAAATTTTGAAATACAGAATCAAATTACAGAAAAGAGAATAATTTATCCTAAATTTAGGTGGACCTTTTTCATTTGGTGTGATTTAACTTGCTGTATAGAGTACAAGACAGCTTGGTAGAATGGTTACTAATGTTGTGATTTGCTTTATGGGCACTCTGCATTCTTTAGTTTATTTCACTCTGCTCCATCTGAAGTTTTGATATTTATAGTGGGGAAGCAGGTAAATATGGAAAATAGGTGCAAGATTATATAGAAAGGCAGAGAGAAAATGCATTGATGTGGAGAAAGTAATGCATGCACTCTATTAAGAGTCTACTTACAGAAAAGTCACTGTAATTTTGACTTGGTTTGAAAGCTCCTTTCTCTAACTTCAGGCAGGTACAGCTTTGAATGGGACAAAAGTGGAAACAAAGTATTTAATATTCAAGCTTTTATTTGAGAAGTTAGAGTCCTGAGCCTGAGCTCAGTTTTGTCATGTATCTACGGACAATGACAAGGCACAAAAAGGTCACTTTGAGCAGAGTGCTGGTTTCATCGTCAGTTTAGGCTGGCCTCAGATGTCCCTGCTGGCTTAGACCTGGTCAGAGAGGCACTGCCACCACTCCTGGTAGCTTTGATTTCCTCTTGCCCCACTTCTTCCCATGTGCTGCACCAAGTCAGGGAGCTGATCTTCTGTTTCAGGTAAACGATATGGTTGAAGTGGGCAAATGTTGTGGTTGTCATAATCAAATAAGAACACTGTTTATGAGGCTGAAAATTTTCTTGTTTCTGAATGTTTTCAATGAATCACATTCACATCACAATGTGCAAATACAAGAGGTTTCTGAGGAGGCAACTCCCTGAAGTGTGGGAAAAAAAGCAAGGAATACATAGCTGTACATAGGAAGTTGGTAGAAAAAGCAAGAGGAAGGAAAAAACAGCTAAAATAAGCATGGAGTGAATAAGGAGGAAATAATACCAAGTTGTGTGTAGATAACCTAATGCCTCAAGAGAAAACAGGAAGAATAATACCAGAGGAAAAATGGCAAGCACCAAAAAAGTAATAGAAAAAGGTCACTGTTGAGTGTCTGTAAGCAAAACCACAAAAACATGATATTTGAAGATAATAGTAGAAGCATGTAATGATGAAATGGTTGATGTCTGACAAACTGATTTCTTTTGTATCCATATTTTCACAATGGAGGGAAATGGATACTATTCTACCAGTAGCATCTACATACTACCATTTAAAAAAATTCTATTTCCTTTGTGAACTTCAGAGAATTATAATCAGCTTTTGACAGGATCATCATCTCTCAGACTGCAACATAATTTGAGCAACAAAACTGCTTCATAATCAAGCATGAAGTTTGGAAGTTTCAGGCCAAAGGAAAATGAGCTGTGGGTAAGAAACAGGCACATGTAGACTGGCAGCTTGACACATGGGTGGAAACTGTAATGACATCAGCCTTTTTTCCCAAGAAGTCGATAGGTGACAGATGTTGCATATGAATGTCATTTCCCCAGGGAGGAAAAAGAAAAGGTGAAGTAAACTGAGTTCACAACAAAGAAATCAAAATTATGAGGCGGTACATCAACACTTCAGATTAAAATACATGTAGAAAGTAGTTGTTCCCATGGGGGAGCTGGATGAAGCCTGGCAGTGAAGCAAGAATCTAAGACAATGTCCTTATTGTAGAATAGACTCCAAAGAACCTTGGTTGTGCATATCATCCTCGTGATGATATGCTCAGTGCTCTTTAAAAAGTAAATTTCAGCACAGACACTACATGTAATCACTTAGTCATATGTCATCCTGAAAATACACCCTGTACATGTTGGTTAGAAAAGCCCACATCAGGGCTCAAATATAGTACCTATGCTAGAAAATATGGAGAATAAAATACTTACTCTAATTAATTTCTATTATATAAATATGCAGAAGTTGACTCAGCTCTGTCTATTTGCACAGCTCAATATCTGGTTTGCTCTGCACCTTTGATAGCATGTTTATTACCCAAGAGTAAAGGTGATTGCTGACTGAAGATGAGATATTTCACAATAGAATATTTCACAATAGGCATTACTGCCCTGTTCCTCCATTCCTAAATTGACTTTTGTGGACATTGTAGTGCATATTCAATAGAACTATTGCATTTTCTACATTAGAGATATTCTCCAATCTTTCCTATAATTTGTTAATCTTCTGTCATTTCCATTGGCAGAGTGTTACTGCATAGTAGGATACTGACTGGGGTAACAGTGAAACTTTCAGAAAAAGTTTATGTTAAGCAGCTCAAGCTTTTAGGAAAATTCACAAGTCTCCAGACTGTACAGACATTCACAGATTTTTCATAGCTTATGATATGCTAAAGTTTGGTTCCCAGTGTTTTGTTGGTTTTTTTAGACTTGAGATTAAAATTAAAGTAGCTGGTAATTCCCAGTAACTATCCAAACTGCCTGCAAGTAGCCTCACAGAATCTGGGGGAACTCGTGTGAGAGAGGGGGCAAGAGTGAAAGGAATGCATAAATAAACCCTAGAGTGCTTTTGACGGCTCAGAAATTTGAAGAATGCTGACCGTCACAGCAGTAGAAATTAAACCTGCAGTTGGGTTCCTACTTGTGAGGTTTAAAAACCCAAATGGCATTAATAATTTTCCTACCCTATTCTATTTGAAGACCACAAAAAATAAAGCAATTACACATCCATCTCCTTCCACTGTGACAGTTGTTGTTCAATGCTCCCACAGTACACACATGGAGCACTTTGTGATGACTCTGTGCACAGAGCAGCAGCAGCTGGGCTACAGTCCTTGGGATGCTTTCATCATCAGGCAGCGTGATATTGCCTAAGCCAGCACCTGGGAGAGGAGCAGGATTCTACTGAATACAGCTCTTGCTAGTGCAAAGGCATAAGAACAGATAAATAGACATTGCATCTACAGCCCTGTGACTATGAGTAGGTGATTAATGCACACTGGTACAGTTGGATGATTTATCACCCCAAAACAACATTAATTATTGCTTTTCCTATAGCTGGTACCAGGGCTGCAAACATAGTTAATGATGATGTACATGGTGTTCTCAATTCTGGTCAGTCAAATGGGTCCTGTACAGGACAACCCATTATATCCTCTCTTACAAAACGGTGGCCTTTTGTGCCACTCTTTGCCTCACCAAAGAAATTGGAGCCATCTGATTGCAACCCTAGGCAAATACAAGGGAGTAAATGAAAGTAACTTGGATTTGCTGGTTCCTTACTCTAGCTTTATTCTACTTTGTACTTGTAAGATTACAAGTACATTTGCTTACTAATCAAAATAAAGATTTTTAAAAGGAAAATGCAGCATTGTCAAAGTGACTTCTGAAGTTCATTTGTAAAGAATTCTGGGAAACGTGATTACAAAAGCCTCTAGTCAAAAAGTTTTATCGTCAAGTGCTGACCACAAAGTCTGCCATCCAAAGTCTGCTCTCAGTGTAGCTTAAATCTAGTTTAATACCCATGGTTTGGTGGAGCTACTCTAGTTTTACATAGCAGTAACTGGGAATTGAACCTAGATCTTTGCCTTTAATTTTGTCCAAAAAATGGGAAAATAGAAAAAAGTATGCTTTTGACAGGGAGTCCCACAGGAATTCAGAGTCAAAATTATTCAGAGAATAATTTTTCCAGTTGCTCCCCATGACTTCCCACAAAACAAACAAACAACAAAACCAACAAAAAAAAAAAAAACAAAAACAAAAAAAAAAAAAAAAACCAAAAACCCAAAACATCAGCAGCTCAGTTGCTCAGTGTTGCGTCAGCTCAGCTGTCAAGAGAAAAATAATGCAGATTTTCCTGATGTACACATGAACATAGGTGTGAAACATTTGCAGTATGAGACATTTTGATAACTTACTGTACAGTAGTACTGTGGAGAAGAATTAGTTATTTTCAAAGGCTTTTTAAGCGTGTAGGTGATTATGACAGCCATCACATTTGTAATCATTGTAAAAAGTCTTAATTAGGAAGTTAATAACAGAACTGCAGGTATACACTCTTTGATCTTTGCAAAGACTGAAGGCTCAGGTATAGATTGCAGCACAAAGCACAATGCTGAGAGATTCTGTGATCAACATCTAGAACCCAGGATGTGGTTAGAAGCCTCAGCATCCTCCAGAGTGGTGTGTTAAGTGTTAGGACTTGTCTGTATAGGGACTTACCCGTGATTAACTCCATGTGTGGACACTCCCATTCCAAAATAGTGGGTGGAGAACAAGTTCTTAAGCTGGAGAAGCATTGTCTCCCTCTCCGTATTATCCTTGGCCATGACCCCAGTGATGTTTCTGGGGACATCTGCTGAGGAAACTGAGGACAAACTGGCAAATGAAACAAGGGTTGCCTCCCCAGACAACTGAGAGGGCCCATAGTCTGGGGTGCTTTCTGAAACAAAGCCCTGGCATGATTGCTTTTACATACAGCAGTATGGCAGGCTTCCCCTGGAAGGAAAATTGGAATCAGCTGTGTCAACATATGCCATAAATAGAATACTTTTCTAAGGAAAATAGCCAGCAAAACTAGAGCACAGTAATCTTCAGCCCAATATTTGCATATTGCTAATGTCAGAAAAAAGCATTAAAAGGGCCAATGGAAGAGGATTATTCTACTTAGAATAACAAAGCATTAAGAAGGATGTTGACCCTGGTATTAGAGTTCTACAAACCTGTGCAAAGAAAAAAGTATTCATGACAATAGATGAAAATTCAAGAGCAGCATTATGGTTATTTGGAATAGCTTGAATCATTATAATCCTGAAGAGCCTAGCTGGGAATCCACCCACTGTGGCAATTTGCCAAGATGAGTGTATATATCTCAAAATGCTTCAAGGGGGCAGTTTATAAAACTGATTGAGAAAGAGACTGAAGTGTTTTATTAGAATCTCTTTCTACTCCTAAGACTGTGGAATGTAACTGGCAGATTCCCAAAGGAAAGACACAGCTCAGCCCAGTACACTGGCATTGGCAGGACTGTATGGCTGTAACGTTCCTGAGTTTAGTGCTTGCAGCATGCATTATTGGCTGTTTTAATCACCATTTCTAGAGTGACACTTGGTCAAGCAGCTGAGCACACCTTACAGCAGCTGTGCCATGTTGTTATGGGAATGCTTGCTGCAGTGGAGGTAAGTGAAGGGCAAGGTCACATCATTTTGAGGCTCTTTGTCTGATTGCAATACTGAGGTCTACACATCCATAAATTTTTCCTTTCCTGTGTTGCAGGGTGAGACATACACAAAACAAATAGGCTGTTTTATTGAAATATTTTCATAGGGAATAAGATTTCTTTTTCCCCCATGCGCCATAGAGAAGTGGGCGCTACTTAAAAAAATAAGGCAAGCAGATTACTGAACTTGTCTTACTCTTCTTTCTCGAGTAGTTTTATCAGATCTCTGCATGCATATCTCAAAAGGGGTTGTTACTCTTTGTAGACAGATTGTTTTTATTGTTGTGCTGAGCAGCAGAAGAGGAATGTGGATTTGCAGGGAAGGCAGGGAAAGGGCAATCAGCCTACCTGTGGTGAAAAAAAGGCTTGAAAAGCTTATTCATTTGGTAGAGCAGCCACAGCATTACCTAGTTGTAAAGATAATATAGCCTGTGTTGAATTCAGTAGGCTGTGATTAAGTATAGCCAAATCATCATTCATTTTAAATAACTCACCTTTTGATGCATCTTACACTCCATCTGCTTGGCAATTAAACACATAAAAAAGGCAATTTCAGACACCTGTTCCTCACTTGTAGTGTTTTACTAATACAGTGCATTTAGATATTTTAGTGTTTAGATTTGAACAGTCCATGCAAAGTTTTGCTATTTGAGAGTGCTTTAGCACCATCAGAGGCACACTGCCATTTCAATTTACTCTGTGTGTGTTTGTGAACGGGGAATGAGCATCTGGAGTCAGACCCCTGGTCACTGGGCTTGTGTGTCCATGGGGCCAGCAACTGGGGCAAGTGAGTGTGTGCAAGTGAGTTTGGGATCACTAGCAGGTGTCAGGTGGGACCCCCTGGTGAGTAGATTAAGTGGTCTGGGGGCCACTCTGGGGCAAGTTTCTCCTTCTTGTTACTGAAGCAGGTGCTAATATCATCTGATGTTACCAGATTTAGTTTGTATTTATAATGCTGTACTCATGAAGGTGGCTTATTTCTAATTTTTTTTCCATGAAGAGATTTTTGATACCTTGTTAACAGGAAATTTATAGAAAAGGAGCAACAGCTTTAAACTGAAAGAAGAAAAATCCTGATTAGTTTTAGGAAGAAATTCTTTACTGTGAGAGTGGTGAGACACTGGAATAGGTTGCCCAGAGAAGTTGTGGATGCCTCACTCCTGGGAGTGTTCAAGGCCCCATTGGATGGGGCTTTGAGCAACATGGTTTAGTAGGAAGGAGGTATCCCTGCCCATGGAAGGGGAGTTGGAATGAGAAGATTTTCACAATCCCTTACAACTCAAACAATTCTATCATTCTATGATCTAGTGGCTGTTATTCCTACATGTCAAAGCTAGCAGAGAAAAAAAGCACCTGCTGAAATCAGGTGAAGAGATAAAGAATATTTTCTAGATAATAGGAAGAGATGGTAAATCCATGAGTGAATGCATTTTATTTTAAGATGTGTTTTTTTCAAGGCTTGATGTAATTCTTTTGAACCTCTGGTGACAGAATCACTGAACAGTCTGAGCTGGAAGGATCATCAAGTCCAACTCAAAAGTGAATGAGTTGGGAGTGTGAATACAGGGATCAGACCTACAGCTTTGGCACTATTAGCACCATCCTCTAACTTACTGAGCTCGTCCCAGTGTAGTTGATGGAAATTATCTCATTTTTGCATGGTTTGAGCTAATGACCCTGTATTGAGAGCAATACAGAGTAGAAAGAGACAAGTTTTGGATTTATTTCACTTCCTAAGGTGGCCAAAGTGGATTATGTCTAAAATGTGTTTCTCTTCACTAGTGCTGTAAAGGAGCCCAGGATTCTTTGTTCATCTGAAGACCTACTCATTGTAGGCATCGAATGTTCAATTTGCCTTGGAGAAAGAAGTTTACACTTCATGCCATGTCTTTAGTGAAGCTTAAGAGGTAACACATACAGAATTTGATAACGGCCAAGGAAGATATCATAATGGAAGTCAGATTTCTTGGTTTTAGTAAGAGCTGAAAAAAGTATATGAATCCTGAATGATACTAGAATTTACTGTATTAATATGTTTGACCTACTTTCTTTTTTGGTTTTGGTTTTGTTGGGTTTGTTTGTTTGTTTGTTTGTTTGTTTTGGCATATCATACAATTTCTTTCATACATCATACAACGTCCAAAAAATGTATGTCTTTACTAGGCTCATTAGGAGTCCCAAATATTTTATTTAAAAAAAAAATAGAGCTTGCAATGAAACTGTATTTTAAATTGATATTTACAATTTTTCCTTGGGGAAAAAGCCTTTTTAGCCTAATTAGCCTTTATTTTCTGGAAGGCATTTTCTGTTGTGACCCTAGCTACTAGAAATTTTTCTGGCTAGATATTGAGTTTGCATAATATTAATTGGTCCATCTGTATTTGATTGATAACACAATGGAACCCTTTAGAGAAGCTATTATTTCAGCCTGACTGTATTTAATATTTTACTGTGGCAATTCCCAGTGTGAAACAATGAATATGCTTATGAAAGACTTGGCTTATATTCTGTGCTGGAAAGAATGCACAGAGAAACATCTTGCTCATAACAAGAAGCCACATCAAGAGAGGTTCATGCTAATCATAGCCAGAATATATTTACAATAGCAAAGATAATCCTAGGTAAAGGAGTGGATAATCATCCAATGCTCTTGGAAAGCTCTTACCTTGTGATGCACTTGGTATTGGAGTGTTTCACACAGCAGCAGTTTACAGCACAGCATGGAAGCCTCTCAAGAATAAGATGTCTCAAACCTGGCAGTTCACCAGCTGGCAATAAGCAGCACTCTCTCCTTTACAGTTAATTTGTCCCTGAATGCACTGATTTCTTGTCATCTTCACAAGAGTGTCTCTAAGGTGCCGGGGTAATCTTAGATTTTATGAAATCTAACACTGGGGATACTTGGCTAAGTGTGTCTGCAAAACTTCCACGAGAGATCAGAGAATCATAGGATAGTTTCAGCTGGAAGGGACTTAAATATCACCCATATCTTGTTTTGCCACGACAGGCAAGGATGCCACACATTGGGTCAGGTTGCCCAGGGCCCCATCCAACCTAGCCTTGAACATTTCCAGGGATCGGTCATCCACAATGTCTTTGGAAACCTGTTCCATTGCCTCACCAACTTTTAAGTAAAGAATTTCTTCCTAATATCTAATCCAAATCTCTCTTCTTTTGATTTAAAATATCTCTCTTCTGATTTTGCTTTATCACTGTCTGCCCATGTAAAAAGTTCCTCTCCCTTTTTTTCATAAGCCCTCTTTAAGTACTGAAAACCTCAACAAGGTGCCCCCAGAGCCTTCTCTCTTCAGGCTGAACAACCTCAACTCTCTCAGCCTGTCTTCAGAGGAGAAATGTTCCAGCCCTCTGATCATCTTGGTGGCCTTGTCTATGCCCTTCCTGTATTGGCAGCCCCAAAGCTGGATACAGCACTCTGGGTGGGGTGTCACAGGGGCAGAACAGAGGGCAGAATCCCCTCCCTTGATCTTCTTCTCATGGATGAAGTGCATGGATGCTGGTGCTTTGGAGACAGCCCAGGACACATTTTGCTCTCTGGACTGTGAGTGTCCATGGCTGGGTCAAGTCCAGCCTCTCTCACCCACCAGCACCCTTAAGTCCTCCTCAGCAGGGCTGCTTTCAGTGACTTCCCCAGTCTGTGCCCATGTCTGGGATTGCCCCAACCCAGGTGCAGCACTTTGCATTTGGCCTGGTAAAACTTAATGAGGTTCTTGTTAGCCCATTTCTTAAGCTTGTCCAGGTCCTTCTGGATTGTGTTCTGCTCTTCTGTTGTCAGCTGCACATGTCAGTTTGGTGTCATCTGCAAACTTGGCGAGGGTGCTCTTGATCCCACTGTCTGTGTCATTGATAAAAATACTAAAAGGCACCAGTCCCAAGACAGAGCCCTGAGGGACACCACTCATCACAAGCCCCCACCTGGACATACAGCCATTGAACACAACTCTCTGGCTGTGCCCATCCAGCCAGTTCCTTATCCACCGAATAGTTCACCTTTCAAACCCATGTGTCTCCAGTTTAGAGGTAAGGATGTCCCTTGGGACCACATCAAAAGCCTTACCGAAGTCCAGGTAGATGGTGTTGGTTGGTCAGTTTATGGTTGCTTTTTCTACTCACAAAAACAGGGTTACTATTTTTCATGTGTGTAAACAATTATCTTCAAAAACTGCAGTTAATTCTCTATTGCCCAAAATATACACAACAGTAGAGAGTAAGATAATCTCTCCTTGTTTCCTTCTACACTTACAAGGGCTTGTGACATAAGTTGGTTTTATTTAAGTTGGCCCAAAGATTTGTTCACTAAGAGGTTGGTTAATTCCATGTTTTATGTTCACAAGAATGCCACAATACTAGACTCTGTGACCCAGGAAGGCAGGACTGGAGCTGTCATGCTCTAAGACCTCTTTCATTCAAGCTTCTGCAAGTTTTGAACTAAAACATGTCACTCTCCTACATATTTGGTTCCTGGCAAATGTGTATTTCTGGCTGGAGTATTGAAAGCTGCAGAGTTTTTCTTTTAGAAATGTAACTGTAGCAATTTCCAAGGAAATAATTTGCTCATAAAACTCATCAGGAAAAAGACAGTAGTACCTAATGTGTTTCCACATCTTTCAGCTGGTCTCTGTATTAGCAATTTGTTTTGAGGAGATTTTGTTTCTCTGTTTACCATGTGCTGTGTTTTTCCTCCAAACTGTTCATGTGCTTATCAGATTTCCTCCAAAGGGAACTAAGTCAGATGCTCCAATCCCCTGCCTGCTGGCATCATTAGGTTCCATACCCATACATGAACCTTATCCCCAAGAAAGTACACAAAGAAGACACTTCCATGTCATCATCATAAATAATTTAACTTTTTTTTTTTCCTTTTTTTTTTTTTTTTTTTTTTCACTTGTGTTGCACTGGAACACATTCCCAGAAAAGCCATGAAATTTATCTTCTTGGAGATAGTTAAAACTCAGCTGATAACACCCTATACTTTCAGAGATTTCCTTGCATCTGCATTAGGCTAGCTAGCGCATTTTTACTTTTTTAGACCTAAATGTGACTTCTTTGGTTACCCAACATAAGCCAATAGATGGAGGCAAGGATCCAGGCAGAAGCTTGGGTATAACCCTATGTTTACTGGATCTCTGTCTTTGAAGATCAGGGTTTGCCATCATGCAAAGCCTCCTCTGATGTCAGGAGCTTGTGAGTTACAGTGAACAGCAGAGCCGTATCTTTTTTCTGTATGAATGTCTTATTTTCTTTAAAATTCTGTAACTATTGTAATTCATCGCGAGAAAATTAATTATATTTTAACAGTATCTTATTGTTAGTCTTTTGAGGAGAAAAAGCTGTTTTGGTTTGAAATAGTTTTTTTCCTTTGAGGCCCAAAAAAGTAAAGAGTGAAGGTAAACTACATGGCAGAACAGTTCTCATTCTTTTTTGTCAGCTTCAATTCAGAGACTGCTTTGTGTGCTTTTTTACCTTCAGTAATAAGCAGTCAAGATGTTGTATATTTTAAACACATTTTCTAGCAGGAATAGGGAGGAAATTGAACTGGAAATAGAAAAAGAGAAAAAAAAAAGATATTAAGAATAAAATGATGACTTTTTTCCAAATCCTTAAGAATTGCTTTTTGCTAGGATACTTACACAATCTATCCTTTTGAAGAATTACATTGTTTGTGAATATTTTATGAAAGGGGATCTTAGATTAAACCCTGTTGAAATATTAATTGGAAAGATTTCAACCAGCTCTGACAAATAGCTTTAGCTTCATGATGTTCATTAGAGTCTGTTTTGTTATCTAATCAGCAAAAGCAGTGAAACAGATTCCATTAACATGCCAGGAAGGCAAAGGGGGAATAATTCAGTGCTGAGATGCTAAACACAAGTGCTGCCTGGAAACACATCTACAAAAGTAACTGGCTAAATTCATGGTAATGGTCTGTATTTTTTTTTTTTTTAAAAAGGGGTTATCTCCTGTTGCAAACAACATTAATTTTCCCTGTAGAGGTCACTTACCAAAGTGTTTGGAATACTCCCCTGCTGTTCAGCAGCAAATCTCTGGAAGAATGCTTCAGCAGGCCTAGGAATATATGGTGTCTATATTCCCTGCTTCCTGCTTTTGTTAGGCTTAAAGCAAAATTGCTGCCAGACTCTTTCCAATCACAACCTACTGTAGTGTACTGGCAGCACTCTAAGAATGTGGTTTAAAAGCCAGAAAAACTGGAAAGGATGACAAGCACCTGTTTAGGGGCAGATCTGACATCTGAACAAACTGGTACCACAACCTTTTCAGAGAAAAAATTTCAGGTCTTAGTCAACCACAGTTAAACACAGCTTAACAAAATCTTTCCCCTGCATGTTTACTTGAGTGCCTTGCTGGGTAACAAACACTTCAATTAGTGCTTGGAATTTGTGATAAAGTACATTTTGGACAGATTCACATTTAGATAAAGTTAGGTATATTCAAATAGAATATTCTTCCTTATTATCTGTATGATTAATGATGCAGGGATAGAATACACTTTGTCTTGAATGATCCCCGAAGGAACTAAGAGACTTGCAGGAAACCAGCAAGGGAAATGTGCATCAACTCTAAGCTATGCATGACGTTTCCCTCTGAATCAAATAGCTGAAAGTGTACTTAAAAGGGATTTCCTTGGGGAATTTTATGAATAAGAATGAAGATCCTAGGCAGCTTATCTTAGAAGCAAAATACTCTGTCCTGGACAGGAAGAAATAATATTTACTTTTACTTCTTTGGATTTGACACTCTGGTGTTATGACTTATTTCACTGGGAATTTTATTCAGCTTTTAACTGCAGGAAAACAATTTTGCAGTTAGCACTAAACATACACAGAATTTTAGAAAGGAAAACCTCTACCTCTGTACAAAATCCTTTTGAAGTCAGTCCTACTCTCTGTTATAATCTTAAAGCTTTTCCTCTGAGATCATAAGCATTTTCTTGAAGGGATAGGCCTGCAGTTCTTCAGAGAGAATAAGAATATTAATTCTGTAACTGAAATGCATCCAAATTTGAAGCCATGTTCTTGAATGCCATTAAAAGAAAAGTTAGGATGCAAACATCAGCTATGCATTAGGTTAGTAATCATTATTTCTGCACCACTGATTTTATTCTGATAATAGCTGACACAGTTAAATGAACTCCTCACTTCATTCTTATGTTGTCAGTGTGAAAACTCAGTCAGTTTCAGCAGAAAGATGGTCAATGTGCCATCATATGAAATGCGAGGGTAGATCTCTTTTTACTGACTAACAGAAGTCTATTTTTCTAGAGGCAAAAGAGATGTACAGATAAATACAGTAAGTTAAACTATAATCATCATTCCCTCTTTATAATGTACATTTTAGTAATGCTCCAAAATACACAGCAACTGTAAAGTTCACTGGGGAGGAAACTAAACCCTCACCACATGAGTTCACTGCAGCTTGTTTCCCAACTCTCCATTATTGCAGAATGGCTTTTGGAAAGCACAAGATTTTATGACAGTGTCCTATATTAATTTTTAACAGTGTCCTATATTAATTCCAGTGGTGGAAATTAAATCCCAAAGAAATGTGCTTGAAAACATTCAGTGTTTTTTGCTTCACATAGAAACATCAACAAGAGAAGAAAAACATGAGCATCTGCTGTTGTACTGCAGAAAGGAATAATCAGTGCATGAACTTTGGTGAAAAAGCAACAGTCATGGCAATGAAGTAGTGGAAGACAGAATTAAATCAGGCTCAAATAGCTTGGATCTGTTGACAAAATGTTGACGTGGCTGGTTTGCTGGAGCTGATGTTCCCGATTGATCCCCAAATCACACTGCTATACTGTGACAAATGTTTCCATTGCTAATCTAGAAACACTGTTATAATTTTCCCATGTAGCACATTATAAATACAGTGTTAATGCATTTGTAGGAATTGTGAAAGTGATGGACTCTAAGTCATTGAACTTTTAATGAGAATTCTAAATGGAGGGAAGAGTAACTGGTCTTTACAAATGATACAGCTCCTGCTGTTAAAATGAGTCAATAAAAGGCTGCGGGCACAGCAATTATTATATGCAGTCACTGGTGTTTGTTTCTGAACCTGGTAAGAGCATATGCAGCAAATTGTACAGTGAGATTTCTGGACACCTGTGAGATACAGACACATCTGCTTATTGTGAACATATTGCCTGAAGACAGAACAAAAAGACGTATTAAGGACTCAGTGATTTCCAGGCCAACTGCTAAACGAATGTTAAAATGAAGGTCAGGACTTTTCACGGGCTGTGCTGCTGTGGGTGTTTCACACAGTGGGTCTCTCTATAAAACTCAGCCGCTAGAAAACACCACTGTATTTCTGCTTGTTCTTAAGGGGCATAAATTTAATGTCACAATGGATGTTAAATGGTATTTTCTGAAGCTGGCTGGTTTGGTGTTTACAAAAATAAGTTTTCAATTTAACAGCTAGAATTTTGTATCACACCAAAGCAAGCAGTATTTGACTACTATTTGCCAGCAATTCTCAAATAGATATGTATTTCTAGAACTTCGAAGACTCTAGAATCTCTGAAATGAAACTATGTACAGGTACTCAATACTAAAATGGAAAAGCACGTACATTCCTAAGATTTCTATTGTTCCTCTTATTATTTCAGACCTCCAGAAGTTTCCTGCTGGCAATGACAGAAATTCCCTTCCCCCAGCACTGAGCCAGGCTGCAATTTTCCATAATACTTAACATGCTGCTACATATTCTCATTTTCCTACAAGTACATGCTCTGAGTTTCAAGTGCTTGTTAAACACAGCCACAGTAACTTTATGGGGAAGCATCCCAGAAGGACCTCTGGAAGCTTGAAACAAAGAATTCAGTATACAATAGGCAACTCTCAGAGTTTCCCAGAATAATGAGCAGTACACATGACACAAAGGATTTCTGTGGTTTGAATGCTGCCTTTTTACCAGGAAGTGAGTTGGAAAAAGCTTGGCTTTTTTATAAATAAAACATAAATGTTTGGATGCTTATGTAATCAACAGCATGACTTGCTCAAAGTACAAGACTGTAAAGGTCAGTTCTAATTCTCCTCTCCCTCACATCATAGAACAACACTTATAATGTCAGAATTTGCAACATTTTTAAAGGTTTGAAAGAAAGCCAGGATCAATATCATGACTGCCTTTTTATGCAGTGTCTTTCAAGATAGGATATTGCTTAATGGTAATCTCCTGCCCTAGCTTCTGCTATCCCTTAAATAATGTTGACAATAGTGGCTTTGTTTTTTTTGAAGTACCCCACATTTTGCTGGCATTAACAGATCCAGCCAAAAGGAAAAGATCCATAAAAAGTGTGGGCCTGGTTCTTCTCTCCCTTCTCACTTTTTTACTGACCCTGGAAGAACTGATCTCACTGACTTCCTCTGGAGCTAGCCCTGACTCAGCTAAGCTCTACAACGCTTAACTTCCATTACACAGAAGATCATCCTCTTCCTGTTCACAAATTCAACTATAAGCCCTTAATCAAGTCCCACTAGAGGCCCAGGCAGGTAGGAACAAGAAGTTACTAAGGTGCCAGAAATTAAAACCAATCCAGGGAAGGATGAGCAGAGCACTGCTACACATCAACTCATCATTATGAGTCATAAACCCACTTACTTGATCTACAAATAATCAGAGGGGTGCTTTTTGCCATGAAACAAATTGGACAGGGGAAAAGACATGTTCCCTTCTTCTCCTATTAGCATTCTTGATTTTCAGGAAAACTGAAGTGTCCAGGGCCCTGATGTCTGCTCCTGAAGGCTTAAAGGACCATGCTTGAGGCAGTGGGGTGGTTTACTGAGAGGGGAGCATGTCCAGCCATCACATGCTTGGCCACAGGACAGCAATGCAAGGAGGCAGATGTTTCACCTCACCAGACCCACAATGCTTTGTGTTTGGTGTGCTCTGTAATCCTGACTGAAAACTCCTGGCACTATTTCCTCTCTCCATCTTGAGCCTCTGCCCAGGTTTTAGCTAGTTACCAGTCACTGCTTCCAGTGGAGAGAAATTACCTATGGATTAACATCCCCTGCTTCCCCAAAGTCCTTCACCTTGCTGTAGCCCTGCTCTTCAATGAAAGCTAACCTCTATGCCACAGTTTACAGTGCAATTGCCTAAAAACCTTTCTGGGTTTCAGCCAAGTATATTGCAGACTGAACTGGTTTTAACCCAGCCAGCATGGGAAGCACTTATACTGATTGTGCTGCAGTTTGAACATTTTGTAGTTAGATTAGTGTGAAACACTAGGTAAAATAAAGCTGGGAGAGGCCTTTGGCAGAATTTTATCTGTGGTGTGTCAGGTACTTTAATTGTATGTTGGCAAGTGCTGATGTAATCCATAACAAGAAGATTATGTACAGACCAAACAGTTATTATTTTACCAGTGTATGCTCGACTGACTTCTATAAATGCAGTAACAAACTTTAAGGCACTGTTTCTCAACCTTGTTTACAGTGGATTCTTTTTTTAGTTATATCCAATTCATTAAACAGAAAATCTAACATTTTACTCAAGCTGAACTACCAATTAAAGGGCCAGGAAGAGGAGGAGGCATGGGCTCTATGGGAAAATATTTCAGAACAGACACAGTGATACATACAGAAGCCACTTCCTTCTGTAGTCAGAAAACATTCTGGCCAGCAAGAACTTAGGTCCATACAGCAAACCCTGCAGTCCTTATCCTTGCTGGAGCCCCCACGGGTTCACCTGAGAGACCAGAGCATAATTTCCTTCTGGGGTAAGAGGGAGGACACACCTTTATCTTGCCTGGGTACAGTCTTGGGATGCAGCTGGGTCACATCTCCAGAAATACAGACACTCTCATTGCCCCAGCATAGGCCTAAAAGGAAACAGAGGATGGAGGAAAAGGAAAGATCCAGGAAAATTATAGGAAAACATATAGCCTGGGAGAGAGAGAAGTAGCAAATAAACATGCAGTACGCAAACACAGAGTCCGAACTGAACAAGATCTGTTCACATGTCTTTTTCAGATTGAAATCACAGCTGACCTCAGGAAAGAAACAGTCTTGAGAGAAACAAACTATTTTAAACTGCCCTCGTGCTCCTGCCCTTTCACAGTGAGTCACACTGTTCTGCCTGCTGCCAGCTTCAAGGCTCAATCCACTGCTTGGACTTCAGTTGAAAATATCTGGAGGCCCGTACATACCTACTGACAGTGTGCCCACCTTGGCTTCTAGAGAAATAGGGGGTTTGGAGGGATTGGAGTATCCCAAACCATTGAAAAAAAAGTTCCTGAAAAAGGAAAAAATAAAACTGAAATCACAAGGCTGCTAGGAAGTGCAATGTGCAATATCAGCACTGTGCTTGCCTGTTGGGCTAGCAGAGGTAGGGGATGCAAATGACTCTGAGCCATGGTGGGAGTTTTTACTGGAACTGTGAATGGTATAGTTAAAGCTGGACCCTAAAAAGTAGCCAAAGCAGTACCATCCAGAGAAAAACAAAGACAAGACCTTAATTGTAGAATTCTTTTCATGGTATGTATCTGGGTAGAGGACAATTTGAAGTCAGATTTCACATCACCCCTTACAGTAGAAAGTATTTTTCAGTTAAGTCCTGAATGGGGCAGGATCAGTCACACATGGTTAGTTCCAGTCAGAGCACTTGTTCTGAAATAATCTCCTGTAGAAATGGTGGTACATAAAGAGCTGAAACATGGGTATGTCAAAGAACAAGAAAATGAATCTCCTGACTCTTATGGTACAGCTGCCTTTGCATGCAGTCTGTCCCCATCAGTGGTTATACAGTTGCCACTGTGAATCACCTTCTAAATTCTATCAGTTTTTGTTACTGTACAAATCTGACCTCATCCTGGTCCCCTGCCAGTGCCAAAGAGCTGCTCTATTGGTAAATAGAGCAAAAAACTGCTGATGCAATATCTAAACTCAAAAGGTTTACAGAAAGATATTTAAGATGGAGGGAGAATAAAAACCAGTGCTAGTACAGCAACTTATGTCTGAAACATAGTTTAAGGTAGTTTGCCACTTTAATATAGAAACAAAACCCCTTTGGATGGTTTAATCAACTTATGGAAAGGTCCAAGGAGTGCCAGAGCCTTGGGTTAGGATCAGGGAGGGTGCAACAAGCCCTTCCCTAACCATCAACCTGCAACACTAGTCCTGCTGCTCACGGGTCCATAGCCTCAAACAGCCAGGAGGCACAAGGGAAGGCTTTTGAGCTGTATGTAAATACAGACTAAATGCAGGCTCTGCAACACTGCTCTTACATGTGTTTAATTAGATTGAGTAGATAAATGTGTAGTTGCACCCTGTGGAGTACAGGGAGGGACTCTCTACAGCCTTAATTTTTCCAAAATGATTTCGTTTTCAGGATGCTTGTGTAAATATCCTTCTTTGAAAATTATGACCAAGTACACAGTATGATGCAACCATTTCTTTCAGAAATATTCTCAGAGTAGTAAGTGAGTGGCTGTTTTGTTTTGTTTTGTTTATTGTTGTTGCTGTCATTAATTTTATTTCTTCTTGGTTTGAGCTTGCTGTCAGGGTTGTATGGTTCCAGCCCTATAATTTTCTTTGGGACTTAGCATACTGGAAATACATGACGCTTCAGAATAAACAGAATAAATGAAATACCATTTATGTTTTTATGTGTGTGTAATATGTGGTAGCTTTCATTAAGAAGGTGCAGCTGAGCAGCAGGGCATCTGGCTGCTCTCTTTGCCCAGTTTTAGCTCTACTTCATAGACTCAGATAAAATCATGATGAGGAAGCAAAGCATGCTTTGAGACCTGGGCATGCTCAGCTGGGGTAACCCAGGATCCACCGCAGCAGTGGTAAAGGCCTTTTTGGGTCACAGCAAGGCAGTGCCAAGCCTGAGAGATATTCATGGAACAAGCAGGTCTCCTCAAGACCCAGGAAAGGCTCTTTTATTGGAAAGCCAGCAAACTGCTGGAGGTCGTTAGAGCAAGAGCAGGAAGAAAAAGGATGGGCATTGCACGGTCACCATGGGTTGGAAGAGGGGGAGAAGTGGTAGGGATACTTGTTTTCAACTGCTCATGCTGGATTTAAAAGCCTCTTATTTTAATATACAGTTGTTAGTGCTTTTGGAGACAAGTTGTCTCTATATTGGTGGTGTTACTGTAATTATATTTGCACATTGGGTTTACAATTACAGTGTAACATTCAGAATATTCTAATGCATTTAAATTAACTTGTAATACTTGAAAGTATGAAAGAAACCTCTTTTTGAGGTTGCTGTGCTTCTAAGAGCTAGAAAGAAGATAGTGATGAGAGACAAACAATGCTCCCTGTCCCAAACTGGATGCAGTGTGCATTTTTCAGACATTTTGTTTAACTTTCACTTAATCCAGATCCTTAGTTCCTGGATCACACAGACTGTCATTGTGCAGCCCCTCCCACCCCAGAAGTAAGGCTGTACCGGTAAGCTCTCTTTCCCCCTAAGCCTTCTTCCAAACTCAGTTCCAGTTAAGTCTGTCCCAAGTCCTAGCCTGACTGTAGCTTTTGGGTTACCCGACCACTGCCTACCAAGACACGTCTGGTGGGCTGCTCTGACAAAGTCTGCACAGAGGAGGCTCCAAGAACAAAAGATAGAGCACAGGCAGAAAAGGGAAAATGCTATTTTTAGTCATCAGATGTCGAATGGTTTATAGCAGGTTCTTTATAAAGCTCTGAGATTTCCTGAAACTCTTAAAATTTCTTCTTTGAGCTACACCTTTCACAGAAGGAACAATCTTTCTTCCTCAATTTATGCATAGATCATATGCCAGCCACCTATCTTAGCTTGGCAAATTTTTCCTTCAGTGCAACTTCCAGTAAAACTTTATGTTAAACAGAAAGGAAAATGTTTTATAGATGTCATAACCCCTCCACTTTTTTACTTGAAGCCAAACCACAGTAACTTCAAAATTTTCCATAGAGAATCAGGAATACTGTGATCAATAGAGTAGAAAATAATCTGTTGTAAAATTCTGACATGAGAATTAAAAAAATAATCACAGTACGTGTAATCTGTCTGATAAGTAGCACAAGATTTGTTATGTGTCATAAAATTTTTGAAGTAAGAAATTACACCACAAACAATATGTGAATCTAAAAGGGATAATGTATATGGCTGGTAAATAATTTATATTATTATAGAGAAGTTTTTCTGCTTTTGCTGTCATTTTTATTATTATTATATCAGTGTAATATATACACTTATTATATCAGTGTAATACTTTGAACATTTTTTTTTTAATCAGATCTTCCTGTTGCTCAAGCATGTTTCTCACTGGCATCTTGTTGTAAGTCATTGACCTTTTTACTTGTTTTGACTCTTTTTAGGAGTGTAGGAATATGATGAATTATAACTTCCTTCTGATGTTATCTTACTCCACATAGTTCAAGTAGATTATTAGAGTTTTCTTTTCTCCTCCTGAAAAGGAAAAGGAAAAGGAAAAGGAAAAGGAAAAGGAAAAGAAACTTTCAAAATGTTTTCAAAATCCTTGGTGGCTGATTTGCAAAATAGTGAAAAATCCTCATCTCTTTTCTGAGAAATAGCAAAATAAAGGTCAAAGATTCAGCAGAAATCATCACACTGAAAGAAAATATATAAAATGCTCACATGAGAAACTTTTCAAGTTTGCCATGTTACCCAGGCTTTCCAGTGATTTTGTTTGATTTTTTGTTGTTGTTCGTAAATCTGTGAAAGACATTTATTACTCAGTATAAAATCCTTCTGAAATTTCTTTCCTTCCTCTGCAGATTGATGGCTGCACAAAAATGTGCCAGTGCTCTTCATCATCCATAAATCAAGTGCATTGGCCACAGCTGTTCATGACACTCCAGCCCTTCACCAATGCCAGTGGTGTTACTCCCAGTGACACACGTCAGTTTTACCCTTGGTCTAATCCCCCAGTTCACCCCTTTGTAACCACCAACCTGCTCTTCAGAAATATACAAATCACAGCCTTTCCCTTCATTCTAGGTTAACACACAATGGTTAGGTGTTGTTCCCAGGAAAACAAAAGGCTACAGGGATCATTTTTCTCAGCTCCTTCTAGTGTGTCCGCAGATTATAGAGATGAAGTCAGTAATAGTTTTTTATATTCTTAGTCCTAAAAACCTCAGCACAGCTGAACTTTGCTCTGTCTTAAAATACTTTTTCTCTCCTCGGGGCTTTTAACATACTAAGACTTTCAGTTTTACATTAAGCCTTGCCTGGACTCCTAACAGTGCTCCTTCAATGAACTTCTTGGCTCAGCTGGAGTCAATGACCTAAGTCCTCTGGCCTGCAGGAAAGGCAGGATTTCAGCTCTCATTCTTGCAAACTCTCTTCATTTTCACTGTACCCCTTCATCTTTATTTTTCGTTTCCTATTGCTCTTTCCTAAACCTCCTTCATTACTGGTTCATAGAAATTTGTCTCAAATTCTCTATTTCCTTGGCATTTGTTGCTCTTCAGATGCTCCGGTTATAAATTTTGTGTATGTGCTTGTTGTGTCTGTGTCCTTTTAAAAATGAAATCATCGGAGCCTTTTTACTGGCTGGGTACATCTAATGCAAAGTTTCACTGTAAATGTATGTGTTTGCTTAGCTCCCTGAGCCAGCCGACAGTTCATTTTTAACACCATGTGGGGAGTGTTGTCTTGGGATTTAGGTCATTTGAGGATAGAACATGGAGAAATGGACACAAACTGAAAGTGGGGAAATTTAGGCTAAATACAGGAATAAATTCTTTACTGTGAGGGTAATGAGACACTGGAACGAGTTACCCAGAGAAGCTGTGGATGCCCCATCCCTTGCAGTGACAAGGCCAGGTTGGATGAGGAGTTGAGCAATGTGGTCTAATGGGAAGCATGGGTCCCCCATGAAAGGGGGAGTTGGAGCTAGATGATATTTAAAGTCCCTTCCAACTCCTAATATTCTATGATTCTATGTTTTCTAAAATAATGCTGCTTATGAATGCAAACAATTCAGGGAACTTTCCTTCTGAATGGAAACTGAACTTCTGATAGCTGGACCCACTCACATTTTTGGTCCTTGCTGGCCAAATGATGCAACAGGCACAGTCTCACAGAGTGACCTTTCTCTTTGTTGGAAGGAATGCCCATGCCTCCTCCTCTTCATAGCCCTTGAACTGGAGATGATTAAGACGCCATGATTTTGAGAGGACTGATTGATGTGTGAATTGTTTTGGCTGGCTATCCACAGGATGATATTGATGTGTTCTTAGTGATTGCTGATTGGGTGGAATGTATTTAAAGCAGGAGCTTGCAGTTGTGTTCTGGAATGCAAAGAAGTGAAAAACAGAAGGGAAATACTGCCAGCCTGAATGGTGTCCCTCTGTCTCCTCTGAAAGGGTAGAGGTACAATACAGAAAGAAAGATTGATTCAATCAATCTACTGGCTGCTGGGCTGGGCCGAGCTGTAAGCAGTTGCTTCTCTAGATGTAGAAAAGATGTTTATTCATGGCAATCTCCACTTAGAATGTACTTGTTATCTTGAAAACTGCCAAGCTGGGAAGCACTGCCCTTCCTGTTTTTTCTACGTGCATTTACAACATAGTGAGGTCCTAAACTTTCTTTGAAATGCCACTAAATGTTTCTCTGTGTTGAATCTGTGTTCTGAGTCTTTGAAGATTCAAAATCACAGTTCCTTTGGATAAGGAGCTTACTAAAAGTGGTACTCTTTGAAACTTGAGCCTTCAAATTGTTGACTCATACAGCAGTTGGCTTAAAAGAAATGGCAGTTCTGTAAACCGTGGGTTTTAGTTACAAAAATATCCCCTCCCTCCCAGCAGGGATCAGGAAGAAGGTTTCTCACTTCCCTTCCTCACCAACATTAATGTTCACCAGAATGTTCCCTGTTTAATTCACTTCATACCTGCTGTATTTTCAGAGTCCTGATGTTGTTAACGTTTCTTCCAGCCTTTCTAAATGCAATGGTAGAAAGCAATGGTTTTCTTTGGGGCATGGGATGGACCAGAACTCAGCTACTATCTGAAAGCATAGTCAGAAAATGGAATTTGCAAATATTGTATCTTGTGGATGGAGTTACAACACCATTATTTTGATTCCAGCCTTTCAATATCAATTAACATCTTGAAAAACCAAGAGCTGGCTGAAGGATCTTTTAGAAGCTATATGCCATGCCTGTCATACATTCTTAAGACACATTGTTCTAAAAATATCTCAGGTCTAGATGATTTTATCCTAAACATGTGAGTAAGTGCACATGCATACGAAAAGGAATAATGATAAATCTAATTTTAATTTTCCTTTGAAAATAAATATTATCAGTTATAAACCAGTCACTAGCAATTAGCAATTCATTAAAATTTAATCTCCTTGAGTAGATGGTAAGATCCTAGATGTGAGTCATGATAACCATGTCTAGACTAAGAAGCATAATCTTCTCTACTCTTTCCCTCTCAGGTGTATTTGATAGCTCATAACAGATTTTGTAACATCACTTTGGCTGTTTTTAAGCTTCTCCTCTACTTCCAAATTGAAACTGGCAAAGACTGGATGTGAACAACTATTCCAGCAGTGCTATGAATTGCCAGTGGTTCTTGAACAATAGAATTCCCTATTGAAGAGCTAACACAGTTGTTTGGTGTCTCTCAAGCCCCGCTTTACTCGTCTTTTGGGAGTGGTCATTGCAGTCAGCCACCTCCCTGCTCATGTCCAAGCCCTGCTGTGGAGGGAGCTGGCAGGAGGAGCCTGCGCAGAGCTGTGAGCCAGCGGCTAATCAGCACAGTCAATCACGCCAGCAGCCTCAGACTGACGCCTGGCCTCCTGCATTTGGAAGATAGGCATAGCCTTTGACTCATCTTGTAACAATGTCCAAGGGCTTATGTGGTTTGTTTTTGCAGCTCTGATACTTAAAATCAGTTTAATAACACAAAATCCTTCCATTCAGACTGACCTTTTCAAGAGAACTGGAACTGTTTGAAGAATACAGTTCTTGCTGTAGACCAGAGTTTGGTAAGAGGTCATGTCTGGAGTGCTGTGTGCACCTTAGGGCTCCTGAGTATGAGAAAGGCATGAACCTACCTGCAGGAGGGAGTCCAGCAAAGGGCCATGAAGGTGATTAAAGAACTAGAACGTCTGTTGAACGAGGCAAGGCTGACAGAGCTGGGGCTGTTCAGCTTGGAGAAGAGAATACTCAAGAAGGATTTTATGAATGTGTTTAAAAAACTGATGGGGGAATCAAGGAGTTGGATTCCTGGCTCTTCTCAGTGAAGCTCAGTGAAAGACAAGAAGCAACAGGGTGGAACTAAAATGCATGAGTTTCAATTTAAATACAAGAAAATAACTGTTTTAACCTGAAGGTGGTCAAACCCTAAAACAAATTACTGAGAGATGTTGTGGAGTCTCCACCTTTGGAGGCACTCAAAGCCTGTCAGAACAGGGTCCTGGACAGCCTGTGACCTTGCCTAGAGCAAGGGGTTGGACAGGACAATTGCCAGAGATGCCTTCTAGTCTCAGGTGTTGCTTACAGAACACATTATCAACAAAGTAAATCTACAATATTTTTAACCTATTGCACAGACAAGGATATTTACTGTCTTATATATTAACCTGGTAGAGGCCTAATGGAAAAACACCAGATTTAGTTGCACTTATGAAAATTACATATGTACAAAACACACTGTATGTGTTTTATTCTTTAAAATCAGTGTTAACCATAAATTCTGATGGGCTTTCTCTCTCTCCCTCTCTGTTCTTGTGACAGAATTGCTTACTGTGACTACCATTTTGAACCTCAGTGTAGAAGAAGCCACATCTCCCCTGCTGTGACAGGTGGTGCCAACTACTCTATGGGGCTTCCTTGCCCCAGCTCGAGCTCTGCTTCCATGGCCAGCAGCAAAAAGTCCTGTACAAAAGTGAAAGGGGCAAATTTTGAAATGGGTAGCCCTTGTATCTTGAAACAGCAGCTAGTTTTACTACTATTATCCAAATTTTCTCCAGTAAAATATCCAGAAGATTTTGAAGGCTTTAACATGTGAGCACATGTTTTAGTAAATTAATAGCTGGAGAGCTGAAGCTGACTTAAGGCTGCCCCTCAGGTCATAACTGAAGGTCATAAACTGAAGAATTGCAGTGGTTATAATGTTTGACATTGGAATGATTGACACAAAGGAACAGGAGCTGCCTGGTCTGGAGAGATGGTCACAGGGGAAATCATAAATTATATTCAGGAAAAATACAAGCTGTAGGACCTAAGAAGACTTGTTCTGATGCTAAAAACATTGTAGTCTTGTGTAGGAAAAGGGCAGGGATTTAAAATATTTTAAATAAAAATCATGTGCTTTTTCTGTGTTTTCCCAAGGGGTGGTGGAGTATTTTCATAAATCTATGACTAATTTTTTAGTTCTAGATCTCAAGCCAACTCTGCAATTACCTAAACCTTTTAGTATTTTTAGTGAGATTACTATATGGATGTTTTCAGCCAAGTTAGTCACACACATGAAGTCTTATTTTTTGCTTAACATCTATTATTCATGACAGTTTAGTAAGTATGGTTGAGGAAGCAAACAAGGGGTTAATAGTTCATTCAATAGTGAAAAGGCCATAAAATTGATGCGATAGGTCAAACCTTACCCAGAACTAGAACAGAAAATAAAAATTGTTTTTACAAAAAAATGCCTATCTTTAGATATATAAAAATAGCAAAGTCTATCTTGGCTTCTTCTATAAAAACATTATGAAAGATGGGAGTTAATGTAATTAACTGTCGCAGAGAGTAATGAGGCTGTTACTAAAGGGAAGTGACATAGCATGCTGATATTGTCTGGCTGAATGTGAACCTACTGAGTATGCCAGTTCTTTTCTTAATTATGAACTAGTAATATGACTTTGATATTAGCTAGGTTGCATTTTAGATTGATCTTTTAATTTTTTGTAAGGTCATTTTTATAAATGATAGAATTCTTATAGTTAATAATATATTCAAATTTTCACCTTTTTTCTTTCTTACTTCTTGAACTTGAAATATTCTTTTGAAGTCTTTTAAATCTGTGAAGGTCTATAAGTAACTTTTTATCATATTCATATTGAAGTAACTCAGTTATGTTGAATCTTGAAAAGTTTTACTGAGTATTGTAATAAATGAAAGTCTTGTCAGATGCACACAAATATTTTCCATAACACTAAGAATTGTTATGGTGTGTAATAAATAACTTTGTGAGTAAATAGCACAATTCTCACTCTGTGGGCATTAGAAACATATTACTGGATAATGCAGTAATATCTTAGAGTAGGCGATATCTTGGCAAAGCTACTGTATGGATTTAGTTGCTATATAGCAGAAATTTGTTAATTTCTTGGGTCCCTGCTTTTCATTCTTTTTGGTATTTAATATTATTTCTAGCAAACCTATTCCCAATTAAAAGGAATAGTTACAAGGGAAGTTTCCAGTTCAGAGTCTTTATAGGTACCTATTTCATTGCTTCTTGTATAAAAAATTATGCTTGAGGGCTGTAAAATTTGAATGTCAAACTCATTTTATATGTACTGTAGTAAAATATGATATTTCTTTTTGATTACATTCACAGCTTATATATTTACCATTAGGATATCCTGTATTCCCTTGCTAGAATTCTTAGTGGGGAACTTATTGAACAACATGGGAATTTCAGAAAACAGAAAAGATGTGGTAAATGTAAAGTCTAATGATGCTGGTTGTGCTGTTACAGTTTTTCTCAACTAACTTCTGGAGACTATGGATCTTGGAACAATTCTCTCAGCTGTATTGGTTCTCCCTCCATCTCTTCTTAAAACAGAGACCATAAAGGAGAGTGATGGGACCACTGAAGACCTCTGCCACCCTCATTCCCACATGGTTAAGTTGAAAGGACAGCCTTCTCAGCTTGCCTGTCAAGGGCAAACATTTTGTATTATAAATTCAAAACCCTGGTATTTTAAAGATGTGAATAAATGCCTCACATCAGGAAAAGGTTTATCTTGATTATTTGTGTTTTTTCCTTGTTGACAGTGTTTCCAAAATCACACTGCTGTTTTGTTCATGGCCATATTCTGAGCCCATTAATTAATCCCTCTTTGTTCATAGTGCAGCAGTACTGAGATGCTCAGTACATGGCTCCATACAAGCCCATAATAAAGAGCTGAAGGTCTTTTTTTCCTCCTCTGAAATTATGTGAAGTGAATGGGCCCAAAAGTCAGAAGGGCACAAGGCAGAGTAGATTAGATTATACGACTATATGATTAGACAGATATGATTATGGCCTATTCAAGTTTGAGCCCATTTTTGTGGGTAACCAAGGCAGTGGAGATGTGGTGACATGCTTTGACACACATCTGAAGGAAACCCACCCCTTCAGCCCCAGATGCACGTGCTGCTAACAAGAGCTAAAGCACATGTCACTGTGACATTGTTGTGGCTAGGTGGAGGCAGTGTATGTTTAGCATATATCATGGTTCTATCTTCATTTTAGTCCTGTAGACATAAAGAACCAGACTGCAAAATAAATTGGATGGATTATGCATGCCAGCTGTCTAATATTGGCCAATATTTGTCATCTTTGGTGCAGAGACAATTTAAGGAGGAAAGTGAGGCAGGATGAGGAGAGTGATGGCTTGATTTTAATCACATCTGTTTTCTCTCCACTGCCAGGTGTGTTTGGCAGGTTAAATCTAGGGTGTTGAGCTGGCAGTGGTGCTGCAGTTGTGTAATTTGCTCTGCACAGAGCCGTAGGGCTGTGCCAGGAGCTGTGATGGAGGGAAGGTGGTTTCAGAGGGGCTGAACCAGTAACAGCAGGGGTAGGAGGTCTACTAGTCCCAGATGACCATCTGTCTCTTCTTTCCCCCAGCCAATTCAGCCAGGTTTCCTGATAAAGGGTGCATGAAGTGTCAGCAGGTCCAGATGAAGATGTGCATAACAGTATCAGGCTCACATGCTTATATTTTGCTTCTGATAACAGTATCAGTAGGAGAGGGACTGGAGGATTCTGGTTTTGGAAGACAGTAGGAGAAGTGAATGAGTAGGGACTGTGGCTACTTGGTTGAAGACATGCATTAGTTCTCAACTAGGTGTAGCAATGGACTGTGCTGTCCTTATTTCTCATCAGCTGAAATGTCTTAAAATTGTAGGGTATGCCAAGTTGGAAGTCACCCTCAAAGATCATTGCATCCTGGCCCTATACAGAACATCCCGAGTCACACCTGTGCCTGAGAGCATTGTCCAAACACTTCTTGAACTCTGTCTGGCTTGGTGCTGTGACCACTTCCCTGGGAAGCTTGTTCCAGTGTCCAAAAACCCAGTGGGTGAAGAAACTTTTCCTGATATCCAACCTAAACCTCCCCCAGCTCAGCTTCAGGCCATTCCCTTGGCTTCTGTCACCAGTCACACAGATATCAGTGCCTGCCCCTCCTCTTCCCCTTCCCAGGAACTTGTAACTGCAATGAGATCCCTCCTCGGTCTCCTCCAGGCTCAACAGACCAAATGACCTCACCTGCTCCTCCTATGGCTTCCCCTCAAGGCCCTTCTCCATCTTTGTTGCCCTCCTTTGGGCTCTTTCTAGTAGTTAAAGTATCTTTTTTACATTTTTTACACCCAAAAGTGCCCCCAGCACTCGAGGTGAGGCTGCCCCAGTGCAGAGCAGAGCAGGACAATCCCCTCCCTTGCCTGGCTGTGATGCTGTCCCTGATGCCCCCAGGACACCCTTGGCCCTCCTGGCTGCCAGGGCACTGCTGGCTCATGTTCAACTTGCCATGGACCAGAACCCCAGGGCCCTTTCCATGGCACTGCTCTCCAGCCTCTCATTCCCCACTCTGTCTGTACATCCAGTGTTTCCACATCCCAAGTGCAGAATCTGGCACTTTTCCCTATTGAACTTAATTAGTTGGTAATGGCCATTTCCTCTAATTGTTGAGATCTCTCTTCAGGGCCTCTTTGCCCTCCAATTACGTGTCACTGTCGAACTTACAATTCCTTTGAGTCCTGTGTCTAATGTGTAACATATTGGTATATATTTAAATTGATTTTAAAAATAGCTTATTTTCAAAGGGAAAATATTGAATAAGCTCAAGAAAAAGAATGCCAGAACAATTTCTTTTATCTCCTACTGAATTAATTGTTGGAGGGGCAAACTTTTCTAAGGCAAGGTCTGGTTGGCCATATGCTGCCTTGGAGCAAATCTCTCCACATAAAAAATTAGTTCTGCATTAAATGCTATACTTCTGAAGAGTTCTTGTTTCTTTAGCAGCTGCAGCATTACAAATGAATCTTGGACCAAACACTTAAGCCCGGGGGAGTGCTGGAATTTCAGGTACATTGTTTTTCTCAGTGATTTCAGTGCAGTAATTTCAGGCAGCTTCCAGCTCAGCATGGCATATTGTGGAATTGTTTGAGGAGTGAACTGTGATGCAACAGTGAACCTAGGTTTGAAAAGGCATGGACTTGCAAACCAAAGCTTGACACTCTGTTTTTGAAAATTTGTTTCTTCTCAGCATAGCCCTTTCTTCAGGACAAATGATGATGTGAAACGACTCTTACTTTTGATTTGGAGCATAATGGGGGAAATAGGAAATCATTCAGGGTCAAACAACAGCATGATGTGTTGCAGCCATGGTGCAACACACCTATGTGACCTGCAAGGGGTGGGCAAACCCCTAGCATTACTCCATCTCACCTTACTCATTTTACATATTAACTGAATTAATTAGTAGAGAAGGATTTGAGCCAGCTGGATTTTACTCCAACTGGATTGCCTCACAGGAACATGCAATCTGTCAGACAGGCTAAAGTAAACACTTAGCTGGGTCACAGTCTTCCTACAGCCCAGCCCATCTAAAATCCTGTATGAGATCACTGAAATCGCTAAGTAGATTACATGCTTATCGTTGTAATGTGGGAAGATGTTCTGGTAACAAAACGTTTGCATCCAGCAATCAGCTGCTCTTGCCTTAGCCAGCCATGCTGCTGGGAACCGGAGATGGTATGGACTTGTGCTCTTTAGTCATTTAGAGCATTCCCTACCTAAAGGCAAGGCACATTTTGATTAGAAATGGGATACACCTACTCTGGTTTTATGGACAGCTGTTTTATTGTTTTGAAATACTTTTAGGGATTAACTTATTTTCTATTCTTCCATCAATGCAAGCCAAATGTCAAAGGTGTGAATGATGAAACACCCATAGATCTAACCACACTGGCAAGTGGAAATCTGTCAACATTGTACTAGCAACAGGTATCGTCATCATGGGTGCCAATCCTGTCAAACCTGCCTGTTCAAGTCTCTCTGCTTGCCCCTGTGAGCCCTCTGACAGGAACCCTTTGTAAAGCACCATCCCATTTTATCTGGTTGCTAGTCTGGGATTCCCACTCTAGTGGGGAAAACCGTGTTCTGGCCCTCCAGCTACACCAACCACTGTGAGTGAATTCATGTGAGTCATTAGTCTAATTTGCTAAATTGTCCTTAAATAATTCCTACCAGCTGCATACTGCTCAGCAGCACACCTCAGTGTCTAAGGAACTGCTGTCTGCTGTGGCATGGAGAGGGTCCAAATCCTCTGCACCATATGGGGCTCTTGCACCTGTGGTGGGGATTTGCTCCTTTATTTCTGGCTGGAGACTGGATGTGCTGAGCCCAACTGGCAGCATTCAATGGCTGTTCTCATCTTCCTGCCTCCAGGGCTGTCAAGGCAGCAGCTTCATTGTGTGGCAGAAATATAAATTTCTAGTTCAGCCATCCAGAACATTCAAATATACTATATTAGATTTACTTCAAAAATATTAAAATAATTCTATGAATGAATACTTTCTCCCCCCCTCCCTCCCCCCCACCCGCCCCTTAAATGCAGAGAACGACATTTTGGGGTAATCTGGAGCAATGAGAAGAGAGGCAAAATATCTGCTTATAGCTTGCTGGAGCGACTTCATGGAATAACATCTCTCTGAAATGTACAATTGCAACAAAATGGTTTATAAAGAGAACAGAGGAAACAAGAACTGTTTAAAAATGGAAAAAATGTAACTTCTTCATGTTTTGGAACAGCTTTCAAGAAAGTATATTATATTGAAACCAAACAGCCTGGAAAATGCTTTGGAATTTTATTCAGAAGAAAACTGAATTTTTTGGCTTTTATCCAGCTTAAAATAAAGTCATGCTACAAAATATGAAACATATTTCTGAACTGGAATTTCCATACTTTGTATGGCTGTGGTTGTATTATCCATGCCCTACTTATGTTGCAGAAATGGGATGTAAAGACTATTGCACGGTCAGTTTTTGTTAATAGGTACAAGGACAGTCTATTCTTCCATACATTCAAATTTTCTAGTACTCTTCTTCTATTATTTTTTCCAGCTGCTGAGAGGTTTTCTGCTGATTTCCTGTTGGAAGGGAAATTCCACTTAAATGTGGAAAGAAAGGAAATCAGAATGGAAAGCCAATGCCAGATTAAAGCATAGATATCTTGTCAGTATTACACATGTGGCAGGGAAGAAGTAAAATTCTTCATAAGCAGCTGCTCAGTTGGAGACACAGTGTAAAGCTCTATTTTTCCAAAATAATGACAGTTTCCATGTGGGGCTTCAACACTGTGTGTCTTAACTTTCTTCTGCATGAAATCCTTTGGATTCATCCACTGTAGAATCTCAGCCTTGTGATACAATCTCAATAACATTTTAACAGGCAAAGAAATGTAATAAAGCCTTATCCTATTTTCTCTCCTTCTGAAACAGTCCTTGTGAAGGATGCCATGTTTGAACCCCAGCTGGTAACTCAGCCCCACCTAGCCACTTGCTCACAAGTGAGGTGGGTGGGAGGACAGGAAGAGTAAAACTGAATGAACTCCTGGGTTAAGATACAGACAGTTTAACAGGGAAAGCAAAAGCTGCACAATTACTTCCCTGCTTCCCATGGGCAGGAATGTGTCCAGTCACCCCCAGGACAGCAAGGCTCCAGCATACCCAGTGGTGACTTAGGAAAACAAACACCACCACATTGAACTTCCCACGCCTTTCCTACTTCTTCCTCTAGCTTTATATGCTGAGCATTCCACCCTATGGAATGGGACACCCCTGTGCTCATTCGTGGGCAGCTGCCCTGGCTGTGTCCCCTCCCAACTCCTTCTGACCCCTCCCAGCCTCCTCGCTGGTGGGACACAGAGGAGCAGAAAAGGCCTCAATACTGTGTAAGCACTGCTCAGCAATAACTACAACATCTCTGTGTTATCATCACTCTTTTCAGCACAAATCCAAAGCACAGCTCCATACAAGCTACCGTGAAGAGAACAAACTCCAACCCAGTAACCAAAATCAATTAAGATTTCTCTGACTCTCTTATCAGATTGTACTTACGAGGTGTGATTCAAAGCACACTCATTCTTGCATCTGTGTTATCTTACCTGGGAGCCTATTGCTATGGACATTGGTAATTGCATTTAACACATAATTCTAAGTGAAGATATGCAATATCCTAATTCCTTACATTAATTGAGACAAATTCCTTGGAGATGCCCCAATTCCTTCTGTCTTTCATTTGGTGCTCAAGCACTGTGTCACCTTTTTCTGCCCAGGTTTCCAACTTTTGTTTCAGGCAGCCATGCACCACCCCACTGCTTCTATGAAGATGCTGCAGTGGCAGTGGTGTAACACACACAAGAACCCTCCCCTGCCCTGCTCTCCCTCCTCACACAGCATCCCTCTCCACAGTGGAGGATGCCTGATTATGTAGATTCTACAGGGGCCTCTACTACAGCAGCCTTCCTGGGGCTTTTGGCAGCTGCTGTACCTTGGAGTAGCTGCAAAGAGCAATCAGATCTTCAAAGATACTCAGGTGTGCAGCAGTGGATTATCCAAGATGAACAGTGCTGCCTTGGAAAAGGTACCACTGCACTGCACATCTGGGTTTATGTAATGGGGTATTGTTTCTGAAGTTACACATTAAATGTGCTTGCAGACCTTTTGTATGATAAGGGTGGCTCCAGGGAAACAAATCTGTATTCCACATCTTTTAAAATCTCCCTCTCAATTGAGAGAGCACTCTCAGTGGATAGAGCACAAACACTTTTAATCTGCTCTGAAATGGAAAGCTTAGATTCCTCATCAGGTTGATTTTCTGTTTGTGCTCTTTGTTGGTCCTGTTTCTCTTTGGTATTTTCTCCGATACCAATTCAATACATATTCTAAATTACATGGAAACGCTTCCCTCCCAGGACACCTCAAACATTCAACAAATAGTACACATAATCAACAACATATCATACAATTGCCAAAAGCTAACTGTTATTCTGCATGATCAAATCACTATATCCCCTGTGTCTGTCTCCTATCTGGGGCATAGATTTAAAAGGCAGCTGTATTCTGACTTCTATTCATTTGTTTGGAGCATTGCACAAGCCATGCTAACAATTACATAAATCAGCCTTTGTTTAATGTTAACTGATAGTCTTTATTGATCACTGGCCAAACTTCTTTTTGAATAATCTGTATTTAGTTCTGTATTTAATAACTCTTCTGGGTGCTATTATAAAAACCTGACCAATAAAGTCCTTTAAAAGGGTCATTTTACAATATCCTTCCTCAAAATTCAGCTCATTGCATTAATTTCCAAAACCACACAGAAACATTCTTTAAATGAGTATGAATTAGATGGAACATCAGAGCTTTGCTTGATCTTTGGTATACTGTGGGAGCAGTGTCATTACCCACTGACTCTGCCCATCCCTGGGATAGCTTCAGTGCACACTGGTGCCCTTGCCAAGCCAACTGTATGTCTGTGACCATGTTCTCCCATCCGGTTATTTCTCCTGGAACAGGATGGATTGAGGGCTCATCATTTTTACTATGGTTATTTATTGCTCCCTTGCTGTGTGGGCAAAACAGATGCAAACCAGAGAGATTTAGAATACAAACACCAGCTAAGCCATGCAAAGCTGCTTGTGGATCCCTGAGTCAGCAGCATCCTCCTCTGTGTATGGATGTAGGGGGAGAGAGCAGCCCTGCAGTCTACTGACACATTGCTCCACAGATCTGCAAGCTGGACCTGCCCTTCCTCCTTAGAGTGGTCCTGCTGCAACTTCACCTGATGAGCTTGCAGCAGGGATGGAGTGGGAGACTGCTGCTAGGTCACAAGTCATCAGACTGACTTGTCTGATGCACTGTCAGTTAAGTGATCTCAATCAAATGTTGTTGGAAAAGGGCTTTCACAGTCTGTGAAGAAATGGATTCCATCTGTCTCTGAGCAGTGACATGCCTCATCTTTGCTTATGTGATGGATTCTTTCTCATACCAGATGTTATGTTAGCTAGGCTTGCCAGCCAGAAACATTTTAGTAGTTTCAGAGGGACTGTGATAGCTTTTTGCTCAGCTGAGTTGGTATGTCTACCATAGGCAAGATTTCATTAGGTTGAAGACATTAAAGAAGAGCCAAGGAATTACTACCTTTATTCTTGCTCTATAGGAACAATCTGATACACACTGGGTCTGCTGAGCTGTTCTAATAAGATTGCACTTGCATGTGAGATTTGATCCTAGGGCACTCTTGACCCATCAGCTTTAAACTGGTTGCCAACAGCCAGTTACTCATAAAGATGAAAAGCTCCAGTTTATTCCAAGCCTGGAAATAAATGAACTCCCTCTAATTTACTGGGCTTCCTCACTTCTTCCATCACTCATCTCTGGCAGAAGTGTTAGTGTCAAGACTCCATTGACTTTTCCGTGCCTCTGGCTGCAGATGTTCTCAGCACATTAGAACTGTTTTGAGACAGTTGTGGTGAAAACAATTAGAACAGCATAGAATAATTTACTTTGGGAAGCATCTTTAAGATCACTGAGTCCAACCACTAATATAGAACTGCCAAGTGCATCAGTAAACCACGTCCTTGGACTTATAGTTCTGTTCTTCCAATATACATTTGTAAGAGTATTGATTTCCAGTATATTCTCTGTTCTCCATCACTATTTTCAAGGAATTGAATGTTTCTGAATCACTGGGGTATTCTATTTTTTTAAAGGAATTCTACATATGCCCCATTTAGGCAAGGGTATGTTGTTCTTGGCATTCAGGTAGGATAGACTTGGTTAAGTCCTGTCTGTATCTCATTTATATTGATGTCACATGGAGTAAACTTATTGATTGACCAAGTTTGGCACTTAGCATTTCATAGTTTTCTATTGTGCAAGGCATTTGGGATAACATAGAGATGTATTAAAAAAATTTATTTAGCTTTTATTTCTTTGGGACATAACCTGGGATCCAAATCCATCCCTTTGAATCAGGCTTTTATGGTTTGTTGGAGTGTGTTTTGGAGATAGAAAACTGTGGCTTGTCTTATACTGCAGGTCCATTTCCCTTATTGATTGCTAAAACTAAGAAACTGAGGAAAGAAACTATTTTTTCTTTCTATTTATGCTAAATCGACAAGCAACTGTGCTAGCATTGTTTATTCAGGACATGCAGTCTCATCCTGCTTCTCTTTAAACAGCTCAGACCAACTCTGAATGATTTGGAAGCACTCCTGGCAGCTGGGTTATGTGAGCAGATGTGCGAAAGGCACCCCCCAGCCACCTCCACAGGACTGTGCTGCCCCAAACCTGGCTGTCCCATCCTGCGTCCCATTCCAGCTGCTGCTCCTCATGGGGAGAAGAATGCTGATGTCAGCAGGGAAAAACTGCCTGGCATCGTTTTGACCAGCAGTTCCCGTAAACTGGGCAGACTCCATTCTGACCTGCAGATCTGCTTGACTCCAACTAGCCTGCCTTGGAACCAGATTGTCCCTGACCTACTTTTCTGTCCGTGGCCCAGCTTGGCTGCTTTTTTCACTGCTGCATGCCCAGGCACCTCACAGCTTCCTTTCCATCTGCATGGTAACACACCTTATCCCACAACAACACATTCAGTTCCTAACACTTATCAGCTCATTCCTTTTGTGGAAAGATCACTGTAACTCGAAGTGGTCCCTCTGATATTTGGCAGTTTTGTCTGGGGAAAGGAGCAGGGAAAGAAGAGTTAAGAGAGCATCTCTGACGGCAAGGGCAGATATTTTTGCCTTTTCCATATAGTTTTCATTTCCCCCAGCTAATGCTGGAACCAGCCAAAAGAATTCTTCCTTAATACCAACTTGAGTTGGCATCAAGAAGTCATTTAATGCAGTGTCTAAGTTTGGCCAGACCTGTTTTGATTTAGTAATGTCTCTTGCAAATACATGCCAAAGTATCTAGTTTTCTAGTAATAACTTTAGCCCTGGCAGTATGACTTTCAGAACTAATACCACGTTTTGAAATCTGTCATGAAATGTGTTAGCAATTAGTTAACTTTTTATCTTTAAGATTTAAGAGGAGGATTTACTTAAAGGTGGACAGGCAGTAATTTGATCTATATATCAAAATAGGGCTTTGCTAATGAGGGAGAAAACAAGCAATTGTCTAACGTAAGATGTACAGAAATTTATCTATCTTTATAGAAAATTATTCCCTCTAGCACTTTTTAAAACTCACAATATAGCTGAGCACTATGATCTTTCTGCACATCTAATTTGAAGTGATTCTTTAACATATTATTAGAGATTTAAAGTGTGAAAAATTCAAAAACCACTGAGACTGGGGTTTTGATTAGGGAACTTTAATCTGAAAAATTCAGGTTCCTGAGAATTTAACTTTTTGGGTGTGAAGATATTGCCAGCTACCTCAACATGAGAAGGTTCCTGCTTCTTTCTTTTCATTTCTCCTTATTTCAGTGATTATAAAGTAAGGAAAAAGTTTCAGGAAAACATTCTTTGTGGGAAGTAAGTAACTTCTGGCAAGAATAAAATGTGATTTCTTAACAGGCATTTTGGAGCAATGAAGTTATCCAGCAGCCTATTAATATCTAACCTACTACTGCTGTTTCTTTGACTGTAGTTTTGAATAATGTCTGCCTCTGAATCTCTTTTTGTCCTTTTTCTTTTTTTTCTTTCCTTGCTTTCCTCTTCCACCTCTATGCAGTCCCTTTCCAAATAATGTAATAAATTCTCAGTCTAGGATACAAAGTCAAATCCATGTTTCATAAACAACACAACTCTTCCAGATTTTTCCTTTATCAGGGAAAAAGTTAGAGCCCTCTTAGTAGCTAACACACAAAATATAAATTCCTGCTGAAATAACTATACATTAAGAAAGCCGGTTTAGTTATTGCTAGTGTCTGTGAATGTCATTTTCCCTCATACACTCTTGTCTGCTATTGTAATATGAATATTGCAAAGATTTGGGAGGGTGTTTCTTGACTACACTGTTTATTTAATTATTAGAATTGAATTTTTAAAAATGAAGAATTTGCTGAGTAATCTCCTTAAAACAGTGTCTATTTTCACAGAGGAGCCTCATTTTGGACAGCAGCCAGTCTATTAATGCAGGAAACTTGTATAGAATATTCATATAGAATAGCTTGTATAGAATATTTTCTAATCCCTGCAAGATTCAAGTTCCACTAAATAGTTTCCAGTACTTTGACTGCAATACTACCGAAGACCTCACATTTCCCTTTTTTATTTAGTCACAAAAAAGTACACATTTTCGTTTTCAGTAAAGTTTACAGTAAAAACATCACATACTTAGACTATGCCTTAGTCTGCTATATCTGGTGTATTTGTTCTATTTACGGCAACCACAGATATTTCCAAGAAACACTTATATTGACAGGAAAAATATTTCAAGTATATATTCTTGGTGGAATTATCAAAAATAACACATTTCACTTAGTAAATCAGCAATTAAATGTGTCTGGAAGTTTTTATACACTTCTAAGGAGGTAGAGAGCACTGGGGTTCAGCCTGCATCAGTGACCTCCCACTCTTGCTCCAGACACCAACCTCCACTTTGTACATCAAGAAGCCTATTACAGTTTTACCAATTATGTGACTAACAGGGTCTGGGCAGTGCAAGGCACGTGGGATCATCCATTACAGCTGCAAATTGTCATTCAGTTATAATGCTCATTCACAGCTACTCTGCTGGAACTGAAGTCAACTCATATAAACCTGATCTCAAGCTCAATTCCCTTCCCAGGAACAGATTTCCCCCCTTCTCATAGTGACTCACAGGAGAATAAAAGCAGGCTCCTTGAGCAGAGCCTGAAATTTTGGCATTGTTGAAGAAGCATCCCAATATTTGGGACTGCCTTCACCCCAAGAAAACACACTTCGTATGTGTATTTGGCCCTGGAAAGCCACAATTTTTAAGGAGACCCTGCTTGTGCATATGTGTAACAGGTCACTACTGAACCTTCATCTCCTTGATACCCACTGAGACACCCAGCTAGTACGAACCTTTATGAATTTAAAGACAGGCTAGCTCAGCATTGCAATGAAGTGGAATGGTAAGGCATAATCTGTTTTCAACATAACGTTCTTCATACTCCCATACATCTCAGCTGTATCTTTATGGAATGGCATATCAGCTTTTCAATCCAGCACTCTATCCTGTATAAGACTTGGACAAAACTGTCAGGCACATGGTGTGATTCTTGGAGTTGTCCTGTGCAGGGCCAGGTGTTTGACTTCAATGATCAGTATGGGGACCTTCCAGCTCAGGCTATTTTTTGATTCTGTGATTTACTTTGTATTATCATGTGATGGCACCTCCCTGTCTTTTGCTTCAGAACAAATTCTGTGCAAATTCTGTTCTGTTCTAGCTGAGATTCAAATACTTCTACACCTAATAGAAACAAAAAAAATTCTTACTGATAGATACCTTTTGGGTAATAATCTTTCAAAAAATTAACCAGGTGTAAAACCACTTTGGAAGGAAGGAAGAGATGAAAACTTTTATCAAAGTAATGCAACTGGAAAAAAACATGTGCACTTTTGGGTATGCAACTGCCCCCATTATGTCCTGAAGAAGCAGCTGAGAAAGATTTTTGATGTCCCAAACCTTATGAGTTGTTGTTCAATTTCCTTTCTTCCAAATCTTAGTTGCTACATTTATGAACACTGACTCTCTTATCATTTTAGACACCATGACACTAACAGCACTAGGGCCTCAAAATTTAGGATTTGAGATGGGTCTTTCAAATCTAGTGGAAAGACATGGAAGCCATTCGTCTCAGCTGCCTTGAATTAGATTTGCAAAAAGGACAGAAGACATTTTTATCTTATTTTTTTGTCTTGGTTAAAGCACAAATTTAAATTCAGTGATTACTTACCTGTCCAGATAGAGAAATCACTAATAGGCCCTAAATAAAGGTAAGTTTGAAGGGTTGTTGTTTCAGTAAGGAATAAAAAATACACTTCAGCCTTAACAGAAAAGATTGTATGGTGGTCAGTGGAAATAAATCCAGTTGGAAGCCAGGCATTAGAGGTGTTGCCCAGGGGTTCAATACTGGGACCAGTTCAGTTTATTACTGCCATCGATGATCTGCACAAGGGGATTGAGTGTACCCTCAATCAGTTTGCAGATGACACCCAGTTGGCTGAAATGTTGATCTGCTGCAGACCCTCTGCAGAGGGATCTGGACAGGCTGCATCGATGGGCTGAGGACAATGGTTCAACAAGGCCAGTGCCAGGTCCTGCCCTTGGATCACAACAGCCCAGGCAGTGCCACAGGCTGGGACAGAGTGGCTGGAGAGGACCTGGGGGTGCTGGTGACAGCAGCTGAACATGAGCCAGGGTGTGCCCAGATGGCCAAGAAGGCCAATGGCAGCCTGGCCTGGATCAGCAATGGTGTGGCCAGCAGGAGCAGGGCAGGTATTGTCCCTCTGTGCTGGGCACTGGTGAGGCCACAACTCAAATCCTGTGTCTAGTTTGGGGCCCCTCAGTTTAGGAAGGATATTGAGGCACTGGAGTGAGGGAAAGAGACAAGAAGGGTAATGGAGTTGGGGAAAGGTATAGAAAGTAAGTCCAGAAGTAGTTTGGATTCTTTAGTGTGGAGAAAAGGAGGCTCAGGGGAGACCTTATCACTCTCTACAACTCCCTGAAAGGAGGTTATAACCAGGTGGGGGTCAGTCTCCTCTGCCATGTCTCAAGTGAAAGGATGAGAGTAAATGTCTTTACATTGCATCAGGGGAGGTGTGGGAAAATGACTGGGGCTAAAATCATAGAAAACATGGAAGTCATATTCACATTCTACTAGAAGTATTAACAGTACAGAAATTATACGGTGAAATGCAGATGATACTCCCTGAATGGGATTACCCACTTCCCAAATGCAACCACTTCACAGTGGACATGATGCTTGATGAGTCACTCAAACTCTCCTTAAATGCAAAACCAGTATAAAAGTAAGTTAAAAATGGGGAGAAGTAAAAGAAAACTCCATCATAATTTCTGAGATCAGTCAACAGGGTGAACATGTCTTCTTTCCCATAGGGATACCTATTGGGTAAGAACTGCACTTCATGCATGCTGAATTATTATGGACCTAACTTTTACTGGTGATTAGAGCTTGTCTGTTTATTGCTTTGAATATATTTTTGCAATCAATTTTTCAATCTTTGAACTTTAACATGTCACAATTTTCTATTGTATTAACAAAGAATGTATTCTGTAAACTGTGAGCAGGAGTCCTTCACAGGATCCAGCAGTTGCTGGCAGTAGGTAACACACTCGACAGTGGAGACCCTGGAGGGAATCTGTTGTTGTGTGTCCCAGAACAAGTAGAACTGCCCTCCAATCCAGGTGGGGTCACATCTCTGGAAGTGTTCAAGAGGTGCCTGGATGTGGCACCTGAAATTCAGAGATAAAACCTTTCTAAAGTCAATACAGACGCAGACTACAAGCTTCAGGCTAGATGGTGTGTATTCTAGCCCTTTGCATCAAATCCCGAGGCAAGTGGATTTTTTTTTTGAGAAATATATCAAAACCTACTACACTCAGAGCAGACTCTGAAGATACTGCTGTTAATTCTGGTACTTTTTCAAAGCACTGTGCATACAAGATACAGCAACATATAGGTTGGTGTAATTAACTTCGGAATCTAGGAAACTGTAAATCAGTACAAGATTTAAACTCTGTGTACTTGAAGGGAAACAAATAGAAAATTTGTACAGTGAATATGCTGCAGGACATTTCATTGTGAGCAGTCAGTAATCAGAATAGTGCACATCCTCTGGTGACAATTATTATGCAGAAGAGTTTATTTTGCATGAGTAGCAATTTTCAAAGTACACAGAATGAATGTGAATGTATGGATGCATGTGTAACTACACAGGCATTCATAACTTGAAATTATGGTCCTGATATTTCAGAGAACAAAAAAAGCAATACAAAATAAAGGCTTATTCCAGTGCCTTGTTCTGTGCCTGCTAACATCTGTGCGTGCTCGTTTCCACCTACCTTCAGCAACCCGAGCTTACCCATTTGAGTAAAGCCCTCACTTCTGCACGGTAGCACAGTTCCTCCTTTATGGCAAGTTGCTCAGTGTATGGGACTCTCATAGGCACAGCAACTTTCAGCAGACAGCAATAGTAGTATTATTAGGCTGGAAATGTCCCTCTAAAAATATAAATATACAGTTATTTCCTGGTAAAACTACCATCAGATGGTATCTATAATAAGAACCTCTCTTCCCACATCCATCTCCTTTTGTCAAAACTGTAAAGATTTTTCTACTGTTCCCTGACATTTCAAGCTGTTCCCTGGTCCTCTGATGCTTATGGCTGCACAGTAGTGTTTTTCACAGTTCATCTCAGTTTAGTATAAAAACACATAATTTGCAGAAATGGAGGTTCAAGTCTTTCAGACATGGTCAGAATTTCCTTTTGGAGACCCTAACATGACGTCAGCATGGTGCCTTTAATGGTAAGAAAGTAGTATTTTTACCTTGAGATACTGTTGTGCATAACAGCTCTTGAGACAGAGCCAGGGAAAAGACAAAATACATTGCCCTCTGAGATCAAGGCCAGGTGTCTCCCATGGCTGTTAAATCTCTACCCTCTCATTACCACAGACAGGGACTGACATTATTATCATGCCTGCTTTCCTCCCAAAATGATTGAAGTTAAATTTGTCCTTTTCTCCTGTGACTTTTACTCTGATATGGGCCAGGGTGGATGGTCAGCATTAGGGAGGACCCAGACAGACCAGAGACACAGACCTGGGCCAGAAAGGGGACAGGCAGGACTCAGCAAGAGGGAGGGGCTCACCCAAACCTAGCAACAGCCATGTTACTTTCCTCTGCTTTCCAGAGAGGCTCTTGACTGGAAACATCTTGTTTCTTCGGGAAACAGTGTCTGCAAAAGAATTTACAAATTGAAAATATGCCATGCAAATAATTTTTAAAGGGTGCTAGCTCCAGTGCAGCCATGCAGTCAGTGTCAGTACTGGGCAATGAGCTCAAAGTGCTGGCCTACCTTGTCTTAGGCACCCCCAAGTTGACAATAAACATTTCTTTGCCTTCTGGGTGGGAAATAATATACCATTATGCTCAAAATCTTCCTTGTGAACTAAAAGAAAGCATGACACATACATAAATAAAGCCAAGAATATATTGTTATTGCAATAAAAATCTTAATGGTCTACTTCAAGAATCATTAATTAATCTACAAATCAGGAATACAGATGTTACCATTGCAGGAGAAGGGAGACCAGGAATGCAGTTAGAGCACTTCTATACAGTAGAAGTCTCAATCATAACAATAATAAAATTGTCATGAATATAAAATATTTTCTACCCCTCTCCTTGGACATGTGTTCACCCTTCCACATTCCTTTGGACCTTCAGGAACTTTGGACCAACTGTAGAGGATAACAGCATCAACCATAGCCCCTGGAGTCACTCACCGTGAGGAATGTGATGGTCATGGCATTTTGTATTCTTCTTCCTTCCCTGGGATAAGGTTTTTTTTTAAATGTTTTCCAAAGCAGTTTTTTACTTTTCTTTGGCTTTCCTGGTCCATGGCTTCATTTTACAAATGTATTTACTACATATAGTACTATTTATGTATGTTAGATATTATTTCCTTGTTCCCTTTGTTAGCTGTCAAATTAGATTAGTCCAGATGGGGATCCGTATTTCTAAAATGGACAAGTGGTGAGTTTCAAGTGTCAAGCCTGTGGCCCATCTCTTACTGCTCCATCCCCATAAGCCTCTGTGAGACATTCTGTATCTCCACTTCTCAAGTCCTCTGCTGATATACCACACCTCTATTTCTTTGCCCTATATTGTGTGTCAAAGTCTTAAACATCTAATTTAACACAGCGCCACCGCTTGCAGCTACCAGCTATATAAAACCATGATTGTACCACACAAGGATAAACACAAGCAGAGGGAATTAACCATAGGGACCTGATTAACTGGAGGTTAAACAAAGCAAAACAGAGCTGCAGGCAAGTCAAGAGGTATTCAGACAGAGCAAACCTGAGAAGTCTCAGTCCTGAGGCCCTGGAAAGCCCCTGCAGAGCTCATGGGTTCTTGCTGGAAGGCACTACTGCATTGCAGGGCTACAGGGTTACACAGCAGAGAGGTGATGTCCCTGGAGATATTTAGGTTTCCATAATAACTCTCTAACAACAACACATTCACAAAGAACTCAAAACATTTCACAGTCATTTTCTACGATGTATGTGCAGGGACTGAGAAAGCTTGGGTTTTTTTTTAAAGCTCGGGTTTTCTTTTAAAGCTCTGGGTTGTAGGAGCAGCTGAGGTCACTTGGTCTGTTCAACCTGGAAAAGAGGAGACTGAGGGGAGACCTCACTGCAGTTACAACTTCCTTGGGAGGGGAAGAGGAGGGGTAGGCACTAATCTCATCTCTGAGTGAGAAGTGACAGAACCCCAGGCAATGGCCTGGAATTGTGTCAGGGGAGGTTTAGAATGGATATTAGGAAAAGGTTCTTCCCCTAGATGGTGTTTGGACACTGGAACAGGCTCCCCAGAGAAGTGGTCACAGAACCAGCCTGACAGAGCTCACTTGGACAATGCTCTCAGGCACATGGTGTGATTCTTGGGGATGGTGCTGTGCAGGGCCAGGAGTTGGACTTGATGATCCTTGTGGGTTCCACCCAACTCAAGATATTCTGTGATTCTGTGAAAACCCATGTGGTGAATTTCAGTGTTATCTATAAGAGGTTAAGCACAGCTCCAGAAGTTACTGTGGGTTAAGATCATTCCTGCCACTGTGGTGCTCTCATGGTCTGGGATGTTTGTGTGGCTGAAATACCTGGTGTCTTAAGTTTACTTCTTTAGATGTTTTTTGTATTTCTCAGTCACAGTACCTGCACATATTTTTGGTCATTGCTTTTTGATAAGTATTTTATTGCAGCTAAATATAAATATTTTCAAAAGTTCTTTCATGTTGTTTCACCCTTAGCAAGGACAAATTTAGAAGTTTCTATTTCCAGTAGTTTAGCATATGAAAGAAAATTCTATTACTTATTCAGAAATTATTAAGACTTTGCTTTTTCCCAGATTGTCTGATCAGTTTGACTGATCCAGCATGTTTAGGACACTACATATGAACAGAGTTTAAAAACTAGAGCTGGCCTTCCCATGGGATAGTAATTCTGTACCTCAGGGTGTCATGCTGTCCTGTACCTAAGGTCAGTCCAGCTCCCAGTGAGTAGCCAGTTCTGGGCCTGCACAACAGTATGGTTCATTTGCAGACTCCTGCAAGAGTTCCCCAAGCAGGAATCTGCCTCCCAGTCCAGCCTGTGGCACTGCCTGTCTCTGGGAACTGCTGAGACCAGCAGCCAGGCAAGGGGAGAGCAGTGTCTGTGCCCTGGGATGCCCATCACTGACTTCATGGGCAGACAGCCAAAATACCCGTTCTGTGTGTCTGGCTGATTCTCTTCACCACTTCTGTTCCTGTTTTAGTTTGAGGGATAGGATAGGGCATGAAAAAGCACTTTGGAAGGGCATTGGCATGTCCTGGCACTACAAAAACACTAAATAAAGTGGAACAGCAGTGCTTTTCAAAATTATCCCCACCTCTATTCCTCTGCATCTCTGTGCAATGCAGAACCCATGTTTTCAGACAGTCTTTTAGATGTCTTGATAATATTTTGAAAATGTTTAAACAATTCCAACTCCAACTGTACTTACAGTTGGCTTAAATTTTTCTATCATACCAAACATATTCAACAGAGGCTGCATTATTTTACAGCACATTGGAATTTTAAATTAGCTTGATTTGCTCTCATATTACTTCATTGCTTTTGATACAGCTTATACATAAGTAATTCAGACATGCTGAACACTGCACAGTGATGTTGAAAAGTAACATAAAGAAAGGGAAAAAAGCCTTATAAAGTAATCAAAGGCTGCAGTTTTTAAATTGCAACACAATATATGAAAAGACTTCTAAAAAACTCACATTGTAACAGATTTGTACGTATTTAAACATCAGATCATTAAAAAAAATCTATTATAATCTCTTTATTCTACCTCAGGAGACTTTAAAAGTTTTCTCACATGCTACAGTTGCCCTATAATCACACTTCCAAATAATGAATTCAAGACTGAAAATATAATTTATTACCATAGAGTAATATGTAATGTGGTGATTCATCTCATCTAAAAGCTGCTGCTTTCTTTGTCACCTTTGTAAGTAGCACTCATTTCCCTGCCATGAGCACAATTTACAAATTCATCTCAGGGCTCAGATAGCATCATTAGCATATATTTAGCAGTAGCAGACAGTGAGCAGCAGGTACAAATGGCTGGCTGATGAGCTAATATGCTTTGGGCACTCTTCCAGCTTGTATGATAAGAGAGAAAATACACTACTTCAAAGTCTGCGAGTCACAAAACAATTAGCAGAAGAGAATGACAAAATTACCTAAATACTCAGCACTTAACAGGGGGTATAGGTATACTGACATTATGTTTATAATTCTAGTTAACACAAAAAATTATAACCTGAGTGAAGATATGCATAAGTGTGTTACAGACTCATTTAAATATGTTTGTTTCTTTGTGTGTTTTGTGGTTTTTGTCTGTTTGGCTTAGTCTTATTTTTCTTTTTTAAGGGAAGTGCTAGTAAGGAAAAGCAGACATCTGCTGCCTACCATCAGTGTGGGCAATAAATATCCAACAAATCATAACTGGAAGATACTGCTGTCAACAGGATTTTAATATTTTCATTTTATTGAAGGATGCCAGTTTCCTTATATATGTTGATAAATAAATGTGCAAGAACTGAGCAAGTGTGTTTGTTATAATTTGTATTCTTCCAATCTGAAAGTAAGATACCTGCTACTGTTATTCAGGGACACCTGTATCAGCAAGCCCTGACACAGGTATAGAGCCCACTTCAAAATACGCTGATAATTAACCTTCTATTATGTTAAAAATACATATCTTGAAGAAAGTGAGAAAGACGGTGTTGCAGAACGTGGTTTACCCTAATTCAGCCTTTTTCCTAGTAATTGTGACAGTCGAAACCTTGTCACTGGTTTCAGAAGTGCTTACTGCCTGAGCTGGCTCCATGCAGGATCACCAAAATTCATATGTGAGATATTGGCTGTTTTATCATACAGGACCATTCAGTGGGACCTGGATAGGCTGGAGAGTTGGGTGGAGAGAACCCTAATGAAGTTCAACAAGGGCAAGTGCAGGATACTGCACCTGGGGAGGAATAACTCCAAATACCAGCTCAGGCTGGGGCTACCCTACTAAAGAGCAGCTCTTCTGAGAAGGACCTGGAAATCCTGGTGAGTGACAAGTTGACAATGATCCAGCTGTGTGTCCTGGTGGCCAGGAGGCCCAGTGGGATCCTGGGGTGCATCAGGATGTGTGTGGCCAGCAGGTCAAGGGAGGTGATCCTGCCCCTCTACTTGGGCCTGTGAGGCCACATCTGGAGTGTCCATTTCCGGGTTTCTCAGTACCAGACAGACAAGGAGCTACTGGCAAAGGGTCAGAAAGATGATCAGGGGTCTGGAGCATCTCCTTATGAGACTGAGGGAGATGGGACTATTTGGAAAAGAGAAGACTGAGATGCACATAAATCTATCTAAGACTGTAAATGCACATAAACATCTCAAAGGCAAGTGCCTAGAGGATGGTGCCAGACTCTTTTTGGTGGTGCCCAGTGACAGGACAAGGAGCAATGGCCATGGCCACCTTAACATGAAGAAGGATTCTTTACACTGAGGGTGACACTGGAGCAGGCTGCCCAGAGAAGTCATGGAGTCTCCCTCACTGGAGATGTTCAAAACCCACTTGGACATGTTCTTGCATCGTCTGTCTTGGTGACACTGCCTTGGCAGGGGGTTGCACTGGATCATCTCCCGAGGTCCCTTCCAACCCTAATAAATCTGTGATTCTGTGAAAGACAGTTTAAAGCAAAAAAAAAAATAGCCAGCATTTCCAGATGAGTATAAGTTCAAGTGCACTTGGCATTCTGAAATTCCTAAAGAGAGGCTCTCAGCTCAGCAGGTGTCTCAGCATTTGGGTCTCACCCTTGGCATATAAGTGTTGGGACTCAACCCTCTGGAACCATGAATTCTTCTACCAGAGAAAAGCCTGCAGAATCAATCAGAAGAAATTGAACACAGTTTAAGGTTTCAGGTATTCAAACATTCTTGTTTTGCAGCTTATGGCAGCAGCTCATATGTTGGCTTCACTATACTTTGGGACACACCTCTGCTTTGGGCTCCTTAGTATTGTTCATCAGGACTCTGAGATAGGAAAAGCCCACTTACATTATCTCCCCACTGATAAAGATTAGGTTCTGCTCACTGTCCGACTATGAAATTACAAACATTTGAGCAGGAATTAAAAATGAGCAAAAAAGAGCTCAAATTAACCACTGAAACAGTATTTCCATGACAGCTATTCACAAGAGAAAAGAAGTTTCTGACAGGTAAAATCTTGAGAAAAGTTTTAATGAATTTTTAATGTAAGTTCTAAGAATACAGCCAGCCCAAATGGAGTAATGTAATCAATGTAGAAAGGATACATGCATAGTAAGTTTATACAAAAATAGAGTTGTTTCATACAGAACATGCCTGAGGCACCAATAAGAAGAAAAACGTTGAGTCACCCCTATGAATAAACATGTAGATAACATTGCCAATTGTTACAGATCACAGACCCCACTTGACAGTTTATTTATCAATCTGTTTTTGCCTGTTTTCCTTTGTTATGCTTGTTCCTCCCTCTGGCAGTGGGAACAGTGACTGGTCTGTGGGAATACAGTTCAGCAGAGGGTTGTGAGCAGAAGGATGGCACAGTATGGTGTCAAGGGCAGAAGGCATTTCGTGCCTTGCACTTGTGGTGGTGTATTGCAGCAATGCTGAGTACCATGTAGGCTCGAAAAGCCTTTTCTCACCCTGCCTTTTCTGGTTTTGGGATTCCTGTGGATAAGCAGCTGTAGCTCCTGCTGGGAATCTGACCTGTACTAGAGCAGTGTTAGCAGCCTCTAATCCCAGTTTAGAAAACATGCTAGGAGCGAGAAAAGTTGTTCAGATTTTGTATAAATTCTAGAATATACAGGAAATTATTTGGCATCTTTTCTGTGCAAAAATTTTCAGACTCGTTTGCATGTGTCAACTACATATGGGAATTTAGGTATTAGAGCTGCATAACTCCCTATGCAAACACTGGGCATTCTTGTTCAGTATTAAGCCTAATTTGATTTACTTTATTTCTGTATGTGAGCAAATAAGGCTAAATGGGAATAGCATGAATCCTGAATGAGCACATGGACATAAAGTTTTAATGTGGTTTAGCTAATCTACTTCAGGTCTATTTTGAACAAAATTTCCTCACTATCCAAACAGATAACTGTTTAAGGCCCATAAGGATGCAGATCCTGTAAACCTAGCTTAAGGTGCCTGGCTTATGGAGAGGATCTCTGCATTGGGTGACTTGACTCCCTGAACAATTTGCATGCGCATTTCCCAGGGGGAGAAGCAAAAGAACATACAGAAGTAGTCAGTGGATGGAATGAGCACTGGGATCATGAGTACACAGCCCCTTGAGAGCTTATGTCCTCCCTGTACAGCTTCAGATGAAAGCTTTTATAGCCTGGGGACTAACATCCCAGACTACTCTTTGGGAGGTGGGCACCTACAGTGTGTCCTGCTAAGGAACAAGGTAATGCTGAGCCTTGACTGATACCAGTGTGAATGTCTCTGCCACTTGCACAATGTCCTGGATAACACTGAAATAGTTTCACCCATGTGTAGGGGTCACCCAGCTCCTTTGGCCTCAGAGATCCAGGAACATATGTCTCAGGAACAAGCATCATTGATAACTGTGAGCTAAGGCTTGTCCTTTCCTTGCTGTCTCCAAGTGCAGAAGAATTCATGGGAGGTTGTAAGATGACCTTGAAGCCATTTGAGCACTTACTGCCAGAGGTTCCTCCTGGCAGGGCTGCTCCTGTATTTTAGACCAAGCAATAATGATTCTAAAGAGAAAATAGCCACAACTGTCTTCTGCAGGATACTTCACCCGTTGGGCATTCATGATTCAGAATGATCCAAAGGGAAAGCATCTTTCAACTTAATTCTTTGGTTGTCAACAAACAGCTCCACAGTCTGCACTTGGGCTGTGAGGAAAGAGGCAATTACTTCCCCGTTCCTTCTCATCTTCCTGCCCTAACAAGTTCCAGACAGGCTTTCCTTACCACACTGATACACTGAACAATGTTGCAAGGTACTACTGTGAGAGTTAAAATTCTTTCGTCCTCACTCCCAGGCACAGGGATTCATATTGCTCAACTTCTTCAGCCAAATACACTCCTTGACTGCAGTTCAAAGTGTGAGCAACCGGTTCTTGAACTGAGACACGCTTCCTTGTCACTGCATGTGCTGTGGGGGTATGGACAGCAGAGCCCAGAAACTTACCTATTTGAGACACTGTAAGGCTGAAGTGTTGTTGCTGACAACCACCTGGGGGAATACACCAGCAGAATAGGACAAGCTCATCACTGATCTGCTCACCAGGATGCTCATCACTGAGCTGCTCACCAGTGCAGGATGATGCATTGGCCATATCCTTATGCAGGGTGTAACGTGTATCATCACAACTTCATTTTTACATCTGACTTTCATGTCACTCACTTTAAGCAAGAGCTTAAAGGCACCTTGTCACACTATTTACCCTAAAACAGAGATGCAGCTGCCTTTCAGCTACAGCTTCTGAACGGATGCTATGGAACAGTCCGACCTGTCTGAAGAGCAACTACCTATGCAGTCACAAGTGACTCCCACAGAGACAGTGGCAAGGAAAAGAAAAGAAACTGAATACACTACATGTTTGAAATTAAACATTCTGCCAGAGAAGGCAATTGAGCTCGAGATGGCATGCTTTTCTTACCAACTTGCAATTCTTCATTAGGACATTCAGTCAGGTTTGCATTGAGTTTTTAGACAGACTGTTTCTACACAGCAACTACCCATGGGCACAATGCAAACCTGGTACCACACTCTGACGGCAGCGACCTTACCTCTGACAAGCTTGCTTCACAGATCCTGAAAAATGATGCAAACAAACAAGATTTTCCCAATGCTTACTAAAGTTCTGAAAAACGCTTTCTATATTTCTTACAATTATATTAAATCTACCCTTGATAGATAAGCACTGGCACAGATTTGACACAGCAATCAAATCAGCAGCATGATCCTAAATTCCTTTGATATAAAAATTGGGGTAGTCATCTTGCCTGCAACATTTCTCTATGCAAAGCAAAATGAAAAATACTGAATGTGGCAGCATCCTGCCAGGATGGCACTGGGGGACTCTGACAATTATAATTTTGCAAGTGCTATTTAGCAACATTGTTCATGTGTTTGCAACCAGAAATTGCCTGTGAAACTGAACTGCTGTTTGTAACTCTTTCCCAGTCACCTTAGGAAGGAAGCACTGGGGTGGAGGTGATGGGTATGGCAGCCTCCTGAGGGACAGGGAGATAGCTAAGTGCCCCTCAAGGACAGTGAAGGAACCAAATGCCTCCTGAACTCTTACCTAAGGGCTAGTGACTAGAAATAGAAGAGAGGATACTCTTACAACATTATTTCTTTTAATTAAAGAACTCACTCTAGGTTTTTTTCCATAGAGAAGACCTTAAAAAATAGCATGGAGTGTACCAACAGAAATACCGTCACCTTAACTCATCACAAATAAAACTTTGTACTGCCTCACCTAGCTCTAAATTTTTTGTGTATTTATGTGATGTTCCTCTCATGCCGCATTGTTTTCTCCATAAAAAATAGTTGTTAATGCCAGTCAAAACACCAAGAGAAAAAGATGAAATTCAAAATTCCTGATTTTATCTTCTCACAGAAAGTTTTTGTGCTCCTTGGAAATTCTTTTAAAACCAAAAGCAGTACCATTCTTCATTTCAAATAATAATGTCATATTCCCCAAAACAGGATGGTTTTGATTAAAATTGCAGGATAGAGCTTTTTGACAGGCAACTTCAAAATTCTGTATATTAGATTCAGTTGTAAATGAGCACAGGAGGGGAATACTCTGGGCTGAACACTTCTGAGTTGATGGAGGATGTAATTTCAATTCACTGAGCCTGATACTCTTCCCAGTGGAGTAAAGCAAAAAAAAAAATCTCATTGCTTTCAAAGTGAGACCAAATTAAGTAGCAAGTCCATCAGTCAGTCAGTACAGGAGATACTTTTTAACTTTAGAAAATTAAGAGTTGTACTGTATCTATTACTAATTTGTATTTAAATTAACTCAGGGCATGCCTGAGCTTTGCTGCCAACTGCATGAGTCTGAAGGATATGGAAATTACATTACTTACATATCTTACACAATTTACTTTTCTATGTGCAACACATACTATACTGCACTGTGTTACATTGAGAAAATACTGAATTACAAAGCAGCATCTCAAGCCTTAGGAAATGCCAGAAATAAGTTAGCCCATAAGGCTAATTCTGCTTTCCTGTGAATATACATTCAAAATGTGTTCCAGTGACATGATCACTCTATGATTCATCTCAAAAGGCCTTTATCATTCCATTCATGGAATGAACAGTACCTGAGTGAGAATGCTTGCTACTCAGCATGTGGCTCCATCCCTTATTTCCTAAATAATACACTTCATTCTGAAGGCTATATATTGATTTTATCAGGAGGGATTTTTTAAAAAATAAATCAATGTCTGAAAACTAATTTCAAGGAGTTTATACTTACATTTGCAACATTCCAACAATATGATCTGGGTTTACTATTCCTCTTTTGGTGCTAATGGATTACAAATGTTCTCCAACTTGTGCTGGTCTACCTAAAGAAATGAATACCTGATTATTTTTTTCCAGACAACTTTGCATTTGAAGTAGTTCCTTTATCCAAAGCAGAATGTGCATAACCTTCAGTGAAAATTGTGAATTCCCAGTGTAACTCCTGGGTTTAAACTCAAGCCTACACAAAATGGAGAGCATATCAATGATTTATCTCACATGGCTTATATTGCATAGAGCCTGGGTAGAGACAGGGAGTCGAGTTCTCTGAACACCATTCTGCACCCGTATCTGATCTTCACTCTGCCAGTCTTTCTAACTGCACAGAGTACACTGATGCTGCAAAAGAAGTAAGGATTAGCTAGACAACAACTTCTCTGAAAGACCTTAAGCTGATTAGGACAATGCTTTATATCATGTGCACTTCATCAGGCAGGGAAACAGTGCAAAAAGTTCTTTGATCATGTCTCATGAGGTGTCTTGATATACTAGTTACCACAGGCAACTTTAATTCTGAAATATTTTTTAATTTTTCTTTTTTTTAAACTGAATGATTAATCTTAGTATTCCTCAATACAGGAGTTTTTATGTGCACAATTTCCTAAACTGATCTTCTCTTCCCAAGAAAAAAGACCATATGCCAGAACACATGAGGCCACAGCAACACCCACTGTGCTGCCTGACTGGGCCTGAATTATGGCATCTCATTCAGCCCTGAAACGTATAGTTCTTCAACAGTTTTCAACTGCCTATGAGACCACTATGCAAAGAAAGTAACTTCTAATGATGGAAAGCAAACATTGCTGCCCTCACCGTGAGCAGAACTAAAGTTCCCATTTTCTGGCTGCTCATGATGGCTATTTAGAAACAGCAAAAGGCCTTGGGTGCTTTGGAAGCCCAAGGTATTAATTAGGCAGTGGAGGAACAGGCTTTTGTAGTCACAGGGCTTTCTCTCCTCACCATTTTCTTATCTTCCTGTTCCTCTTCAGCTATCTCTGACATCCACCTTCTTGTAACTGCCAGGCACAACATCAAGCTTGTGTTCCAGGCTGCTCCTCTTCTCCCATAGCCAGGCCTAAAAAGCTGGCAGCATCTACTGACAGCTTCTTTGCTCAGCCTGAGGTCTGAGAGGTTCAGCCCCCTCTGAATGGACGGGAAAAAGAATTACAGTCAAAGCCTCACTTGGTTGCTGCTGTCTAAGGTTAGAATCAAGATTGCCTGGAGCAAAGGGGAGTTACAGAAAATATATCTGTCAAAACTGAGTACAGCAGGGCCCAGAGAAACTTTAGTATAACTTAGAAATAGATGGACAAATTTTCACAGGGTCTGCAGAAAGCACACCTAAGTTGTAAAAGATAATGAGTGTGCCAAATATCAAGTCCTTTCTCCAAAGTATGAAAGAACGAAAGATTTACAGCCAAATTGTTTACAGAATTTAAAAAGAAAACACCCTTTAGATTTTTTTTTATGAACTCCTTTCGAGAAATAGCTGAGCAATTCTCACTTAAGCTTCCCAGAAGAATTCGGTTGCAGCAGACAAGCAGCCTGGAAGATGCTAGCTGGAATTGTAAAGGTCTGGCAAAATAATCAGGTACTGCCAACCAGATCTTGGAATTCACAAAAAAGATACCTGTGCCTCACCAAGTAATGTAGGTATTTTTAGTGCAGGCAGCTGATTAAAGTTTTCTAAAACCAAGCCAATTTTATTTGCAACAAAATTGTAGAGAACATGCACAAATCATAGGGGTAACTCTCTTCTGCAAATATCACAGAAGGGATAGGAATCAAACATCTAATATTTTTAGTATGCTGCTAGTTTCTAACTATAAACCCTACCATTTGAACAGAAATATTATTCACACTCCACTTGCTGGTGATTTTACATAGATATATTACCCTGATGGGCTCATTCCAGTGTTCATAGGACTCAGCACTGTAACAAAAATCAGTACCTCACTGGATCTCCTTGCAGATATCAAACCCCAACAAGCATATTAGTTTTTTACTACTTATCAACACAAAAACTGTGATGCATTGAAAACAAATTACATGAATCAGATGAAACAAAAGTGTTTATGATACAGAGCAAATTTGCTTTCTTTCACATTTATTTAATTAAATAATTAGATTTCCTTTGGTGCTTCCATAGTCCCACACAATATACATTCACATTACTGGAGAGTACACTTGGATCCCAGACCACACCACTCAGAAGTCAGTCAGACATAAGTGGTCAAATACTTGGTCCAAATACAATTAATACTCTAGTTCTTATATAGTGCAGCAAGCATTAACTGAGTTCAGGCACCCTACATCACAAACTCATAGAATATGCTGAGCTGGAAGACACTCATCGGGATCATTAAGACCAACTCCTGACCCTGAGGAAACTGACTCCAGACAGGATTCCCCAAGTCCATATGCTGGAGCATTGTCCAAACACTTCTTGAACTCTGTCAGACTTGGTGCTTGGACCACTTCCTTCAGGAGCCTGTTCCAGTGTCCAAACACTCTCTGGGTGAAGAACTCTTTCCTGATATCCAACCCAAACATCACCTGACACAACTTCAGGCCATTTCCTTGAGTCCTGTCACTGGTCACCACAGAGATGAGATCAGTGCCTGCCCCTCCTCTTCCCCTCATGAGGATGTTGAAGAGCACAGCAAAGTCTCCCCTCAGTCTCCTCCAGGCTGAACAGACCAAGTGACCTCAGTTGTTCCTCATCAGGATTCCCCTCCAGAACCTTCAACATCCTCATGGCCCTCCTCTGGATCTTCTCTAGTAGTTTAATGTCTTCTATTGTGGCACCCAAAAGTGCCCCCAGCCCTCGAGGTGAGGCTGCCCCAGTGCAGAGCAGAGCAGGACAATCCCCTCCCTTGCCTGGCTGTGATGCTGTCCCTGATGCCCCCAGGACACCCTTGGCCCTCCAGGCTGCCAGGGCACTGCTGGCTCATGTTCAACTTGCCATGGACCAGAACCCCAGGGGCCTTTCCATGGCACTGCTGTCCAGCCTCTCATTCCCCACTCTGTCTGTACATCCAGGGCTGCCCCATCGCAGGTGCAGAATCTGGCACCAGCCCTTGTTGAAGTTCATATGGTTGGTGATTGCCTATCCCTCTGATTTGCCCATCTCTCTGTGGGGCTTCTCTGCCTTTAAGGGAGTCAAGAGTCACTCCCAACTTAGCCTCATCATCAAACATAGTAACCCTTTGAGTTCTGTGTCCAAGTGATTTATGAAGACAGTGAAGAGCATAGGGTGTGAGATTGAGCTCTGTGGAATCCCACGGGTGACAAATCACCAGCTTGATGCAACACCCTTTACTGTAACTCCTTGTGCTCCACTCATCAGCCAGTTCAACATCAACTCTTTAATGATTGAGGAAAAGAAGAAAATGCTAATATAGATGTAGACTTGAACCTTACTGTACTCTGCAACAATTTAAAGCAGGATTCCAGCCATGATTTTCTGGTATGTCAAATTTAACCAATTATTACACCCACTTTTCCTGTGCCCAAATAAATTCACAAATGAGAAAGTAAGGTGAAGGCCATGACAGTTTATTAGGAAAACTGTACCTGTCTGATAAGGTTGTATGAATACATATCACAGCTTAATTTCCCCCTGGACATGAACATGTCATTAATACTAACCTCCTAAAACACTTCTACTGAACCAAGATCAATTTCTGAACAGGTCTTAATACCTCCATGTAGAATCAGCTTGATTATAGTCTCATCTAATTACTGTAAAGACATTTACTAAAACAGTATCTGGCTTAAGCAAACATTAGCCATGGAACTCGGCTCAAATCTGGCTCATCACTCTGTCACATAATTAAATGACATATGGGAAAGCAGGAGTACCGCTGGGAAGAGCTGTTAGGGGAAGTGGTGAGTTTTGAATGTGGAATGAGACACCATGAGGAAGGTAAAAAGCTAATCAACCCTGTGACTGTGGTCCTTATTTTATGGTCAATCTTGTTTGCAGAACTGTTTCAACAGGCTGGAAATTGAGTCTTTCCTCACTGATTGTCCTTTCTTTTACAAATACTCGCTTTCCCCTCTTCATTATTCTGTATTTTACTGCTTTATGTGTGTACTAGATGCACCACCAAACACAGCTTGTGCAAAACAGCCATCTCCAAACATTTGGAGATGAATCTTAGAACAAAACTACATTCTTACATGTTATTCCTCTGAAACTGAGGTGTGGGGTTAAACCAAAAAAACTCACATAATTGTGTGAAAGAACTGCACATTTCTGCTGCATAGGTGAGGAATGATTTGTACTTAACTGTAACCATTGCTCAACTTCCTTTTCCAGGCTTTCATTTGTTTAAGTTATTTTTGATTAATTCAATTAAACAAAAAAATAAACATTTTGCTTCCTCTCAAAGTTTTGTTATTTTGGTTCAGAAGAAAAAAGATAGGATAAACAAAAACCCTCTTTTATACTGACCTATGAGAAGGAAATCAATAGGTAAGAAATACAGACTAATTCAAGGGAAATAAGCCATGAACATAGTGTTTACATATCTATAAATGCCCCCTGCTTGTCAAAAATATTTATACAAAAATTAAGACAATTGTTAATTCTTAAGTGTTACAAACATAAAAATGCCACCTGTTTTCCAAGTCAGTTCAGCCAAGCCTTCAGATCATTTATTTACTGATAATCCCCAAAAACTTTTAACTTAGTAAACTAATGAATCACAGTGGAGTTATACTCAGACAACTGGCAGTGCAGATGCAAGTCTGAAGTTAAATTGAATCAGCAACTGAACAAAGAGCAAACAATTTGAAACTTAAAAAAATGTTGCAGCCACATAGCTTGCATTAATATCCCCTTGATATATGCAACTTTTATTATGCTAGCTCTTCAAATTTCCACTTATAGTAATGCTGTATACAAAAATAAACCAACAAACAAAACAAAACACACCAAAAAAACAAAAAAAAACCCACCCCACAACCCACAAAAAAAACCAAAAAAACAACAACAACAACAAAAAAACCAAAAAAACCCCAACAAAACAAAACAAAAAAAACCCCCAAAAAAACCACAAAACCCACCCCTCACTGTATTATTTATTTCAGAAAGGGAATTAAATGGTGTATTTTTGTACATGTGCTTAACATCCTAGTACATTTAACAAGTAGTCTTGATTTCCAGGGAAAGTGTGAATAAATTTAACTTTTCCCTTTTGAGCCAACATTTGTCATAAGAAAGTACTTGCTATGCAAACGGGATGGCAGCTGATTTTTTTTCCAGTCAATGTGAGGTTTCATCATCAGTTCCCATCATAGGCACCAACCCTTCATTCATTTAATCATAAAAATGTGACTTACTAGAAAAGGAAAAATAGAGTCTAAAGGCACAGAATCACATAGCTGCTCTAGTAGGAATCTGTAAACAGAGAATTGTTTGAATTTAGGAAATCCAAATCTAGGAAAGTAAAAAGGCATCTGAAGCAGGCATTTATCTAGCCAACTTCCTTAAATACCCAAAAGGTTTTGAGGTCTATGAAGTATGCACTAAATACCGTATTTCAAAAAGCAATAAGGCAAATAGTATACTCATTATTTCAGAAAAGTTACAATGGTGTAGGCATACACAGTATAACTTAGTTACAACGCGTGGTACTGTTTCTACTACACAGCCCTATAACTGTTTCCTTTCTACATAATCAGAGATTAAACCTGGCTTCCAGGTGAACACAAACCCATCCTTGTACCGCCATCTACCACTGGCAACAGCTCTTCAGCAGCATTTGCTCTGCTGCCTGGGTCACATTTGTGCTGAGCAAAGTCCACAAATCAGGAGACTAAACACTGTCATACTTGTGAAGAGCTTCTTCTAGCTTTTGTGTCACTTTTTGAAAAAAGAGTATTTGCTGTTGCAAGAAATGCTGCATCTGTGATTTAAAGTCCCTCACACGAATTTTGTGGAAATGATTAATTTCTGCGAGGGTTGCAAAGGAAATAATGTTACAACGTTCTTGAATGCCCTCAGCTTTTTGGAGCTCCATCTTCCCCTCTTCCACGTGCCGCTTACTCTCCTTTACTTTGGTAAGGGCTCCTGTGTAAAGAACAAAATGAAACAGTTGAACTGTAAGGACTATGTAGACTTGACTACTGAACTTTAACAAGTGATTTAATAACAACAAGGATTTGTATAAGACTTATTCTCAGTGTATTTATAGGTGTGTATATACAAATGTCTGAATGAAAGACAATAAAACAAAAGCTTTTTAAAGTAAGAAAAATCATGGACCAGTGGATCCTGTGTAAAAAATAAACTCAACAATTTTTAAGGCTTAAGCATGCTAAAGTTACTAAAACATCCTATTTTACAACCTTAAAAATCAGATGGTGTCCTTCAGAGAATAACTATGTTATCATTATACCAGTAGAAGAGTAAGTAAAAGCACAAGAAAACTAGTCAGATCAATTTAAGCCTACATAAATATCAGAAAAATAACCTTTTTAAGAACTGGACTATGTGAAATATCCCTTCTCCCAATCCTTGTGAAATGTCAAAAGTGTATCTTAAAACACAAAATCTTGTCAATACATTTTTTTACTATTACACCAGAGATATTCCGAACCGAATTATTGATTACCAAAGAATCTAAAAGTTTATCTCAAAGTCACAGATGCCCAAGCAGACCTTACAGAGTGTTGTAAAATGTAGTAGAACAGAACTGAAAATCCTCCCTCTCCTAAAATAGCGAATTAAGGAACACGCATCATACAAAAGCAAAGTATCATCCAAAACAGACCTACCCAAATTAGAGCCATCTTAAGACATTCATATTGAACTCAATTTCCCACAGAGCAACTTCTTTGCTTTACTTATTTTATTCATACAACTAAACCAAATCAGACTAGCACAAGTTTTATCATCTCACTAGATTTTCCTTTAAATATTTGTAATGTCGTAACTCTCCCTTCAGATTACACTTTTTACATGTGACTACAGTGCGCTGCCTGAAGGCCAAGGGCAGTGTCTTTCTCTGGGGGCTGCGAGGCAGAGGCAGCATTCCACACCTTCCTGGCTCCCATGGCATGACAGCGGGATGGCTAAGAGCCTGGCACTGGCTGCTTCTGCTGATTAACCTCATCATCTCCAGCCTGGCTCCAAAAACATCACTGAAAAAACTTTTCCACATGCAGTAGTGCTGGCAGTGACACTGCGCCAGAAGATCTGTATGTTGCCCTCTAAGGAGTAAGGAATCTTACTCTAAGGAGTAAGGTAGGGTATGATCTGAAAAACACTTAATCCCTTCTCTTACAAAAAGAACACTTCTTTCAACAAATTTAGGCTTAGCAAAAATTTTTCTGCACTCTGTGGGCACGACAGGAATTTATGCACAGCTGTGAAAAACTGAAATTTGGGACTTACTGGAAGCCAGATGTAGCTGGTTAAATAAACATGACAACTCTTCAGTTGTGATGTGGGAAACAGCTTTAGACTGTTTATTTCTAAAATGACCAAACTGGAAAAGAAATACTGAAATTCACAACATCAGCAGCTGAAAGCATAAGTAAGCTCTGGAGCATGTATAATCTTCAGATTATTTTACATCAATAAAAAACACACATTACCAAACAAGACTGCCCTCCAGATTAGATATATTATGCAATTTTTTGCTATTAAAAAAAAAACAAAACCAAAAAAACCCAAAGATTTATAATTAGTGAAGGAATCCAGTAGGAAAAGTACAGTACAATCATTAACACTACTCTATTAATGCATATGGATCATACTGGTCCTGTACTGGAATTTCCTTTAAAACCTGGATAGACTATAACCAGATGTGAGCAACAGATGACAAAGCTCATATATATGCTTAAATATAAAGCTATACTTCTTTATTGCTTGTTTTTTTTTTTTGAAATGCCTTTAAATGAACCTTTTAATTATTAGTAATAAAATTAATCTTAAAATAACTCCATAGAGGGATAATTTTATCTTATTTTAGGACAAGCAAAGAATTCTCCCTAAACACAGAGAAAAATCCCCCAAACCCATGTGCTTTACTCTAAGAAGAAATTAATTATTTGTACCAAAATGTAATTTTTAAGCTGTTCAGCATCTACTGCAATTTGCAAGACTTAGTTTACCAAATTCATGTTATTAGTTTTCATGGGTTATGAAAGCAGCTTAAGTAACAAAAAACTCCCAAATTTCTTCCAAACACCTTTCCATAATCTACACTTCTTGTACTTCAATCTACGTGAGCAAAACCCCAAGCTGGAACAGAGTTTTATTGATATGGAAGGTTCAATGATTCATCCTACAGTGAACAGGAGAAGACAGAAAATTGGGAACTGGAGAGCAGCCCCTTGTGTATATCCCTCGTGAAGACAAGGGTCTTGTTACCATCAGAGGTAAGAGAGATGCCTCAATAGGTGATGGCAACCTTTAATGACCCCAGCTCACAACTCTGGACCTGCTGCACCCCAGGCTGTACACCATGAACTTCCCAGCTCCACCCTCACTAATTGATCCATCACACTCAGCGCCTAATCTGGAACTTCACAGCTACTGCTGCCACCCTTGGATGGGATGCTGGTGTGAGCAAAGCCCACCAGTCTAGAAGTACACCTGCAGAAATTTCTCCTGGTTTCTGATTTTAATTATGTAAATACCTAGTATTGGTTTGGATAATAAAAAAAAAAGGAAGATGTATTTAAAAGAAAAGAAGGCTAAATCACAGCAGTCCAAGAAAAGGCTAAAACATATTTTAGGAAAAAGAAACAGAAGAAGCTACCTCCCAATGCATACTAGTTCAAGGAATACTCCTTCAAAGTACATGCCTGGGATAAATATATAGCAGTGCACTGTTCCCAGAGGAATAGAATACATAAAAATAATTTCTTGGGCTTTTTTTAGATCCAGATGTACAAATTCTGTTCAATCTTGCTCATGCATTTAAAGATCTTCTCTCAGGAGTCATTTCCCAGTGATCAGGACTAGCTTTCAACAAGAGAAGAGGGCCTGGATTAAAAAATGATGCAAAAAACTGTGCCACATCTATTTCTGTTCTTAAAGGTGGGGAAAAGCTTATAGGAACACTGTTTGTCATTGCCCAAATCCTCACAGTAAACAGACTCCTGTGCTCACTGCAGCTAAGGGTTTAAAAGAGACTCAGATTTCAGTTCTTGTTTTGAAATATGAAATTAGACAACACAACATGATATAAACACATTCAACAAGGGACATTCATGCTAGCAAAATTTGTGCTAGTGTATTGTGCTAGAAGCCAAGAAAACAGGGACAATGCAGAGTTCTCAATAGAAATAAGTCATTTCAAGCCATAAAACAGCGTACTAATAGCAACTTAAATGGGTGCTGAGGAGTTATGAGGAAGAGTTATATACATTCAGGAAAAAAAAAAAAGTCCTGATTTGGGTCAAACAATATATTTTCACATCATCTGCATTTTTATTCCAGTAACAAATGTTTTGAGATTGTGTGAAGTGTCAAATAAGGATGGGTTTGGATCCATACACTCAATCTCCCTCCACACAGGAAGTACACGTGTACTCCTTTGAATCCATGCTGATGTATATGTGTCTCAAAGTACAAGCTGCAGCCTGCAGTGTGGCCAGAAGGCAGAGGTTCTGGGGTTCCTCTCTTGCAGACTGCAATCCAGGCTGCTTTTCACTCAACTCTTTAGTCTCTCTAGGAAGGCAGGCTTGCCCTGTACCTACCAGCACATGCAATCAGAAGCCAAAGAGCAGTGATACTTGCTAAGGATGTACCATCTTTCCCTTTCCATCTCTTCTCAAAACACCCAAATATCAGCTCTCAAGTGCTGCTTGCAACAGATAGTGTGAAACATCAGCTGTGTCCAAAGCTACTAATCCACACAAAGAATTCTTCAGGGCAGAAGCCCTTCTTTTGCTGTCTATTTGCACAGTGTTTACTACAATGACATCTGTTTCATGGCAGGGCTTGCTCCATTCTTAAAAAACACAAACAGTACATTGCTATAGCAGCAACAATTTAACTGTGTACAGTAATGCATATGGATGAAACACGAAGCATCAGTTCAACACTGCTGAATACAGCACCTGAAGCAGTGGTAAGCACCAGCTGAAATCACTGGGGTCTGAAATTCACTGTCAGTCTCAAGAATCCATTAAGTCACCAATATATTGAAGTCTTCAGTATCTCACTTCAAAATATTCAACTTGAAAACTCACCCAGCTTGTAAGAGCCAGCAGGTTAATTTTTTTATATCCGATGATTGTAATGGCTTTATCATTGCAGTCATAAAAGTATCTCTTTCACTTCAGTGATAAATTATACTAAAACAAACACATTTTTTTACAATCGCTCAGCAGCTGTACCTCAGAAATCTTGTGCAAATAAAATTATCTATGCAATAAATATTTCATCTTTCTACTACCAGCAAGCTACAAAATAACATTTAGTGCACTACTTACTAGAAGGTAAAACAACACACATTTCCATACCATTCATCTGTCCGGCATATTAAATATTCTAATAGGATGAATGATGTGTCCTTCAAAGCACCTTAATGAAGAGAGAGCTTTGAATTTGTCAAACAACTCCCTTTGCTTTACTTTTCTTACAAGAAATCTAAGAAACTATCTCTAATGGAAAAGGAAAAAAAAAACATATTAATGATGCTGCTTTCATAAAATGATGTAGAAGCAGATAATGTAACTAGAAATATTTTCTTTTTCCTTACTTAATGATGAGATTATTTAACCAGAGATCTTTGCTTAAAGATTTGAAAAAAACCCTAGGAAGCTCACGTGCATAGAAACAACATTATTTCTAATCCAGCAGAGTGCTGCCAGAGCAAATTGGTCTACATGGTTGTCCCTCTTACTCGATCCAACAAAGATGTTTTACAATATGTCTCAAATGACTAATCTAATAAAAGAATGCAAGTGGCCTGGGGAGAGAGATGATGCCTTAGCTTTATCATTGCCTTAGCTATGTGATTAGGTCAGCCTTGGGTTACACAATAACTCCAGCACAAGGGAAATTGCAGAAGCATTTCATGACTGTCCTGTTTTCAGCTAGGATAGAGTTAATTTCTTCTCAGTACTGTTACCATGCTGTGTTTTAGATTCAGAATGAGAATGGTGTTGATAACACACTGGGGTTTTTGGGTTTTTGCTATGGCATGTTTATTCCAAGTCAAGGACTTCTTTTTCTCCCTCCTACTCTCATGTTCTGCCAGTGAGGAGGTGCACAAAAGAAAACTGGACACAGTTGGGCAGACGATTGGAACTGACCAAAGGAACATTCCACACCGCAGAAGCCATGCCCAGGATATAAACTGGAAGGAGCAACCCAGAAGCATGGCAGATCTGGGTTCGGAAGTGGGGTCTGGCATCAGTCAGTGGGTGGTGAGCAGTTGCATTGTGCATCACCTGTTTGTTTCCTTTTTATTATCATTATTAATATTTACCATTATTATTGCATTTTACTTTAGTATCAATTATTAAGTGGTCTTATCTCAACATACAAATTTTACTTCAAGTCTCCTCCCCATTCCACTGGGGTTGGGGTGGGGGAAGAGAGAGGAAAGGGTTGAGCAAGTGATTGCACGCTGCCTAATTTCCAGCTGTGCTCAAACTTTACAATGAGATAACACATAGGGTGAAATCCGACTCTGAAAAAATCCCCAAACTTCTCCTTCTCAATTGAAAGTGAAATAGTTTGTAACAGAACAGAGATTTTGCTATACTGAGATTATTTTCTTAAGAATGCTCTGAGCACTGATTAACAAAAGAAACCTACACTGAGATTCTGCAAATTCTTTACATTTTCTGGCCAAGATTTATAATGGAAAGCAGCATAATAAGAATTTGCCCGAAATTAAAACCAGAAGACTTTTTCAGTAGAGACAGAACTAAAAGAAATGTGACAGGGAAAAAGTACAATTACAGTTATTAATATTGGAATAAGTTGCTTTTTAAAAATCTAGTTTTACAGATTTACATAAAAAAAAAGCAAGTGATTTTCAAAACCAAAGGCAAAATTCTGCCACTTGCTCTTGCTAAGTGCCAACAGAATAGTTTTAAAAGCCAGTTTTGGCATTTAAAACATGACATTCTTCTCATTTAGGGCACAAAACCACTTTAAAAACATTCCCTTTTCCATAGTGAAATGTCAGAAATATAAAATACAAATACATCAAACTGCAATTATTGTAATATTACAGAGGTTTTTGTAGATGCATGAAAATGGCTATAATGCTTTTAGAACCTGCAGCCTAACAATAGTTAAAGTGAGCTTTGTTTTTAGTTGTTTTGTTGTCCATTGCTCACAAAAAGCCCAGAATAACATAGTACTATTCTGTAAATTTAGGTTTTTAAATTACAGCACTCTGCTGACATCTAGATCAACACTGACTACAGTTATTAAAATCAGTCATAATCATTTGTTCTTTCAGTTACCCCATTGCAAAGCTTATTGAAGGCTGACACTAAAAAATACATTCTTCAGTTCCAAATGAAGTCACTTTTTAATCTACACAACTCAAGAGCTCACACACAAAACAGTCTTTGCTAGATATTTCAGAACATTAATTAGCTGTAACCTCATCTGATGGTCTTAACTTACAAACTGATTTAATTAACATAAACCAAATTAATAATAATCATGCCAGAATGAACAGTGTAAAAAGTCAATTTTTCAAAACTACAAGGGTTACTGGTAGTTTAACTAATATTTTTTAAAATTTTAAATAATCTGATTAGACCCATTGAGCATACATCTGTCAGTTGGTGTACACAGAGGAAGAGTATACAGAGCTGATTTATTTATCCAAATCTACAAGGACTATAGTCATACCTGTGCATGTTCAGAGAGTGTAAACTGATCACACTACTGAAAAAATATTTAAATCTCCACACTGTCAATGTGCATTTCAGTCCAGAGTACCACAGAGGAATCTATGAGCCCCTCCAGTAACAATGTTTTGCTGGGCCATGCTACAACCACACTGCTATGTGAGCAGATGCCAGAGCTTGCCTTTGGAGGAGTTGATAACAGAAAACAAGAGCAACATGGTCGAGTAAATGAAAGAAACATCATAGAATTATCATTTTAATGCATCTACCACCCCACATAACACCATTAACAAAATTTTTTAAAACCCCAACCAAACATAATGCTAGCTAGCCACATAGAAAAAGTGTGTAAAATGAGATGAATATTTTTCCATTCAAATTTTGAATGCAGAGATGTTTAAAACTGTTATCTTTTGACACATCGTACACTAACAGTCTTCTAAGCAAACACATGACCTTATTTTAGACACTAAAACATGCTTAATCTGTGTTTGGGAATAGTTTTGTCTTTACAAGAACCTACAGTGATGTCTGAAAGGAGGTCCATCAGGAATCATTTGACTGTAAAATCTAGTTAAACTATGTGTACAGCTGTCTGTTATCACACACATAACATTTTGCACCACAGCCTGAGAGGCAAATGCTAACTAATGCTGGGTTTGCCTAGTTCTAAGGCACTCTATACTTTTTGGCACTCACATGTACCATTTAAAAGAGTTTTTCTTCGGTGTGGTTTCAGCTGGCAGTGCAGACTAGGGGAACCAAAAGAGTGAAACATAAACTAGGCTGGTCACCAGAAACATAGTACATTTGCCCATCAGAAAATTAGTCATGTTTTTCAGAACCACACTTGAAAATTTAGGCAACTGGAATTTGCAGAAGTACCAAGATGAAACCTTTTAGTCATTATTAGTACTTCTCATTAGTTTACATCTAACTGGGGCATCAAACAAGCTTTCTAATACAGAACTCTGCTTTTCCAGAATTGGAGTTGGTTTATTAGAGTTCAGTTGTCACAGGTTTTGAGAACTAATTTTTCCTAATTAGGATGCTAGGAACAAGCACTTTATGTTAGAAAGATGCTCTAGACTTTTAACAGCTTTTGTAAAGGCCCCGTTCATACTGCCGACTTCAAGACAAGAACGATCAGAAATTATGCTGTCTATGGATAAAATAAATTAATTTTCAGTAGAAATGGTTAATAACAAATGAGTATAAATGACTCTTCCTTCTTCTTCTCTCCAAAATGGATTTAAGCACTATTATATTAAATGCTCACTTCTTTCAAAATTTTAAAAGATTCATGGGATGTGGAGGGACAGGGGAACACAGGTAACACTGTGTATCAACATCCAACTGTTACTGAGAGAAGTAAGTATAAATGCAAGTTCCACTGACTCTTACATCACTGCTTTATTGGGGCAGAGTGAAACACCTGCTTTTGGATGTTGTTTTCTGTTAAGGCTAAAAGAGAAGCAAAGAACAACAAATACAAGTGTTTGCTTGTCCATTATCACCTGTTTAATTCCACTCCTGTCCTAAGATGAGCAAATAAAACATATGTGGGGAGTTAAACATAAATTCATATAAAAGAGTCAAAATGCAAATGAAATGCAGATACTGGTTTATGTTATCCTAGTACCCTTTAATTGCCCTCTCCTAGATATCTGAATGTTGCAGTTTCTCTGTAAGAACAAAAAAGAGGTAGAATTCCTGTTGCAGAAAAAAATATTCAAGGTAAGGCATAATTAATGCAACCAATTAAAATATGTTATATAATACAAAAGCAGAACATGTGAAAATTATAATATAATGCTATACTCACATTATTTAACAGAAAAGCTTCTTTAGGATACTGCTAACTAGGCAGCATAGCTATTCATGCATATAAAGGTTCAAAATCACAAACATTCTAAAAAAAAATCAGAATACTAAGTTGCTTTTACCATAGGACAACAAAGTAATGTAAACTCCGAATCACAGGATGAACCTGCTTTTCACATTTTTAATGAATGAACTCCATGTAGGCAAAAAAAGCATGATTACATTATGATTACAGAAGTTGTCCACCCATGATGTGTACCTACTTAAAACAAAGGCTGAAAACATCACACTTCTTCCTGTTCTGCTACAATAACAAACCAAAGCCACTGGCAAGAACTGAACAGATTGTTTAAATGTTGGTGGGTTGTTTGAGTTTTTTTCAATTTTATTTAAGTCCTCATGGCTTTTATGAAAGGTACAAACAAGACTGCATAAGAAAGCATGTGCCATTTGCTTGCTCTAGTCTGCTGATAAGGCTCATGTCTGGGGACTCAGCCAAATGTAATTTCCTATTTTTTCAATTAAAATTTTCAAATTCTGTGTTACTTGAACCAGGAAATTTAAAATACATAAGGTGCCAACTGGATAAGTTTACACAGTCTACACTTACAGACTTGGCATTTTAACTGTTCAAACAAAGTCTAACAATGAAGTCATGAAAAGATGCTGGAAAGGCTGAAACACGTCCTTGTTCTAAAGGTGACTTACAAACTAAAAAAGTTAGTCAGCTTGTTTGTTTTTGATAATGTGCTAACGAAGAACTGGAAGAGCTCTGGGAGCTTCTTTCCATTTTCAGTATACCAATTCTTGTCTTCCATGTTTGGACAGAAGCCCTACCAGCCAGACTAGAAGCACCCAGAGCTTCCGTAGAACCATCCCCCTATATAGATTCTTCATATGTCTCTCAAAAGGCATTACTTTGTTTTTGAAATAGAATGACTTCCTCCTTCTACAATACAATTTTTAATTATTCAGTGTTTACACTGTTTTACTACTTCCTAGCAGCTCACAGAGCCTTCCCAGTAGATAAGGCCTTACTGCTTGTGGTGAGTAGTATTGGGGCATTTTTTATGATCTGACTACAAATCTGATGAAGATTTGTATTTATTTAAATATGCACTGCCTGTAGTCAAACCTAGAAGTGTGAGCTCCCATCAGAACTTCTCCTGTTAGAATTAAGAGGGTAGACTGGACAGACTTTCTGGTGTGCAGTAATGCATGTAGTCTCTCCCACAGAAGGAACAGCTATAGTCTTCCTCTGATACCAGCAGGTTTTGAAAAAAACCAAGCCACTTGTGTATTAGTAGCCATGAAATGTCTCTCTGTTACTGAAGGTGTATGATATCAGACTAGTTTCAAAAGGTAATAGGAAAAAGATCCATCACAACAACATGAATCTCACTCCCTTAGAAAGCCACAGAGATTGTGGGGAAGTGAAAGAGAAAAAAGAATCATAAGAAGACCCATGTATCTTTCATATAGGCAGAGCACAGAAGTCCTCTTTTTTTCTCTTACTGTTTAATTTTCTTCAAGTAAAGCCATTGCTCAATTTTAAGTTGTTTACTCCTGTCCTCTGACTTCACACAAACTAAGGCAGCTATAATTTTATACAGTTTCTAAATGTGAATATTCTTTCACATTTTAGTTCCATTTCCTTCAGGTTACCTCTAAATATTGAGACAATATTGGGTAATGCGGCAGCAAGCAGACAGTGTTACATCATCACTGTGACAGCTATAGGGAGGTTGACATGGCAAAAAAAATAGAAGACATCCAGGAGCAGTACATCCTTTCTTACCAAAGCTCTTACACAGATGAAGTGTCCATCTCCTTTTACTGCTGCAAGGGTCATCTGGCTAGGATTGCATGCCTAGCTCTTACCCAGCAGCTACCCGAGTTGAAGCCCATGCAAAGTGTATGCACTTGAGGCACAGAGGAGGAAAAAAACCCTACAAGGTGGATAATGGGAAAAACAGTGATGAGAAAAACCCTCTCTTTAAGAAGGAAGTAAGCATGAGAGAAAAACACTGTTTTTATACTGTGATATAAAGTTTTAGATGCCAATATTAACCAGGCTGATTTATTCATTAATTTAAATACCACTTCTTCTCCCTGGGGGGAGGAGGGAGAAGGAAGCCGAAAATGTTCTAGGTTTCAGTCTGTTTGGGTTTTATGGTGCTTTCAATTTTGATGCATTTCCATCTGGATAGATTTTTCATCTACAGTTTTGCAAACAATATAAAAATATATTTGTCAATATTCTAAAAACACAGCAAATGTATTCTATGTCTAGATTTAAGTTTGCCTCAGGTAAATAAGACTATTTGCTTTACTTTACTTTTCACAAACAGTGACCAAAAACCAGTAAGTCATTCAGGTATTTTTAAAAATAATTCTCTTAAATGCTGGCATGAAAAGGAAATGGAATTGCCTGTGTCTCAGGAAATATTTAGACCACTTTTACAGGTCTCTTTTGTAAAAACCATTACCAGAAGTTCCTCAAACATTACTATCATAATGTTAAGAGAGAAGAAATCTGGAAAGCAGAGATGAAACAGCATGTTAGTCTGTACTTCCTCCACTTTTAGGAATCACAAGAGGCCAATTATAGTAATTGCTAACACAAAACTCGAAAGAAGAATATCCAAAACTCCCCCAACTTCTCTACTCTACTAAATAAATACGAAGACAAGAGAGCCAGACAAGAATGAGCTAGGATACTAGTATATACTATCTCCAATTCCCACAAGTGCATGAATTTTCTCAACTTGCATGGATGGGCCTGCAGTGAGCATTTGTGTTAAAGATTACAGAAGTAGGAAGATTGCTTCAAGTTGAGCAAAGCTTTAGCAATTAATACATAGAAATTATTTCACCAAGAATGTCTAGGGAATTTCCCCAAGTATCTTTAAATGCATAAAAAAGAAGGTATTATCCATAACAATTGGGAAGCTGATTTGCTTCTCAAAATTAAAAAAACTGAACCAGTATTTCTTGAATGATACACCAGTTCTGCAACAGAAAATGATAAAATGCAGTTTAGTGTTTTGAGCCTCCAGAACTTAACATCCCTCTTCTGCAAATGTTTTGTCAGAGGCTAAAGAAAACTGTGTACAAGTGTATCTGTCTAATATGTACCTTCCATTCAAAGAACCCACATATATGCCCAAGAATACTTCCATGCATGCGCATCAGAAGCATTTACCTACAAGGAGCTGAGGGCTAGATGCATGAAAGAATTGTGATGTTTAGAAGCTTGAGACACCACTCTGCCATTGTCTACCCTATTCAGGTACTGGTTCTCCCTAATCACTTAGTTTTCCAAACAAGACCTCTAGAACAACAAGTCATTCTAAGGGACGTATGCCTTGGTACTGATATGATCTATGCCAGCCTCAGCTGGACTCTCAAACATAGTATTTCCAGATGGAAATGTGGGGTTTCCAACTGGGCACATTCTTTGCTGTAGGGCTCAATCTAATGAATCATCAGACCTGGACTAGGGTGCATATGAAACCAAGAAAGGTCTCAAAGCATTGACCTGTTGATCCTCAACTGGCATGTGGTACAGAAATGTTCAAATACTTTGTCTGTCTCTTCTGTAGCAGGAACTTTAACTCTTCCTGCAGAAAATTCCTTACACACTAGGAACTCAAGATTAAAGAAAAGGCATCTTGTAAAATCTCCTATTGAAGCTATTGCCATTTAATAAAATATCAATTAACAATATTAATAAGATAATGAACAGTTTGAAAATATTTGCACAGTCTGTTGGTACGTGTGTTTTACATAAATGACACAAATCAGATCACATATGATGTCCTCAGCAGAGAAGGCTGAAAGACCTGAATCCCAAAACAATTAAAAGCACAATAGTTAACACATTTTACTGGTAAGATGCAGACAAAGCAACAGCAAGGCTTATGTGGCTTTGGTTCATAATTCTAGAGAAAAAGAAAAAGTCCACATAGAGGGGAACTTTTATCTCTGTGGCTCTTTTTGCATAAGTTGCAAAAAGAAAGTTTTTAAACAAAATCTCAGACATGCAGAGTTCTCAGTCCATAGCACAAATCACACTTAGAAACCACATTCAGCAGCTCTTCAGCTAACTGCAGTACAGCAATAGCATAACAGGACAAAACAGTTAAAATTACAGAATCACAGAATATGCCGAGTAGGAAGAGACCCACAGGTATGACTGAGTTCAACTCTTAGCCCTACAAGGGACATGTCAAGAATCATACCAGGTGCCTGAGGGTATTGTCCAAATGTTTCTTGAAATCTATCCGGCTTGGCGTTTGGACCATTTTCCTCAGGAGCCTGTTCTGGTGCCCAAAAACCATCTGGGTGAAGAACCTTTTTCTAATATCCAGCTTCGACCTCACCTGACACAACTGCAGGCCATTCCCTTGGGTCCTGTCACCAGTCACACAGATATCAGTGCCTGCCCCTCCTCTTCCCCTCACACGGAAGTTGCAGGCTGCAATGAGGTCTCCTCTCAGTCTCCTCCAGACAGTGCAGACCAAGTGACCTCAGTTGTTCCTCATCAGGATTCCCCTCCAGAACCTTCAACATCCTCATGGCCCTCCTCTGGATCTTCTCTAGTAGTTTAATGTCTTCTATTGTGGCACCCAAAAGTGCCCCCAGCACTCGAGGTGAGGCTGCCCCAGTGCAGAGCAGAGCAGGACAGTCCCCTCCCTTGCCTGGCTGTGATGCTGTCCCTGATGCCCCCAGGACACCCTTGGCCCTCCAGGCTGCCAGGGCACTGCTGGCTCATGTTCAACTTGCCGTGGACCAGAACCCCAGGGCCCTTTCCATGGCACTGCTGTCCAGCCTCTCATTCCCCACTCTGTCTGTACATCCAGGGCTGCCCCATCGCAGGTGCAGAATCTGGCACCAGCCCTTGTTGAAGTTCATACGGTTGGTGATTGCCCATCTCTCTGATCTGTCAGGGTCTCTCTGCAAGGCCTCCCTCCTCTTGAGGGAGTCAACAGCTCCTCCTAGATTTGTATCACCTGGGAACATGCTTAGTGTCCCTTCCAGTCCCAAGTCCAAATCATGTATGAAGATGTCAAAGAGCACGGGCCTGGTGATGGAGGTCTGTGGAACCCCCGTAGTGACAGGTCCCCAGTCTGATGTCACTCCTTTCACTGTAACCCTTTGTGCCCAGCTCATGAGCCAGTTCTGACCCATCCCATGATGTGTTTGTCCAGCTGTGAGCTGGACGTTTTGTCAAGAAGGATGCAGTGAGAGAGAGCAATGGAAGCTTTATGGAAATCCAAAAAGATTGCACCAATTGGCTTCCCTTGATCAACTGTTTGGATTACCTTGTCATAAAAGGAAGACTCAATAAGCAGAACTTTCCTCTCATGAAGCTGTGCTGGATGTGACCAAGAACTGCATTGTCCTTCAGGTGTTTTTCAACACCTCCCAGAATAAGCTTCTTCATAACTTCACCAGGCACTGACGCGAGACTGACAGGCCTGTGGAAGGAATCCTCCTTCTTGCCCTTCTTGGGACATTTGCCAGCTTCCAGTCAGCTGGGACCTCTTAGGATTTCCAAGACTGCTCAAAAATCAATGAGAGGAGCTTTGTAATGATATCATCCCACTCTTTGAGGATTCTTGGATGAATCCTATCAGGCCCCATAGATTTGCAAGGATCCAGCTTGAGCTGCGAGTTAATCATTCTCACATTCATGGTCCTCCAGCTCTATGCACAGACAAAGGCATATTTTGGTACAGCAGCCTTTGTTCTTCCATCCTTCTTAGGTCCAAGGAATATGATCTTGGATTTTATCAGAAGTAACCAATATACTTGCATTATGTAGCAAAAAAAAAAAAAAAAAAAAAAAAAAAAAAAAAAAAAAAAAAAAAAAAAAAAAAAAAAGAGCACTACTCCTAATTTCAGGGTTCATAATTTTGAAGGCATGGCCATTTAAACAATGTATCAGTCAGGCTGCTGCTTCTGCCACTTATAAGGGCACTTTGGTGTCATTTTACTGCTTAATGAGCTTGTACACTAGAAAATAAAACCCCTGAACAAAGACATAGCAACTCTATTTTTCAGATTATTTCTTATCACAAACACAGTTTCATAGCTGTTGACTATACAAACAGATATTTATATAATCTATAGGGAAATATTATTTCTCAGAACTGGCAACTCTCCCAGAGAGCAAATTTAAAACAAAGCCTTTATGTTCCAAGAACACCAAACAGTTAATATTTTCATGTGAAGTTTACAGATTGGCATTGAAAAGCTGTACCTTCTTAGAAGTACCCCTTAAGAGTAATAAACCAGCAATATGGAGCACAAAACATGACTCTCAGTTTTCCTCTAGTTTGCTTTCTTGTAACAGAAACAACAACACACAACCCACATAAGTCAGTTCCTGTCATGGCCATGTACACTCAAGAGACCACCCTCTCAAGCCCCTGCCATATTCCTATGACTTGTATGTTCCATGGATGATACTGAGAACACACTGCTAGGCTCAGAGGCGCTGGAGCATTAATAGCTGCATGCAGAAGAGCTTTCTCCAGTCTGCTCCAGGATAGTGCTCTAGCCCAAAATCAACTCTACATACTTCATGCTCATACACTGCTCTAGTTATTTACATGAACCTTCAATAAGTGTAAATTCAAATAGAACCACAAAAGAAATAAGGATGGTTTCAGCACATATCTTATTATTCCAAATCCTCTCTTCAAAGGCTTGTTTCCAAAAATACTTCAGTGAAGACCTCCATATAACCTTAAAGCTTGAGGATGTATTATTAAAATAGTATATACAGTCTGCTGTATTTTTCTGTCTAATACAAGTACCTGTCCCTTTATTTTTTTCCAGAAGCTTACAGATAATCCTATTAGATGACAACTCACTTTAACATGCTCCCAAACATGAGGCATTGCCAAGGCCACTCATCTCCCCAAATCTAAAATATTTGAAAGCTGTTATCAAAACACAATACCACAGCAGCTAGCAAAGAAACTCCTCAAATGCTAACCTTCACACCTCCCTTTCTTCTTCAAAATAGAATTTAGATTGTTTAAGTTTCCACTCACAATTTTTGATATTTGACAGGAGAATGGAAATCTGACTTCGATGCATACAATTTTTATGAAAAGCTTATTTTCTTAAATAACAACAAATTGTGCACTTTGTAGCAACTCTCTTTCCTCAGCTGTTCGCAGCAATGCATACCTCTGGACACCTGTCTTTCTGCTCTGTTGAAAAAACTTTTCCAACTCTTTTTACCAAACTTAGTGTACTGTTCCAGACGCAAAACCCCTGGAAATGTCCTGCAAGGACAAAAAGACCGATTTGCTCTGGGTGACAATTCACTTGGGAAGTGAATCTCCAAAATAATTTTCTACAAAGCTCGTGCATTTTCAGGGATAACTTATGGATACCCATTTCGGCAGAACATATGTGATGTTCTCTTGGTCTGTTTTACAGCTCAAATGCCCACACCCTCCTGAACTTTGAGTTGAAAACTACAGGTAAGGAAGATAATACAAAAATTATGGACTTACCTACTTGCAGTGGTAAAGAATGTATGACTATCAATAATTTAACAGCAACATCTCCTCATATACAGTACTACAAACTTCTGTTTTTCTGAACAAGTGTCATTAGATATATAGCAGATTTTTTTTCATTTCTGAGTTTCTTCCTTTCTGACAAACCACAAAGTACCTTACAACTAGCAATCTGAACCTGGATAGCATGTTTCAGCTAGAAAGATGCTGAAAGGTTAACAGGCAACCAGCATCTGTTCATGACAATAAGGGCGAAGGTTGAACAACTAAGAACACTGTAGCTGACCATTACTTTCACAGACACCACAGGACACTTGGCTGAACAAAAATGCCCCAGCAGCCTTAAACATCTCATCAGACTGATGCTGCAAAACACACACCTCCATGTGCACCTTGAAGAGAGCGGTCAATCAGAGGAGCACCTGCATCATCATATTACTTCATATTCATTACCTAATAGACAAAAGATTTAAGATACCTCACATACCTCAGAGTAATAGATGTTTGCATACCACCTGATTTCCAGGGTTTGTAAACAAGCCCAATAATCTTTAATGTACAGGCAGTTTAGTTAGACCCGGCTGCTTTCAGAGATACACAGCCAAATGCAGCAACCTCTGATCAGCAAAACTCCCAACTATGTTTAGGCCTTTGGCACGAAACAAAAATTGTCACTGATGTGTTTTTTGTATTTCTAGTGAGAATTTACCTGAGTAAACACTGGAAGATTGAACACAAGGCCAGCAAGCAAATTTAGGCACTGGTTCCTCTATCAGTTGCATACCACTGATAGATAAAAGTTAAATTTTTTCAGAAAACAGAGATGGGTCTTACCTTTCTGCACATGGATGATGTCTGGAAAGTTGGCCAAATGCCCCTGATATAACGCTAACAAATCCATCACAGGATCTAGGTCCTGCCGGGGCTGATCTGCAAAGAGATCCCCGATGGCATCATAGGCTTCTGCAGTGAAGGCTATGGCTTGGTTGAGGCCAGCTGAAAAGGCCTGCTGGTCCAGCTCAAATGCCTGACTGAGGCACTTGAAGGAGTGCCCCACCTTCTGGTATTCTTTCTTGAAACCAGTGACTTGTTTGCGGGCAAACTCATTGGCTGTGTGATTAAGTTGCAGGGCACTCTCATCCATCTTCTTGGTGAAGGCTTTGAAGCCATCCACCTGGCTTTCCACCTCCTGCAAGTCCAGGCTGGCCCCAGGGCCTGTGGGGACACTGATGGTCAGAAAAAAGTTGGCACCCACCATTTCATCCTTTTCAGCCTTGCGCTTGCCCTGTTTCCAGGCCTTCTCATCTGTGCTGGGACAGGTGAGGAAGTGCTGGAAGGCATCACACTGAGCGAGCACAGGGTGGCTGCACATATGGTCCATCCACCATGCCAAGCCTTTGCGACGTTTAGAGATGAAGTCCTCCTCAAAGCGGCCAGTGGCCTGCTTCTCTGGCAAGTGGGGCACGGAGATGACAGGGAACTTCTCAGCTAGTCGCCCGTAGAGCCAGTCAAAGTGCTTGTAGCGGCGGTGCACCTGCTGCCCGGTGTGGCTGGGCACCAGCTTGTAGGCGATGTAGCTCTTCATGCCCTTGAATTTGGTCTGTTTGGTGGGGTCCTCGATGGAGCACTGGAAAGGATAGGGGTTCTCTTGCCACTCGGGGCCTCTGGGGCCCAGCACCACGCACAGTTTGTCCCCGTCCTTCACGAAGCCCGACGCCTCGCCCAGCACGAAGGCCTCTCCGCCAGATTTGACGAAGGTGGAGAATCGATTGAGATTGCGGCTCACCGTGGCCGAGCTCTTGGCGGCGCCGCCGCCGCCGGGTGGGTGCGGGTGTCCCGGTGGGTGCCCCGCGCCGCGGGGGCCCAGGGACGGCTCGGAGCGGGTGGACAGGCGGTACCGGCCCGAGGCGCCGCCGCCCGCCGCCTCATAGTCGGGGTAGGAGCTGCCCAGGGCGCCCGGCTCGTCGGCCACCGTGGAACTGTCGTCCCAGTCGTCGTCCCAGTCGTCATCGCTGCCCTGGCTGGGCTGGTAGGAGCCGCCGTAGGGCGGAAAGGGATACCCGGCGGGGGGCGGCGGGAAGGGCTCGGGCGGAGGCTGCTGCGCCGCCGGTTTGAAGGCGGCGGGGGGCGGCAGCGGCTCGAATCCGCCGACGGGGACGTTTGCGTAGCGGGCGGGCGGCGGCGGCTCGGCGGCGGGGGCGCGGATCACCTGCACGTAAGAAGCCGGGAAGAGCCCGCGGTCCCCGCGGCTGTTGACGCCCTCCAGCCACCCCTCGATGTCCTGCTCACTGCACAGGCTCAGCACCTCGTGCTCCCGCAGCGAGATCTCACCCGGGTTCTCCGACCTGAAGTCGTACAGCGCCCGCGCCCGCAGCGCCATCGCCGCCCCCCGGGGCGCTCCCTGGGCCGCCGCCCCTCACTGCGCTGGCGGGGCTGCCGCACCAGAGTGCCACCGCCCTCGGGCTTCTCGTCCCGTCGGCGGCCTGCCCGGTACAGCTCCCGGTACAGCTCCCGGTACAGCTCCCGGTGCCGCTCCCGGAGCCGCTCCCGGTGCCGGCGGCGGGCGCGGGGCCGGGCCGGGCCGGGCCGTCCCACGTCGCCAGTTGCGCTAATCCAGAGCCGAGCGGCAGGGCGGAGCAGCCGAGCGCAGAGCGGCCGCCCCCATCGATAGTCCCTCCCCTCCCTACGCCCCCTGCCGGCCGGGGGTCACGCTGGGCGTGTCAGCTGTCGCCGCGCCCCGTGGCCCGGTGTCTCTCGGCCCCGCCGGGCCCCCGCCGCTCGATCGCCGCTGGCGCCTCCCGATCCCTCGAAGGCGCGTCAGTCTTCCCCACATCTGGCCGGGAAGGTTCCCGAGCCCTCGGGTCTTCTCCCCGAGCTCCGGTGCCGCCGCCGCGGGAGCCGCGCCAGGCGGGTGCTGGGTGGCCGCGCTGGTGCTGCTGGCGCTCCTCCGGCTGCCTGCAGCGTCCAGAGAAAAAGAATGTCAGGTTTTGCTCGTGCATAACGCGCATTTTAGCCTTCGTGAAAAATGTAGTCATGCCACAGATGTTGGTTTTCTATGGAACAGCCTCAGTCCGGTCGAGGTGCTTTTTTTGCCTGCCTGGTTATTTACCACTTGTTTCTCCTGGTCCTGTGTTGTCTAGTCATATGGATCCCGTCCCGTTAATCTCTTTTACCTCTCTTTGGATCCCTAGGTACAAGTTTCTCTCAAAATTTCTACCTGTTCACGAGCAATTAGAAGGAAGTGTTTCAGAGGACATGTTCCAAGTTTCTGGTCCCCAGTTCTTAATGTTTTCCTATAAGCATCTGGATATCTTGCTTATTTCTCTGCCATAGTTTAGAGAGTATGTTACTTCACACATTTGTGTCAAATAATTTGTCTTCACCTGGAATCAATTCACTGGAATGCTACAAGACCCACTGTTTCCTGTCATTGCTGGTTTTAGTGTTTGATACCTGGGGTTTACTTTTCGCACTTTGGACCTTCATTTTCTCCACAATTAGTTCACATATTATCACAGTACTTTTCTGTTATTGTTGCTTAATAGTAATTTATCTACTTAATCTTTTTTTAATATGTCAGCTCACCCCAGTCCAGCATGTTAGCCCCAAATTCCTTTAATGCTTAAATCTGGAAGTCTGTTTTAATTAGTGAGTACAGTGGCCAAAGAAACATGTAATTCACCGCACAACCAGCTCCTCAGTAGCAAACCCTGTGGAACACATTTGTGTTGCAGCAAGTTTACAGAGAGCAATTCTGAGTGTCTACAGCAGTGCTAAGGTGAGGATCATCAGCTGTCTCCTGAGAGAGAGCTGGCAGCTGGTAGAAACATCCTGACTTGGCCTGGTTATCATCACTCACCGCTGACCAGCAGGCCCTGAGGGGATCCTCAAACCCTGCATCAGCACCTGTCAGTGCTCTTAGAACCACCACAGCTCTCTTTCCATCAGTCAGCATTCTGCCCCTGCAGCTGATGCACCGTCAGTGCACCTTTCACACAGGTCCAGTTCTCTTCTGCAAAACACAAGAGGTAGCCATGGCAGCTGGCCCACAGCGCCCCATGCTGCTGTCCACCCACTTGGCCAACTTAGAGTAAGGACTAAAACCTCAACATGAGGTAGATGTGGATCAGTTTGATCTTGGTTTTAGATTTCATCCCAAATTCTGACTGCTGCAGATGAAGATAAGTGATTGGGACTTCGTATTCCTTCCAAAGTTACTGCCAACTTTGATCTGGGAAACCTTGTGCATTCATGTGAATCTTCATTGGTTAAACTACAGAAGAATAGTCCTTGATCTGCCTTCTCTATACTACTTAATGCATTATATATATTTGACTGCCCCTGATCCAACTCCTTTCCTAAGCTTTTTACTCCTATTCATCTAAATTTCAATGTTCTTAATGATTAATGTTGTTTTCTCTGAGTAGACAAAATTCTCTCCTGTCACTTGAAGTGAATCGTACTAGACATGATGCTGACCAACTTGATTTGTTTTAAATAGATATTTAAGATTTGCTCTCATTGGACAGCTTGGAGTGACAAACAGATGCCTTGCACAGGTGCAAAGCTGGTTCAGGAATGGGATTTTCCTGCTCCAAGTGGTCATGCTGACAGTGCCTGTCTGGCTATGGCTGTCACAGCCAGGGCAGGACAAAGGGACAACTGCGAGCTGGGCATCTCTCTTAATTCCTTAGGTCTGGTGGAGGTGTCAGCTGTCCTACTTCCCCCTGCTCCCCTCAGTGCTTTTGGCCTGGTTTTTCTCTAGTTAGTGTTGGCTTGATGTTTGCATCTCAAATGAACAGAAGCAAAGGTGTCAAGTCCAACAGGGACAAAAACTGCTACCAGGAGAATTTGAAGGTGTAAGATCTACAAAGCTAATGAAAATAGTATTTCTTAATTATGTCGGTGTAATTTTAAAAGTAGTTATTCTTATTCTCTAATATCTTTCAGTTTTATCTGAAGACTTTAACAAAAAAATAAGTTATGTGACATTGAGTCATGATTTTTCCAGCATTAATGCTTTCAATAAGGCAAAAATATGAAAGGAAAATGTGTGCTATGTTATTTTCCTAGTGATCAAAACTGCAAAGAGAATTTGGAACAATAAAAAGGTTGCAAATGATGTTTTCCATTCTTTCCCACCTGTGAGCCAACTCTGATTACCACAGTGCTGAGGCACTCTGTTGTGGATATTATAAATAACATCTTAAAACCAGAAATTACTATTTTCAAGAAAACTAACCTGCAAAATTAGAAGCCATTCTAACAAACATTTTTAAAATGTTTGAAAAAAAAAACCAGCTTCCAAAGTCCTCAATGACCATCTGCAGTGCCAAGTAGAAGAGCTGGATTTATTGAGCTTTCTTGCTTGTTGTTTGGGCTAGGAGAGACAATGGTTTCAAAGTAAGAATGGTACATAGTGACTTAGAGCATATTAGCTGCACAAGGCTTTGCTTGGTCAGGAATTTCTACCATCTTCATTGGGAATTGAATTTTCAGAGGCAAAGTGAATGTTATTATAAAGAATAATAACATGTAATTCAGTGAAAATGTCTATTATTTACTGTGTTCCTAGGGACCTGTAATTTGAGGGAGTAAAGCTGAAAGCCAGACTAAAACCAAGTGCCTAGCAAAGACTATATATGGAATATCTCATTGTATGTGAGTTGTCTCAAGACACCATTAATATGTGCTAAAAGAGAAGTTTCAAAGCAGAATTTTTTTTTTTTTTTTTTTTTTTTTTTTTTTTTTTTTTTGCTGATCAGGTGTAGAAAATTAGACTAAAATTTGGAAACATTTAAACATTTTTTTTAAAAAATGTATGGTTTTAATCTATCTTGAATAAGAAAAAGTGAATTGAAGAGAGACTCTGAACTCAAATGTAATGGAAGCTTATATTTCCCCTTTTCATTGAAAGTGTCAGATCTTTCCATTTTTATTTTGTAACTGGTCCTTTATGCTATTACTTTGCTGTTTTAGTAAGAAAAGCAAAATACATTTTCATGAGAGAAGATGAAACTTTGGTGGCAGTAAGTCTTTTCTTTATGATGATGCTCCTCTGTGGACCCTGGAAAAACCATGTGTCTGGGCATTCAACAATGCTCTAATAGGAAATACACTGAATAGTGCTTTATGCAAGGAAATGGCTACAAATAGGTTGGTTTTCATCAATATAATTTCTTAGAGCAAATTTGATTAAATGCTTACACAGTGTATGTGATTTTTTTTGGGGTTTTGCTATTTGTGGTAAATCTGTAGCTGGTGTTACTACCTCATTATAACTAGAGCTGAGTGTAATTTTTTGAAACCATACAGATTAATAATAAATTTCACTTAATAGGGAAATAAACTGTTTTGGTTCCATTTTTATGTAATCTCTGACAGGAAAGGCACAGTTCGGATGCCTGGCAGGGCTGCCACTAGAGGGCACAAAATGATTTTAAACACAAAATTGTTCAAACATTTCATGTGCTAGAACTAAGACGCTAAAGGCAAGCAAAGACTTTGAACTACCAAATCAGTAAAGAAAATGCAATAAATTTGACAAACATGTTATTCTAGTGGTATTTTTTTCAGTTTCTGAAAGATGGAATATAATTTTATTTGAAATATTTTGTAAAATCTTACTTGAAAACATAAACCAAAGAGAAATGGAGACACTTTATAGTATTCTATAAATAGAAATTTAGGAAAAAATTCAGTGAGATATAGACTAAAACAAAATATTTTTCAATCATAAGCATGAATTAAGTAAAAGTTGCATTGCTTTTTTTACAAACTAGGTTGTGTAAATTTAGACATAATTGATCAGAAACACTGAGGTTTTTGCTTGGCCTTTGCAATATGTATTAGCTATCTCAGCCCCAGTCTGTGTAATAGGTGGCTGTTACTCAGTTATTCTTCATTCTGTATTTAATATTACTTGGAATGCGTGTCTGTCTCCATTTCCTGTCTGAAGGGATAATGTTTCAAACCATCTAAGGATGCTGTCAGGATAAATCCTTCATGTATCCAGCTCTTCCATGCTGTGGCAGGGGTGATATGTGCTAGGTTGACATTCTGACGGTGCTGAGTTTCTCATAGTTATGGACAAATGGGCCCATGCCAACTACCAGTCCCTGGGCATGCACACAGGCAGAATTTACCTGCTGAATAAAGACTGAGACAGCAAAAGAGGATGAATGAGCCTGCTGTACTTTGTCCTGAGCTACCTAAGTCCTTGAGGGATAATCTCAATCTTACGTTTATCAGCCCAATACCTTTAGTAATAACAAATACTTGATAAAAAGCAAAACTGAGAGCTAAGTGGGTAGCTGATGTTGAGGCCTGCATTATATCCATGTACCATGTAAATGTGGCATGAAAGTAAAGTTATCCCAGCAATAAACCCATTGTATAGGATGAATAAGTCATAGTATAGTGAGAATAAAGAATTGAGCATTCATTAATTTCTTTCATGCATATTTCCCTGTCTTCACCCAGGATAGAGAAATTGCAGAGAAGACCTTAGCAGGGTCTGTGCTTGTGTTAACGCTGAGGTTTACTATGGGAAAATAAATACTGATAGGTTCTAAAAATCCACAGGACTTGGGCTGAAGTTATTCTGTTCAGTGCAGAAAGGTTCGTGGTGGAGGCTGGTTGCAGAGTGAAGGACTAGTCACTGGCAGCTCCTCAGTTATACATGTCAATGGATCAGGATGGATGAGCCTTGACACTACTTTATAAGTTTTTACTGTCCATTGTTGCATTTTATGAGTGACTTCTCAGTCTCAGCCTGGAAACCAGAACAAGTACTCACTAATTTAGGCAACAGACCAGTTTTGGTGGAATTTTGACCATCAAAGTATCTTTTATTTTCTCTGAGCTTGTGTTTAAGCTGGTACAGTGCATTCTGTATCAGGAGACAATGGCATTTATATTAAGGTTAATTAATAAATATTAATTAATATTAAATAAATATTAATTGGGTTACATTGTTTTATCTTCAAGGAGAAGAATTTTGTTCATGTTGTTGCCTGCAGACATGGACCACTCAAAGGATGGCCAAGGAGTTACTCATTTGTCTGTGTCAGCTCAAGACATGGAGAGTTCTGAGAAGCTGAATGACTGGAAATGACACTATATTACTCTGTTTTAGCTTCTGTGTTTTGCTTGTCTTTTGAAGAACATAGAGGTGTGCAAATATTGAGGTGGTGAAGAGGGTTCTTGCTGTGCTTGCTTAGAGCCATGTATTTGTGAGAAAGTGAATGACATTAATTCCCTGTCACAGGTGGTGTAGCCTTGTGCTTCCTTGTTTTGAACATTTGTTTTAGGACGGAGTTCAATGCAGAGATGTATTGGGCATCCACACCATTAGTAAAATCTTAAGAGATTATAATTTCCTAAGAGAAACAGTGTCAGAACCTGGCTCTGGTTTTTCTGTATGCATTTAGAGTGTTTATTGTTACCCATAAATACGAACTGTGCTCATATAAGCAGAATTATCCAATTTTAAAATACATTGTTATAAATGGGCAAGTGAAAGTAGAAATGGAAAAAATAAGGAGTTGGTAGCAAGCAATATCAATTGATACAAGAGAAAGCTCAGAGTATATTAAAAATTATCTGGTCAGTGGGAAGTCAGGACTTACTCAACAAGCAACAGAATCCTAGAAATAGTTTAAAGAATAGGACATGAAGATGGCAAAATTGCCAATGATGATACAGGTATCCATAAGGTACAAAGATATTAAATATATGCAAAGTTATTCAATGAGTATTTCTGCTCTATGTGGAAAAAATATGCTTGCAGTTTTTCATGTTGGTAAATTCCTTTGTGTTCTATTAGTAGTTAATAAGACTGTTTAATTGAAAGCATTATGCTTTTATATCTTTGTAACTCATAGAAACAGGGTAGTAGAAAGACTGTCCCAAGAGCTGTCCAGAGTATTACTTTTAGTTTTAGGATAAAATTATCACTGAACAAATCTCAGGGGACTAGGAAAAACCTGCTCTTTGTAGGCCATGATGATTATTAACACTTGAATAACAGATGGAGAGGTGTGATGAGTTTTCCATCAACTGAAGTCTTGAAATAAAGATTTGATCTCTTATTTAAATACGTGGTCTTTTTCAAACATATTATGGGCTGGCTTCATGAGGAAATAATCAAGTGAGATAATGTGCATTCTGTTCAGGGTGTCACACTAGGGATCATCACTGATCCTTCTGACCTTTAAATCTGGAATAAAATAAATATGGAAACCTTATCTGTCTCGACACTGTAGTCATTTCAGACTGAGCTTTCTAGAAGGTTTAAGTTAAATATTGCTGTAGTTATTATGATAGGGTCTAGAGTTCATATTTCTTCATTTAGTTGTTTCATAGTCTCCTAATCTGTATTGAGTCTCTCAGTTTCATGCCAGGATCAAGTCCTGAGGCTCCATATATACATTAAGGCAGAGACTGTATTTGTGGTGTGTCTTGTACAGTACATACTAATCATGCCACCAGTGCTTGGGTAATTGTGGTAAAGTTGCAAAATGTAATTGAACTGCTATTAAAATGCATACAGCTGTCACCAGACCAGGTAGCTTATGAGCTTCTGTCTGCCTTGTAAGACAGAGTACAAGAATTATATTTTTATTAGTCACGCTCTGCTCTGAAAATCATTCCCCTTCATTAATTTTTCATTATAGCTATGATCAGTGGAATAATTTTTAGTTAAGAGTTGGACTTATTTAAACCCAACATCCAAATTCAAAATTAGCTTATTCACAGACAGAAGCCATGCCTGATCTTCGTGCTTACTCCAGTGTGCTACTGTGATGTCTGTGGAACAGATGACTCTTGTGCCCAAGGCTGAGAGGAAAATGGCATATCCTGGAAAATGAGGAGTGGAACTAAAAATAAAGGAGTTACTGCCACTGGAACCAAAAACATTCTCAGATCCCATCTTACCTCTTGTGGGAAGTCAGACACAAACAGAGAACTACTCATGTGGTCCCTCTGGATGTCTGAATCAGCTGCAGGAGCAGCCAGCTTCTACTCCTGATACCATGGTGGTAGAGAGAAATGTTCCAGCCAGCCCTGGAGGCTGCACATTGGCACCTGAGTGAGGAAGTCTTGTTGGATCAAACCAACTCCATGCATAGCCAGTGAGAGGGACAGCGGCACAAGTTAACTACTTGATACTGATTCAGTAAACCAGTTTGAGCTAATGAAGACTTGACTAGGAATTTTGGTGTGGCTAGTTCAGGTAGGGCACTTCCACTTTTATCCCCATGTCATCCAACTCTGCTAAGAACAAATGAAACTTTTGGAGATTCTGACATGCAATATATCTGCTTACATGATGAAATGTATAATTAATAGATAAGATAATTGAAGAGATGTGCAATTGGAAAGAAACATATCTGAAAATAGTAGCTGAAGATACTCTTTCAGCCTAGGATACCAAGTGTTCAGTCCATGTACGTGTTCCTTTTCTATTCAAAATTTCTATTCTATTTCAAAATTTTTTGAAGTAATTTTGAAATGTCTTTCTCAGCCCCTAAAAATGCTTATTTTACAAAAAAAGTCAAATATTTATTGTAGAAGGCTTAAATATTGTGTCTTCAAATCTCTTTATATGTATGTACTGGTTTTGACTTGGGATTGAGTATATTTTCTTGACAGTAGCTGCTATGGGGCTGTGGTGTGGATTTGCTGGAAACAGTGTTGGTAACACAGGAATGTTTTAGCTCTCCCTGAGAGAGCTGTGTGCCAAGACCTACCTGCCCTGGTTCTACAATTTTCTGTCTCTTCATGCACAGACCTGCCTGCTGCAGCTTCTGTGCCATGTAGCAGAGCTCAGCAGTGGCATGCTTCATCACCAGTGCTTACTGGGGTCAGGGTCAACCCAAAGCACTGTAAACACACCAAGGAGCATGAGAGGAACTGTAAATTATTCTCTATTTGCACCAGTTCTATTTGTGCAAGCTGCTGCTAGACATACTTCCCCTTGAAAAGGCTGGCATCAGAAGTATTACCATGTGACTAAAGAAGGTTACTTTTAAAGTAGATTGATGGGATTTCTGGTGAAAATGCAGCCCACCATGGCACAGACAGCAGAAATCTCCACTCTAGCGCTAACCTGAATGGGGAGTCCTGAGCTGGAGTGTCATGTTTCTCATGTCTCTCTTAATGTCCAAGAGTTTTTTTTTTAATAAGTGATGACTTTTCAGTCTGAGCACAGCAGTAGAGTGCTGAGTTTTCTGGACCTGGAGCTGGCACAGAGTTAGCACAAGTGGGGCCAGCTCACTACTCCAATGTAGTGTACAGGTGTAACTCTTTAGACTTAATTTCTGTGTTCACAATGTAGGGCTACTGAGCTGCTGTCCTCTGGGTGAGAAGGGCCACCCACTGTCTCTGGTAGTTGGCAAGACAGAGGTCTTCATCTCTTCCAAACAACAGAGGGTATACCTAATATTTTCAGAAATATTTGTACTCACTTTAAAAACCAGTCTTGTACTGTTACTCAGATTTAAAAGGGACATTTTGATTCCTGGATATGAAGTAAGAAGTGAGACCTTCCCCTCTGAGTGGGAGTGTCACCACCATGATATACCAGAGATTTCCTTTTCTGTTTTCCAGTGATGCAGTGAAGTTATTATTGAGTGACTGGTGGGTATCATGTCAGCCTTGGTTAACTGTATTACCAGTATTGAACTCTGTAGAGAGATCTCAGATGCCCTGGGTGCAGCAGAAACTATAAAAAGGCAGCAAGGCAATGAAAGGCATTTTTGGGCTTTCGGCCCACAAGAATCTTATGGATTTTTTTTTACCTTCTTTTTGGAGACTAGTGCCATATTGATACATTTTCTTCTGTATGAAGGCATTTTTCACAGTGCTTACATTCATGCATTAAATTCTCTTTATCCATTTGGAGGAGCAGTTTGATCAGTTACAAAGGTAATCCCTCACTGTTGGGAACTGAGGAGGCTCGGTAACACTTGGTCTGCAAAGCTTGCACAGGCTTATCACTTATTCTGGGCCAGAATTTTATAGACATCCAATTTCACAGTTCCTAATTTAACCACATCAGCATGTCTTAAACCTGTCTTAAGCTGAAATCCTTTACTGTTGATTAATATCTCAGTCTGCTGCCCATGAGCAATATTAGCAGCTTTCTATGTGACATTGACATTCAGTTCTAATCAGATTATAAAAGTAAAATATCATATAAAATATGTGAGAACAGATCTTTCCAGATTATTCAGAAACTGTCGGCCAAGTACTTTGAGATTGTTCTAGTAAACACATAAAAATCATCCATCCAAGATTTTTTGATAAATCACCGCTTAAAAAAAGGAGGGAAACATTTTCCCATGCTCTTCTTGGTGCTAAAATGCAGGATTTCAGTGACAGGTCCATACTCCAATTTGGTCTCTGTTACCTCAACACTCAGGTGCCAGGTCAGGGGAAGTTCTCATTTACCAAGGAGCATGGATATAGGCTTTTGTAGAGATCTGTCTACAAGAGAAGGTAAAGTTTGGCTGGATAAATCTGTGCTATGTCTGGGTCAAGGTGTTCCAGTGATTCCTGACTGATGACATTGTGATCAAGTACACACTTGGGCATAGAGTGATGCAGAGAGACCTGCAATACAGAACAATCAGATGTCACATTCTCCATCCAGCTTTGTGTGGCACGCCTGTGTACATAAGCAGGCCTGTGTGTAACCATGGTATTAACATATATAGAGCAGATGATATGATTTTGGCTGTATAGTCTAATTGCCAAGTTTCCAGTAGCTTAACCATGATCTAATTTGAAATAATTAAATCAGTTATGGTTTTTTTTAGAACGTCTTCCTCATCTATAGGGCTATGAATATCATCACTGCAATCATAGCTAGAATAGTTTCTATAATAACTTGTAAGTTCAAGTGATAAAATTTACAAAACTCTCTGTAAACAAAAATCACTAAAGCAGATTGCTAACTTGTGATCCTGAACACTATCCCGATAGTTGTGCCATAAGGTAGTGTAGAAACCATGGGTTTAAGCTTGTACAGCTTTTATAAAGCTGGCCTGTAAAGTTTAAAACCAGACCTGTATATAGAATTCAGTTTCTTAAGTCCATGTTACATCTTCTACCAGATTGCTGTCTGATGAAGCTCCTAGACGTAGAAATCTAGATCTGAATTTTTTTGCTGTTTGATCTTAAACCAGTATGGAAATTCAACACAGGCAATATGAGGGAAAAGTGTGGGGTTGAGTAGAAATGCAGGGCCATATGTTTTGTATTTGATTTCGTTTGTTAGAACACGTTACACTCTTGACTTCTGGTATATTAAGAATATGCATGTGATGGAAATTTACAATTCAGACTTTATTCTGCTTTTCTTGTACAAATTTCTTGTGAATTTTAGCACAATTAATAGGTAAAATACAAGAATTGTACTACCCACTTTTCTAAAACCAATGGCTTCTAATATCTTTAAGTCTAAACAACAAAAATGTAAATCTTTTTCATAAAAGCAGACATACAACTTAGGATTTTAATTTGAAACGAAAGGCACGCTCTAGCTTCAGCCAGAGAGAGCCCAGGTTTTGTTCATCATAGTTTTCTTGTATTCCTAAAATTGTATTTGTATTCAATTTCATTTGAATATGTTTTTGATTTGTCCAAACAGCAGATGAGTGTGATAAAGAGTCTGTTTTTAACTTGGCACTTTCCATTCCACATTCCTTTACTATTCATAGCACACCAGTCATAGTAGTCTCCAGTACACATAAAAGGAGGCAGTTCGACTTGCAGATGCAGTTACCCTCAAATATGTGAGTATTTACAAACCCATAGCATTATTTCTTTTTAATATTGAGAAGACCACATACTAGATATAGAAGGTGGATCTTTTTTCATCTCCGCCACTCTCATGAAATGTGAGACACTGGAACAGAAACTAAAGCTGTATCTGCAGCAGGGAGCCCCTGTATTTAAAATTAGATTCATGTAGAGTCTGTGTTCCTATGGGGAGAGAGGGATTATCATTGGCAGAAAAATTTGTTCTTGAAGACAGAGTTGTGGGATTTCAGCCTAAATTGTCAAGGAACATGGACAATTAAATATTCATCTGATTAAATAACAAGATTACCTAAAATATGTAAGAAAAAAGGCATTTGTACAAGAGCAATGTCATTTTATTACTGAGGTTTCACAAAGAAGAATTTGGTGCTTTTCTAAGCAAATATTTTTCCTTCAGTTGTTATGTTAAACAAAACCAGTTTTCTAAAATGTCTTTAAAGGTTTCCTTTCAAATTAATTTGACAGAAAGTATAATTTCTATTTATTGTGTTTTCAAGCAAATAACGTCAAGCAAATAAATTCTTTTTTCTTATAGTTTGAAACATGCAACAGACTTCTAAAAAGTAATCTCTTGAGAGTTTCTTTTGTATAGAAGCTTGAACTATGGAAATAGGGAGTTTTCTCTTGATGGTATCTTTCAGTTTGTGTGCTTTTCCAGAGAGAATAATTTAATCTCAAAAATTAGAAAACAAATTTTTTGGTACATAAATTTCCATAAGATTGACAACTTGTCCATTCCTTCGTTAAGGTTTATGACTATGTATGACAAATGCTTATTCCTTAGAAATATAATTACTGCTACTTAACTCAAAACTGTGCTCCATTTTACATATGTTATCAAATAAATTATTTCTTTTCTCCTGCTGAGACTAGCCTGAGTTTGCTACTGTATGAACAGCCTGTGTTTTCAACCTGTGCCTCCTAGCTGGAGGGAAGCAATATAACAGTTCACATCAAACAGTAAAGTCAGCATATAGAAAAATATATACAAATAATTTCCTTTAATAAATACATGCTACATGCTTACTACAACCTACAGCATTGCATGATTATAATTTTGTTACATTAAGAATGATCTCACCGATAACTATAGACATGGTTCTAATTCTTTTCCACTGAGTTCTTCATTTCAACAACCAAAATGCCATCATGGCAGAAAAGTGCAGACAAGTCTTTGTTCTCCACTCCGTCAGGTAATTTGTATTGTCTGGTGAAGCTTCTGGATATGAAACCATGTTCATCCATCCTGGATCCATGCTGAGCTTTAATCAGGAGCCATCCTTCAAAAGTCTGGATAATGATATCTTCAGGGCGGAACTGCACAACATCCAGCAAGACCCGAAAGTGTGTGTTTTCCTCCTCCTGGCCGCCCTTCCTGGCCCCAGCCGTGCTTTCTATGGTGCACCTTTGGTCGCTCGATGCAGTGGTGGCAGGGCCCGGCAAAGCATATAAAAGGTGGTTCAGTTTGTGTGCTTCCAGCTCTTGGTCAACAAACTGCTCCTGGTACCGTACAGGAGTTTCCACCCAATGTCTTATGACAGCTTCTGCCATTGCTGAGGCAGAAAGATCAGCTGCTACTCCTGCTGTGTTGGAAACTGCAGAGTCAGACTGAGCTTCCCAGCCGTGTGTCTTACCCACAGACCAGTCTATCAGTTGATGTCGCCTTTCACTTTTAGAACACGCAGAGCTCAACATTTAATACGGCGTCCTGTGTTCCAGGGCTGTGAGACTTGTTTAATCTTTTATCCACTAACAATAGAGCACTATTTATAGTGCTGCAGTCTTGAGTGGCTTCAACACATGCATGTCTTTCATGCAGGAGTAGTAAAAGAAAAAATTTAATGCATGTCTTCTTATTGCAATATTGTGCTGTTTATTATTATGAATAATGATTACACAAATAATGTGAAAGATTTTTTAATTTAAATGGAAATTCAGTACTTTTGTTTTTCCAAGGGATATGTGGTAATAAGTACAAAATCTGTATTTTTAATTGTATATCTATTTCTATGCATTGTACTGTAGATATACTATTGTATATCTAATTCTAATCTGTATTAGAATTGTATATTCTAATTGAAACATGTAGCTGGTAAGGGAAGAGGTTTAATTACCTTGGCAGCAGGAATGCAGCAAAATTCAGGTTAGCTAAACTGTAAAGTTAGCAAATGCGTTGGACATTTTTGCAGAAGCTGTGCATAGGTGAAATTTGGGCATGGTCACCCCAGGACACCATGTTATTGGTGGGAGGAGGGAGCCATCTCAGCCCAAAAAGGGGAAGCCTGAAGGGCTGAATTTGCAATCTTAGTGACCTACAAACACAGCAGAGACATCTTCAGCATGTCAGGGAGTTAGACACAAGAGTGCAGACAAACTACAATGAAAGCTCATGTTTCAGATCTTCCAGAAGAGGGTAGAGTTATTTTCCCTCAAGAGCGTAGTAAAGACAATTCTAAATCCTTAATGCTATCACATTCTCCCAGTAACCTTCATCTTCTGTTGCTTAACAGCTTGAACCTGTGATCTCATCTACTGCATGTGTCTGCAAAGCAAGACTGATGACCTCCAAGGCTCTCTGAGGTGTAATTATGGAATCACAAAATGTTTGGGAATGGAAGTGACCTCTGGAGATCATCTATAACAAACCCCTACTAAATCAGATTCACCTAGAACAGGTTGCACAGGATCACATCCAGGTGGGTTTCAAGTATCTCCAGAGAAGGAGCTTCTACCACCTCTGGCTTGTAACATTCTTGCTATTCTGTGATTGCAGGGCAGATAATGCCTACGAAAGTCAATAGTTTGTTTAACAGGAGCTAAGAGAAAAGTACAATAAAGAAGGAAAGTAATTTCTAAATTTTAGTATGTTTGCTAGATATCGCTCTAGCTGAGCTTGGTAATGTGAAACAGAATGTGTTTTGGCAATTGATGGTGAAGGTTTTTTTGTATGATTTGGTAGTGCAGTAAGAGTTGCCCTAGAGCTAGAAAGAATCAAATAAGATACTTTTATTCCTTCTTGTTTGGCTATCGTTTTTCAGAGTTCTGTCTCTCCCTTGTCTTTACATGTTCTATCACCATAGTTATTATAGGATCTTTGGTTGCTAATGGAGTAATGAAGAAAGAGGCAACTGAACTTCAATATTTATCAGATATTGACTTTATTGCATTAAGAGCAGGGCAGGATTACCAGATGTATGTGTAATTAAAGCTTTAAAGCTGCCAGTTTATTTTAAATTTAGAAAAGCTGCATTGGAAGGTAAGGAAATTTTCAAAAGTTCAAGATTATTTACGTTAAAGGCCAACTGTGTAATTGAGTGTTGTGAGAGAGAAGTATTGTGAGTAAGGAGAGTTAGGGTACTTTATTTAACTATTCGCTCTTCTCCTTTTAGTGTCCTCCACAAATAATTTAAAAATGCAATTCTGAATGTATGACTGACTAAAATAGTTATAAAACCAGCCTGGAGCATTGCCTGTTACCTGTTCAGCTGTTTTCTCTTTTGCTAGCAAATTATTCACTTGATGAGGAAACTTTAACCCTGAAGTGAAGCAATTGTGATATTATGCTTATACGGATTCCTGAAAGCTATTGCTGTCCCTAATTAATTCTGTGATGATAGCCTGACTTATTTTACTTCAATTTTGCACTTCATTAATAAATGTACTGTACAGGAATATAACTTTTAATTTTTTTTTAATTCCCATTATCTCTGTAAAAAGGTACACTTGCCCATAGTTACACTTCAAATGAAAACAGAAGTCACCATCTCACTGCAAGTCACTGTGGGACAGCTGTATCTATTCCCAGAAACAGCTGTGTTAGTCTTTCAAATGTCTGTGTTAAGCATACTTGAAGCTGTTTGGTCTAATTAGCCAGAAAGATGCTTTGAATACCCTTTAAATTCATGTTGTATGCAAAATGCTGCAGAAGGTTATATGATCCCTTTCTACTCTGTAGGACAAGAAATCAGAAAGATTTTGATAATGGAACTATGGAGCCTGTTTCTGCTTTCCCATCCTGCCCTCTCCTCTGTTCAGTCCCTTCTCTCAGTTTGTCACCTATGGGCTCATGAATTAGCACAATGGTTCTTATCTCTTTGTTGATAACATGGGGAATACGCCAAGTGCAACACGCAAACACCCTTGATTTTCGGCTTTCAAATTTAAACATGGGCGCAGTGCTGCAACGCTGAGGCACTTCTGATGCCTATGGTGCCGTACTCTTCAAATACCTAGACTAGGATTCGGTCCAGCAATACGTTTTAATAGCAGTTCATTACCGTGGTCTTTTTAAACCTTCAGAGCAGATCCAACAGAAGCAGGATTAATGTCCTAAATCACCAGTTCGGTGCCTCAGGTTTTGTTTCCCGATATTACCGTCCCTGCGAAGGCCTCTCTCCGTGCTGCCCAGCGGGTAGGAGCCCGCCAGCTGCCCAGGGAAAGCACAGCAGAGCTGCTCTTCCGAAGCAGCAGCCGGGCAGCGCTGCCACCCGCACCGTCCCTCGCTGCCCGCCGGTGTCCCTGGTGTCCGTCTGCCTCGCGCGTGTTCCAGGACGGCGCCGGGATGCCCGGGCACGGCCGGCCGGGAGCGCGCGGCGCCGGCTCCGCGGAGTACAGCGACACCTCCTGGTGAGACCGGGCAGCGGCGGCAGCGCGGGGACAGCGCTGGCGCGGACACTGCGCCCGCCTGCCCGCCCCTCCAGGCCGCGCACGCTGCGGCAGGAAACGCCAGAGGAAAGCTCTACACTCTTTCACGCGGATATAAACTACTTTCTCAGTATTTTGGAAGGACGTATTCACGTCCTGGGCTACATCCAAAGCAAGCAGGTCGAGGGAGGGGATTCTGCCCCTCTGCCTGCAGTGCTGCATCCAGCTCTGAGGTCCTCAGCATGGAAAGGACATAGAGCTGTTGGGAGTGGGTCCAGACGAGAGTCAGCAAGACGATCACAGGGCTGGAGAACCTCTGCTGTAGAGACGGGGTGGAAGAGTTGGGGTTTTTCGTTCTGCAGAAGAGAAGCCTCAAGACACACCTTATTGTGGCCTTCCAGTATGTAAAGAGGGCTTACAAGGGAGGTGGTGAGGGATTTTTGACAAGGACATGTAGTGGTAGGACAAGAGAGAGTGGTTTTAAACTGAAAGAGAGTAGGCTTAGATTAGATATTCGAAAGGAATTCATTACTGTGCAAGTTGTAAAACACCAGAACAGATTGTCTGCAGAAGTTGTGGATCCCTGGAAGTGTTCAAGGCAGATTGAATGGGAGTTTGAGCAATCTGATCTAGTGGGTGACATCCCTGCCCACGGCAGGGAGCTTAGACCTTGATGATTATTAATGTTTCTTTCAACCCAAACCTTGCTATGATTCTGTGATGCTATTAAATACATAAAGTAGGCATCCTGATAAAACTGTATTTTAAACTGCAAAAATCTAAGGTACAAAAAATCATGAGAGAAGCACATTTTTAATGCATTTCTTAAATAAATATAGGTTCATCTTGCTTGATGCAACTTTGAAATAGTAGCTTACCCTGTCACAATCTTCTGTATGCTTGATTCCCCAAAGATAAATTTGTATTTTAACTACCATTGAAATTCAGTAACTGCTGAAATGGGAAAAATGTGAAAAGGCTGGCAGGCTGAATTGAACAAGAACTCTTATAGAAGAAGCTAACAGGCTAAATTCACATCAGGGCGATGTAATTATTCAAATGAATCTAGATGAAGCACTGCAGTTACTTTTATGAAAGCACCCAGGGATGCCACTCATTATCTACTTCACATGTCATTCAAAAGAGATACTGTCACTTAAGACTTTGCAACACATATGAACTGAAATAAAAAGTAGTTCCTTCCTTTTGTTTTACCCATGCTTTGTTATGTCCAGTTGGGAAATACAAGCTTTGTGGTTGGTACCAAGGGCTAGAAAGTAAAATAAGATGTATGTGATAATGTAACTGGGGTGATAAATACGAAAACTCCACGGTAAAAAGTTATTTTTCACATGGCATTTAATATATTTGTTTAGAGTGAGAAAATAACCATCTCACTTCAATCGCTTTGAATCCATTTCTCCTTAAAGATATGAGCTGTCTTTTTAGCTGGATTGTTAGATCTGGATCTGTGTAAGCGCTGAAGAAATAAGCAACATAACCACAAGTCCTGCAAGTGCCTAATCAGCAGATACTAAGTGTTCTGTTTGCAATAAATATTGAGGGTTTTTTTTTTTAGTAATGTCTCATTCCAATCACATGGTGTTTATATTGGTCAGTGAATCACAACATAACTCTTTCTGCAGCAAGACTTCACGCTGTGTTATAAAAATTCTTGCAAGTAGTAAAGACTGTTGTTACATAGCCAGCTTTACTGAAGGGAGACTTCTTTGTGTGGGTCATGTCCTTCAAAACCTGGAAAAGGCTGTATCTGCTCAACCTCTTGGAAAATCTCTCCAGGGCACTGATGCTCTCTTGTAACTTATGGGCTTCTTAAGTGGAAAAGTAATCCCAGCTTTTGCACTAAGAATCAAGTGTTTGCTCATTTGTTAGGAAGTGTTGGAATGGACTATCATTTTGACACATTGCAACCACTATTACAAGACTGGCTTTTCTTGACATGTTGAGATAATAGAAGAGCAGATGAAGGATGAAGATGAAGCAGATGAAGGTTGACAGGACCACAGCAGCTGCTGTTGGAACAACAACTTTACAGAACAGTGAAGGAATGAAATACAACATATATAACAATGATTTTTAAATTTCACATTACTGTAAAAGCTAAAGTGATGTCATGCAACTCTTTACACAAATCTGTTTTGTTATTCACATGGCTTGTTTTTAAATATTTTTATGTATGCTAGAGGCAAATGCATCTGTGCCTCACAAATTCTTGAGGAATTCCTATAGAAAGCAAACTCTTTAGAGTGATGATAATCTGTTCAATTCTTGCAGACAAAACAGTAGAGAGGAAATGAACAATTAAAAGAGAATAATGTGCCTTAGGGCGTCAAAAGCTCTGTTTTGCTATTGAAAGTCAGGATCCAAAGCACTCTTGCTGTGGAAACAGTCTTACTTTTCATCAGTTAAAAATCAACTAGTGTTCCAAGAAGAATGCCAATTTTCAGGTTTCCTCCTCCTCTGCCTCACAGAAGGTTTTACTTGAGACTTGGTAGGAATAGCTCAAGGCAATGAAGTGCAGTAATACTTGTGTATTTATTTTGGACCTGTTAAAATTTCATAGCTTGTGCTGGCATGTACACTTAAGATGTGAAACCCCTATCCCTGGGGACATCTTCAGCTGTGCATATTTTCATGTGGACCACTTTAGTAAAAATAATACAAGTACTGAAAATCTTACCTATGAAGTTCTGGAAGTAGCAAAATTTATGCTCTTTAAAATTATGTACTGTGTACATACTATGTACTGTGTACTGTGTACTGTCCTACATTACACATAAAACATGCTAGTATGTAATTAGCACAAAACACCCAGTTTCTCCTTTTGGTTTTTGATGTTTGTTTCTTTCTTTTTCCTAAGAACAAAGTGAAGATACGTGGTGTACTGATCCTCTCGATATATTTGTCAAAGTAAGTGCTTACCAAAAAATAATGAACTTACTAAATGAAGTTTGATATTTAAGAAGTTCTGTGTTCAAAGAATCTCTGAAAACTCAGCTGAGAACTCATTGGGGCTGAGTGTCAATGTGTTGGTCTGGAAGGTGACCAGCTACTGATCCTAGGGTAGAAGTACTTCATCCAGAAAGTATTTAAAAAGAAACTGCTGGGATTTGTGAAGGATTTACAGGAAGAGTTTGTTGTGGTTAGTGAACAATTCCTCTCTGGAATGACATAAATATGCTATTTAATATCAATGTATCCTGGGAATTAGCTACTGTGTCATGCATCTTTAGCTGACAAGAAGCAGCTGGAGACTGACTGGGTAAGTAATGAGAGTGGAAGGCTTACCCCAAAATTTCAAATTTAGGGTGACTGAGAGGAAATTGATGGTGTCTCAATGCTATTGTCTTCATATGGTGCCTTAGTGGATAATATGAAATTCCAGTCTTAGAAGGAAAGCGAATAATTCATTGGCAAAAATACTGTCTCACCTTGGCCCTCCACATGGTGAAAGCCAATCAAAATCTGGCTCTTATGTCAGAACTGTTATTTCCTTTAGTGTTGGAATTAAAACAATAGTCTCATATTGCCCTAATTTCCTAACTTTGGCAATGCCAGAAAGGCTGCAAAGGTGGTAAAATGTGCTCCTAGGAATCCTTTTCTGTTGAAAGTTTTCAGTTAAGTATGAGGAACAAATTCTGATATATAAGCTACATAATCCTTTATCTTTACTGTACTTGCAGTTGTGTGTATCAGTGCAGAATTTATGTCCTTAATGTTAACACTATCATCCTTACTGCTTCTGAAATTACATTTTCTTTCACGGTGTGCATTCATCTCAGAAGACAGAACTTGACCAGACTTTTTTTTAAGATTACCAATTAATTTACTGTGAACCTTAATTTATGGGACATGGATAAGTAGGTTATTCGACCTTTTGTTTATACATGTTAGAATTTGAAAAATCTAAAAATGTTTTCTGGCCTGCTTTGTACACTTGCCTATTTGCAAAGACCTCATGCCACATATGTTGGAAAAAATGGAGATTTGTTTTTCTTCATAAAAAAGCCTTTGTATCATATAAAATACTGGCAGAATCTAACTCAGTCTTTGCCATATCCTTTAAACAAAGATTTCTGTACATGTAAACATTTATTTAACATGACCAGAAACTTGGTTAGTAGGTAAGGTAGCACTTTATTTTCATTACTACAATACTTTCCTCCCAACACATATTTGTCAGTACAGCTATTTTTATAACACAGGTCAGAACTGCTGTGAAAATCTCTTGCTTGTATGTTGTTCTACTGAAGGTCAGAAGATTCTTAATTAAACTTTATTTTGCTAAGGTTTATGTTTACATAGCATGCTCTGCAAGAAATAAAGTGTTTGTAGTGAGATCATGAGAGAAAAATAATATTTATAAAGGCAGATTTAACTCACATGTTATAGAAACCATTTTATTGTCACAGTAGAAGCTCTTTCTTCCATATTAATCTTTACTGTACCAAGGAGGATTAAGTCCTTAAGTCTGTGCAGGCAAATGGGGTAGTTCTGCAGTCAAAGATTAGTAATTAGTAATTAGTACAACTGAGCTAGAATGTGATTACTTATTCTTTGAGAGAAGTTTTAAAAAACAATCCATATATTTACTGGGCATAAGTGTTTACTTAGCTATTCCATATAGGTTGTAGCTTTCTTTGGGGCCAGTTAAAGCTACTTACAGATAGCAGACTATGGACTCCTTTGTTGATAAAGTGAAGAGGGGCTTCTTTGTGCAGGGATGAACAAAGCCACAGGAAAATAATTCCGAAGACTTAATCATAAGCAAAATCACAGAGGGGCTTTGACATGCAGTCAAAGGATTTAGCATTGTTGACATTTTGTTGTCAATTCAAAACATAGAGAATGACTGATTGATGGATAAAGAAGATTGAAGTAAAATGAAAGACAAAATGTTCTATACACAAGGAAATTTGATTATTAGTGTACAAGCAAGCTGTTATTCAGCAAACTGTACTGAGTGGTAGTGGCTAAAGACAGCTGGATGTTGAATAATTCGTGGTTATCTGTCTAATTTGTCAACTCCCTACTCTCATTGCTATTCCCAGAGCATTCACTGAGGATATCAGCAAAGTAAAGGCTACAGGATTAAATCTTATTCTAGCAAAAATACAGGACAGAAAGAACCACCAGACAGTTTCAGATAGACTCCAAACTGTCTCACCACTATTCATGTTCTACCACTGCTGGAATTTTGCTGTGGAAACAAATAGCAAAGAAAACAATACCAGGATTAAGAACAATGACAGACTATTACATCACATACCAGTGGTTCACAGCCTATGGCATTTTTTTTTTCCACTGGTGCAATGTTAGATTTTTTTTGGCAATGGATTTTCTTTTTTTTTTTTCTTTTAATGTACAACATTTTAGAGTTAAGAACATGACCTAGACGAAGAAAGGATGCTTTCTAGTTCTTCCCTACTTTGATATAGTTTTATGTTGTTTTTCATTTAGTTCTCCAACCTCAATCTGTGTAGTTTGGAGACAGGCCCCTTTTCTGCTCAGGAACAAGAGTCAGGGCCAAATAAGATGCCAAATCATGCTTCATTCTTCCTTTGTATAGCAGGCCATAGAAAGCAGTTAGCCATCAGCGAGGAAACAATAGTAATGAGTTCTTCTATGAACTTTAATTGTGGGAGGGCTAACATGCACAGTCTGCAGCGCAATAGAGATTTGGGACCAATATACAAACAACTAGTAATTCTGTAATCTAAGGTCTAGTCTAGAACCATGGGAAACCAGCATCCTAAGTTTAGGTACTTAAATAGTGCAAGAGGCCTCTGCTATTTTGAGAAATCAAATACAATTTCCTGTTCCTATTGTTCCCAGAGTAAAAAAATGCATCCTGTTGATACCATAAAAAGACACCAAACTATTCTGCAATCTGGAAAAGTGTGTTTTAGTTATTCTACTGTTGCAGTTCTACACTCTGAGTATGTAGAATCATGATGTTAATATTTTTTCTCAGTAGTTCAATTTCTTTAGTCTTTAAAGCCACTTTACATACTCTGATAATAATTTTAATTTCCTGGTTTCAAATGTCACACATTGATTTCACATATGTATTTTTTTAATCCATGTCTAAGTGTGAAGCAAGCATTTTGACAACTAGGTAATGTGGTTACAAGACATGTGTGCTACATACCAATTACATGTCAGGTGCAAAATTCAGTCCCATTTGAGAAGACGAAAAGCTATTAGGGCCTTCCAAAATGTAGTTGCTGCACTTGCCTCCAACATCTTGTTACCCTTTATATTCCCATCTCCTGTGTGGGTGAGTTCATTAGGAGTTATCTTAGCAACTCCAAGCTGGCTGGCATTAGAGGCTGACACATGTCAGCTCTGCCTTTTGTACCAACAAATATGGAGTTTATTGGCTGCATGTTTGAAACAATTGGACTGATGCCTTCTGTTACTCGATACACACCCCTGCAGTTATTACCTCCAGATGTGGGGAGAAAGGCTAGCAGAAAAAGCCATAAGCCCATGGTTTGTTCCACTACAGCAGGTCTGAGCTGGAATGTCAAGACCTACAGCAGTGCTAGGCACTGAGAGCTGTACTTCCAGGAAATATTAAAAGTGGTCTGGCCAATAACTACTTGGTATTAAATATTACAGAATCCTTTCTGGTTTATATTAGGTGCCCAGAATCAATAAATACTTTGACCTTTAACTTTCTGTGCCTCATTCCTGCTTCTGAAAGAAAGCAATAATAATCTCTCATTTTAGTGAATTGTGAAAATGAACTGACTAGTATCATAGAATCAAAGAATCTTAGAAACATAGTATCTGTGAAGGAGTTAGTGTTAGATTATGTGACAAAAAAAAAAAAAAAAGATTTCTATCCTCAGACAGAATTTGTCAAGTGGTGAGTAAAAAACATGAGAAAAACATGAGGCCACAATAATTCTTTACTAAATAGTAAAGAAGAAGGAAAATTTAATTCTGACTGATATAGCAGTCAAGTGGAAAATATACAATAGAATTATATAATTGGACAGCACATTATAATATACAGGCACATGCAGGCTGAAATAAATGTGCACAGGAAATCTGTAATCTAGCATTTTCTTCCTAAGTGTTTTTAAAATTTACTGCACTACAGCCACAACTGTTAGGTTTCTGTTCCTCTTCTTTGTTTTTCACAAGACACAGTTTGCTGTAAGGATGTGAGATATGCAGAAAAGCGGAATCACATTTGGGAATTAATTCAGATAGTAATGTACAGTTTTCAAAAGTGAAGTTAAATCAGAGTACACTGTGACTTCTGCCTGCTCCTCTCCCTTGAGAATTATGAGTCAGGTGATGCAGTAAAATGAAACCTCTTGGCACTTCACTGTCTAGAGACTGAATCTATTGGGTGTTTTCTGTACACTGTTCCAGCAGAGATACACCAGTACTTACCCACCTGCAGCAGAATGATATTAGGAAATGTAGGCAGGATTTGGTAGGACCCAGGTTAAAATGTTTAGATTGGAAGTCTATTTATATACCACAGAATTTTTTGTGACTTTTACCAAAACTTGTTTGTATGCAGTAATATGTCTTAGTCTTCTGAAAGCTAGCCATTAAAACAGTGAGTGTGTGAAAAACATTACTTTTGCCTACAGCTCAGTTCTAAGACAATGTATTAATATGCATGCTGAACTGCTGAGCAAGGTGAAAATGAAGGATTAGTGATCAACACTAATAAGAATAATTTGCTCTAAGCACAAATGGACAGTGCTTTTTGCTCACAATATTAACAGCTGTACTTGAAAGAATCTCCTAGTATCTGGATAATTTAGTACCATTATTTATGTGTTTTTATGTGTTCAGAATAACAACAGTATTTAGCTTTAATTCTCTGAATAAGTATTAACAGAATTACATGTTAATGAATTAACAAATTCACCTCCATTTTATTCTTAAAACCTCCACATAGAAGCAAGAGATCAAATTTCACATTTGTTACACAGAAAAGTAATTTGTTGTTTTGCCAGGACTGTAAAAATCGTATATGATCCAGATCTACCCATAACCTTCATGCTGAAGTAAACCAGAAATAAAATACAACAGGTATTTCTTCTTACATATTCTTAAGATGGGTTAAAGGCAAGGAACCTATAGTTTGGCTGCTGGCCTCTCCCTCAGTGGGAAAATCTAAAATGGGTTAATGAGAGTAAAACAGCCCTGTAAAGCATGCTTTGGACTTGCTTCAAGATACGAAATCTATAGTTACCTCATAAAATACTTAGCCTTTAAAGAGCTTTTACACAACATACCATATTTCAGTCTGTTTTCCTGATTTAAGATACAGTTTGGCTGAGAGCACCATCAGCATCTTTGACACTGTGATTCACAGAATTTTTCTGCATGGGAAAATCACACAAGAATCATCAAGTCCAACTCTTAATTAAGTAGTCTATAACAGGGATTGAACCTACAACTCTGGTGTAAATAGCACATGCTCTAGACAACTAACCCAATCTCAGGGCCATTGCTTGCATTTCTTCATGGCACAGCTTCTTACCAGGTTTTTCCATCCTCAAGACTATGTGGAGGATGTTCAAAAGACAAACAAAGTTTATTCCTAAGCAAAAATTCTTCAAGATGGACTCAGAATATTCACACCCTTGTCTTATTTTCTGTCTCCTTTGGAGTTGTAATTGCAGAAAGGATAGATGAAAGAATTTCACTGAAGTGGCTGAATTCACATGCTATATTTTGACCTTCATTCTGGAAACACATAAGAACAGTGAGAAAAATGGGCAGTATTATTGTAAAGTTCCCACTCACACAGTAAATTGCCTAAGTGGAGATGCATTTCCAAGAGTATATGCTCTCTGTTGTATTTATTCCCATACTCTTGTCTCTAATGCAGCTAAGATTCTTGAAGAAGCTAAGAACAAGACTGTTCCTTAGCATGTCTGCAGCATTATTTGTGCTGCTCAGATGATTATCACTAGCTAGTTTTGTTACTGACAAGATAGGTTTATAATCCAGCTGCCAAGACATCAGCAAGAAAGAATGGCTGGACTTTGGTTAGGGGAACTGCCGAACTACAGGTTTTTCTCTTTGGCTTCTGGAAAATCAGACTCTTTATTCCACTTTCAAAGAGTGCAGGAAGAAGTTTCAGCATGATAGCCCTATTTAGATTATTATTATTTTAGGAGAAACAGTATCTTCTAATACACATATGCAAAACCTTACACAAAATATCATATGAAACTTTCAGAGGAAAAAGAGCAAACAAGGAGGATCACGAAAATTTTAAGTATGAAAATGTACCACTAGTGACAAAGAAGAAATTGAGTTTAGTGTGAACATACCTTTAGCATTCCTGATGAAACCAAAACCAGCTTGCTGACTCAGGTATCAGAGGCAGACAGTAGAAGGGGAAAGCCTTCCCAGCTGCCCTACTATGGCACCAAGTATTTCACTTGCTAGTGGGTGGCTGCTTGGGCATCATTATAGTCCATCTGATATTACAGGAATACAGCAAGTGGGGAGTATTCAGAAAATAAGAAAACACATTGTAATTAAAGTTTGTCAAAGGGTTCCATTTGAATTAAGAAGTTTTCAGTAGATTTACCATTTGTTGCTGTTCATAAAGTAAATATAACTGTATTGTCCTCTGCAAGGCTATTGCTTTTGTTTTACTCACCAATAGAACATTAGGTTGCAAAGAAAATACAAAAAGTGCATATTCATAGACTTATCATACTATAGTAGTATTAATGGATTTTGTTTAGAAGAAAAGGTTTTTTAGAATAAATTGTTTCAATCCAATTTTAAATTAAAAACTGTACACTCAACTTTCAGTCCTCTCTTGGGCAAAGTTCATATTGAAATTCAATTTTACATTTCTTTGGACTGAAAAGGAGCAAAGGGACAAAATAATTAAATATTTATTTTTATAATGCCTATAGTGTAGAAAGAGTAAAAAAAAAGGCTCAGCCACTAGCTGGACATTATTAGGAAAAAGTCTTGAAGGGAAAATAAGAGAGGGAAGTCACTGTATATGCTAACGTGTAAAACTGCATATGTGAAAACGTACAACAAAGAATTGTGATTTACCCAGGATTGCCATTAGCATAGTTGCTATAACCCAGTGATTATCTCTCTTAACTATATGCTTGCAGTTTCCTGTAAATAATAACATGGAATTTTAGTAAGTCATTTAGAGTTTGTATAAAATAAGGAGACTATAAAATGAGCATTCTGCCTATTCTTAGTCTGCAATTACATTTTACTATAAGGTATATGGAATTAGTTTCATTCCTGAGTCTCTTCAAAACTTAATGCATATTTAACGATACAGACCTTTGCACAAAGTCTGTCAGCAGGGAGCCTTATCCTGACAGAAATCTAGTCACACATTTCCGTATCCTGAATCCCAGAGCAGGTTAATAGAGCCTGAAAAGTGAGTGGCAGTGATAAGGAATGCTGAGAGATACCCTGATTCACAGCAACTTGCTTCTGCCTGTGAACAGGGTAGCTCTTTCAGAGTTCCTTACTGATATTTAAAATGAAATATTTGGCACCTCCTTTGGAAAATAATGTGAGTTTTATAATGCACTAATTATGTGGTTTTATTTAACAATTAAATAACAATTGTGGTTATCTCAGAAAAAAAGCAGTTAATGCAGACCTAATCTTGCCTGTAGTAAGAGCAAGTTCAAATTTACTGTAATTGTCATTAACATTTCTATTCATTTGGTACCTCTTCCCAGGAAAAAAAAGCAAGACAGCTGAGCACATAATCTCTTTCTGGACTGAATCCTTCCCTGTCAGTGACCATCTTCTGTTCTCCAGGGCACAGAAGCACTTGGTCCTTTGTTAAGTGGCAATAACCCTTACTCCATGCTTTGTATGGACAAATGGTTAGATAGCTTTCACACCCTTAAAAAGATTAAATTTCTTAGTTAATATACTAGGGAGTTACAACAGACTTTGCCTTTAGCTCTTTTTTACACCTAATTTTACACAGCCCAATGAGCAGAATTAAATTGTTTAAATAGCTTCTTTCTGTCCAGCTAGTTCAGTCGATAATGTCTTTTATTCTTGCCAACCCATATTTTTCTTGAAAGGATTCTATGGATTTTACTTTATTATTTTTCATATGTTTGTTTGGGAGGGAAAGAAACATTTCTCAGAAGTTTTATTCTACAAGGAGGAATAAAGAAAAACATAAACAATTTATGTGTTGTTGTAAGTTCTAGCAACTGAGTCATCTTAAAGGTACAACTGTACAACTACCACCAGCATCCAAAAAAAAGGTAGTGTTGGGTATTAGAGACTTCCTTGACTGTCCTCCAGATCCCAAGGGAAAACAGGGCTTGCTTACAAACCATTCAGGTTTTTTTTCATGGAAATCAGCTGAAATCTGTAGAGGCTTTTCTCACCAATACCAACGGCAATGGGCAAGTTTAACTTTCAGGCACCAACGAAATGAACAATAGTATGTTTGGGACCTGTTTTACAAGATCTGCTGGGGGTTCATTTTTCTATAATCCCACCCCTTTCTGCAAACCTGACTTTTTCCAGTTATCATTCCTACTGAAACATCCTAAAGCCAATTCCAGTTCTTCTTTCTCTGCTTTCAATCAGTTCTAAGGAGTGAAACTCTCAAATAAACTTGTTGAGCATTGCCACTTCTCCACCACAGCAGAACTCAATACTGATTTTTTCACATTTATTGCAAATCAATCTTGACCTTCTGAGACATCATAAAATCCTCTCTCTCACTCCTTCCAGGTCTCTATTCTGATTCTCAGGGGCCAGATTTTATTTCTATTCCTCCTATGAAGTTCTGTAAGACAAAGGATTTAAACAAGCAGAATCCCACTATTATATCACTTTATCTCAATTCTTGTTGCCACTTCCCTGTGCTTAAAGGATTCAGAAGCCACCCAGTGTTCTGTTATAATCTTGGATGGTAGCTTCCAGTCATTCAGGAGCAGTATTACTGGAAGTATCTTCTGGGCTGGGAACAAGATACAGTGGAGAGAGCTGTGAGAGCAATGGCATTTCAGGGTCAGCTGCCCATGTCCAAACAGATGGTGTCTTGTTTTCTCTCATTAAAAAATCTTCCATGCAGAAAGTAACAGTGACAGATCTTGTCATGCTGATTTAGCCTAAGTTCAAAGATAAAATATGTACTCCAAAAACACACAGGCTACATGGTCAAAGTGCAAAATACATATTTTGATCAATGTGCTAGTTATGAGACAAGTAATTATATCACCAAATTTCCTTTTAAGAGTTTAGTTTTGATTGGATAAACACGTCTAAGCTACTTCACTTGTTTGCTTTACATTTCCCTCTTGGCCATGGATGAGTATGCTGGGTAGCCAGAATTCCAGAGCTATATTTTCCTTTCAGGTCTGCCTAGCTGTAGAAGTAAGTGCATAAGACCTATGAAAATCCAGTTCAATTACCAAGAAAACTTCTGAACAAAATAGCCGTTACATGAAAGTCAGGTAGCTGGAGTCTTGCTTCTATTGAAAAGAGTGATTTTAGCGGAAACATGAATTAGGTCTTCAAATCAAGCATAGTATCTTTGTAGAGATGAGTATAAGCTTTTGTACTTTTTCTGAGACAAAGGGTCCCATCTTCCAGAGAGATCATGTTCTCAGTATTGCTATAATTGTAAAGGTTATGCTGAAGATGCAAATATTATTTATGTTTTTAAAAGTAGATTTCTGCATGTGACTTCAGAATAGGCAACCATTCTCATTATGAAGATCATCTGTTTTGCAGAGGGTTCCTTTCTTATTTCCACTCACACTAATAGAACAGTTTCTTAAAAATCTGTGATACAAAACAAATAGTGAAAACTTGACCTGTGGATTTCTAAGGTAGAGCTGAGATAAGAAAAAAAATTAGGAAAGATCTATTTAATATCTACTTCTATAAACATTATCAGTAGGCCTTTAGGATGTGCTTTAGAGAAAAAAAGAGCTTCTAAGGATATGTTGCATAGCAAAATGCAGATTTAATTAAAACTTGTTTTCACATGCCTGCATAGTTTAAATTGCCTAATATGAATAAAAGAATTACATTTGTGTGAACTGGTAGGTGCCATTCAGATTCTAAGGCATGTGTTACTACTTTGCTCTTTCTCTTCTTAATGTACTACTTAGATGAGACAAAAACCTGACACAAAGGTATGTCTATACCAAGACATTATTTTTTATTAATTTTTAGCATTTATTTTATTATTTTTGCTGGAAAGCATTTTTAGTTTCATTTGGTACTCAGAAAAAAAAGTAAGTTAAAGTGTAGAAAAACCTTGAACCACAGAGACTTCATATCTGATGTTCATTATATCCAGCAAGAGATGAAACGGTCATCTACATATATTGCTGCAATGCTTTGCCAAGCATATTCCTAATATATGCTAAATTACACTACAAGCAAAGTTTAGCTTTATAAGTTTGTAGTCACACTGACTTCTTGGGAAGACATGACTATTAAGGAAGACACGGTGTAAGTATATAAGATGGGACAACACATTCAGTATAAATATGAAACACAAGGTCATATGGAAATTGCAATTTCTTTTGTTTCAGAATTATCTGTACCTTCACTTGCATTAAGACTTTATAATTCCTCTCACCAATTTATAATGTGCCATTATTGAATCTTCCTCCTTTGCAGTGAAGAGAAAGACTAATGCAGACAACAGTCACACATGCTCCAGGTTCCTGCAGAGCTTTATCTGTGTAATGACCTCCCTCTCCTTTGGACAGGCAAACCTGTGGGACTGTAAATCTTCAAACACAACAGATTAATTATGTCGCTCATAAGATAAATTGTCTTCTAGTAATGCAATGGCATTTTTTTCCATACCTTAGTAAGACTATGATTTGAAAACTTAGGAATATAAGAAGAATTTTCTGAGCCTGAATAAGAAGGTGTAAAGCCGTAAGAACTGGATCAGAACCCAGCCCATTTTATAATTTGAAAGAGACTGAGTATTGCGTCTCTTATTTTTTTAGGGGTAAATTTGGAGCACAAGTATAATTCTAGCCTAACAGAGCTCTCATCATGGAAACAAAAGAAAAAACTACAAAGGGAGACCTGTACTTGCATGTTAACACTAGAGCAAAGACCACAGAGTCTAATTGTATTGCTTTTATTTACATATTCATTCAGTAAAAAGGCAAAACAATCTGAACATGGGCAATAAATATTTGAATACCTTGTAAACAATATTAGAAATAAATGTACTACAGACTTTGAGCAAAATTGTAGTCCTCATAAAATGTACCACTATGAAGTCATAAAAATTGAAAGGTTCAGTTCATCCCAGAAAACCAGACATTATGAAAAACAGGACTAGACTTCTCAGGGTTTACCTCCCATGTTAGCAGGGACATGAAGGTAAGATACAACTTCTAATCCATCTCTTGAAGTTTTCCACAGTGCCACAAGCAATAGAGACTTAAACCTGATCAGAACTGTGAATTAATTCTTTTTAATCTTCATGAGACCACTATTTTCTACATTTCACAAAAAAGAAATCAAGCAAAGACGCAAATGCTTTCTTAAATGTATATGAGAAGAAACTCTAAAGCTCTAAGTCTAAGGCTTCCAAATTCCTAAGTCTCTTAAACACAGAAACCCTGCCACCAAGGCAGATATCTGTGGCCATTTAGTCTTCAAATTCTGCTAATAATTCAAACAAGGTTACCAGTTTAGGACTAGGACTGTTAATAACATTATTTATTGCTGCAGGACTGTTTAAAAACCTAACATAGAACAGCCATGAAATTAAAAATGAGTCTACAGCACTACCAACTTGAGCTGGGGTGACATAGAAATGAAAAAATGTCATATGTAAATTCCAGCCTATGTGGTAATATAATCTATTCAAATTTTCTCATGCAATTTTTTTTGCATCATTTTATTAACATGATCAAATGCACAGGAAGGAGTAAATAACCTACATAAAATCAACTGTAATATTATAATCACTTTATTAATAAACCATAGGTTTAAATTAATTATTAATTATAATTATACTAAATTTATATCAATGTAACTACAGAGGGAAACTGGTTTCTACCTTTGACCTTGTTCCATTATTAATCTTTGCTTTTAGACTGCCTGTTGTTATTTTGCCAGTGAGTTTACCTGAAGGTCAGCCTAATATTTCAGGAAACAAGAGGGAGAATAGGTGATAAATCCTTTTCAAGATCTGTTTTCTTGTTTTCTTACCCATGTGTTCTTTTACAGACAAAAAAAAAAAAAAGAAAGAAAAAAAAATATATATATAACCATAGTACACATGGTGACCAAAATGCCAGAAGGTACCAAAGCATTAGAGCAAAGAGAAAGAAATTTTTGACTGAGAGGTTTTGCTTTTCTCATAGCGTTCATTCACCTTTGGCTGTAGTATCTCTGGATGTTGACATTTGTCAATATATCAGATAAAGAGCTGCAAATTGCTTCAAACATTATTTACTCAGAGCACCTTCTCCCTTTCCCTGTAAGTTACATGAGTTTGATTAAGAGCAGGCTCCAAGTCACTTACTGAAATTTGAGCTGCAACTAAAACTGCTGACTACTCTTGGAATCTATTTAATATTCAAACTCTCGTAATGAAAACCTCATTCTTTCATTTCTCTGTCCAGATCTTTTTAGATTTTTATGCCCTTCTGGATATTTCTAGGAAATACTTTTGGTCACAATTGGCCACATGCATTTATTGTTAAAATGTATACTTAGAAATCTATTACCATTAGACCATTCAAATATTTTTTCCTATCAGTTTTCCAGCTGCTGAACAACAGAACTGTTCTAACTAATCTTAACTTCCTGTTTGGTCCAACTTCTTTTCTATTCTGCCAGTCAGATGATGTGATGTTTTATCACATCATTTGTATTCTTGAACTAAGCACAGTTTGTACCTTCTAGGGCATCCAATTCTAAATTTCTAGCCATAACAAATAAAGGTTTTTTTTTGTAGCATTTTGGAGCCTTTATATTACTGTATGAGCACCCTAAATTAAAGGAGTCCACATTTTTATGTGAGTTTTTTCTACAGATTTTATTTTTCCGGGGTAAGTATATGGTATTAACATGAAGGTAAAAATTATGTTTTGCTTTCCTGCTAACTATCCTATGAGTTGCCAAGACAGGAGTTTGTGCATGTCTGCTGTAACAACCTTGTACCATGGAAAACTAATGTTGAAAATTATGAGTAAGATAGCCTCTTTCAGTACTTTCGAAGATAATAAATGCTTTTCTTCTCAACTTTAATTAGAAGGGTAAAATGTCGTGCGCTGGTAATTAATGTTTTTAAACAGAGCTATCAGGGCTCCTTATATCAGTAAAACCTGGTGATTAAAACAACCACCTGCTTGCTAATAATAAAAAAATACTCACTTGCCTTTCCCCTATTAAAAATTGGGTGGGATGTAGAGAACAAGGGGAGAACAAACATACCAGGTACTTTTGTCCTTGTAAAGAATGAAATTATTCTCATGTGGCAAAGTGGTTTAGATTGTCTCAGTTGATGTAGTACTGGGTGTTTTTGTTTTAGGGAACCTGAACCTTTTGTAAAATACCCAGTTTTCAGGTCATTCAAACCATGATGTGCCAACACTACCTATGTACATCTACTGGATGAATAACAGCACTGCTTTCTGCAGTGCTACACAAGCATTACTTTGACAGAATCTATTTAACCAATGAGACCGGAAATTAAAGCCATATGACTAAAAGATGTACTACAGTATGCCTGTAATTCAAGTTGATTTCCAAGATAATGCTCACTATATATATATTTGTCATATATACAGCTGGCTGTGCAATTCCAAAGACTATACTAATTCCATTCAAATATATTTGGAAATAGGCATATTCATTAGTATTTACATTTTAAATTCCCATTTTGCTGATATCTATTAAGTAACAAACGCACCTTTATGTCAAATCCACCACCAGAGTTTGCTAACTGCTAGTGCTACACATGCTTGAATTTGTCAGGTGCTACTCTTAGGTTAAAATGTTCAAACTCATTAAATTGCATTGACAGAAGCAATGGATGACAGAATGTTATACTCAGCATTCTCAGGGTCAAAGTCTGAGTCTTGATTATTTTTCATACAAGTTTACAGAAAATTATTCTTGTGACAGGATTTCACTGAAGATAAAGTTGTGCTTCTGTGCATAAGCTCACTTCCATTTTTGGAACCAGACTAATTACCTCACAGCCAACACATGACATTTGCTCCATTTAAATACTTTGATCTCTTCCTTCCTATCTTGATGTACGAGTTCCTGCTGACAAGCTTCTTTATGAAGATAACTAACACTGCATTAGGTATATATTCCAATATGAAACTGAACTTCATTTTAGATGAAAGAAATCTTACAGGACTTGCTAGAAAAATCTCAGCAGCATCATGACTGCTATGTAGGCTGGAAGGCATGTACTATAGGACTTGTATTCTGCTTACATTCTGCTATTTTCAATATTAATCTCCACTTTATGTAATAAAATTAATGTGCCATAAGCCTATGCAATGGCCAAAGGAATAATGTGAAGGCCTAATACATACATTTAAGCTTGGCTTCTCTTTTGATTAAGTTTGTAGGATTTCAGCATATATATGAGAAATTTCTTGATTTTTTAAAACTGATTTTGTGTTCAGATCATGAGGTCTTGTTTATAAACTAGAAAGAAAATCACATTTATAAAACAGAATAAGCATTTTTCTTTGGATATATAAACACAGTGCATCTTCATAATCAGATCTATCAGCTTCGTTTAGAACAGAGGGGTCTTCTAGCTCTTTTTCTCCAGATGTACATCAGTGCTAAGTAACTAAACTAAACTACATCTGAGAAATGTTATTAAAGCTCATGGCTACTTTCAGAAATTCTACTAGCTTTGATTGTGATGTCTGTTCAGGTTCAAATATTCTTCCCATTATTTTCCAGTAGCTGAACTGAATCTTCCTTCTTGCAATGAAAGCCAGTTACTTCTTTTCCTATCACAGCAGCATCTCTGCAACGACTCTCTAGATTCATAGATTCTACTTTCTTCTCAATCAGCTATAGAAGAAATAATTCCCAGTCCTTTCCTATTTGTCTCACAGGAAACAGTTCTGAAATATCTACTTGTTCTTGATGTTCTCATTTCAGTCACCCTTCATTTAGAGAAGCATGAAAAGGCAGCATGTATCAAGAATAAAAAAGAAAAAATAAAGGGATTTAATTGTTAAGGGGAAAGCACTGCAAAATGTTAAAAATCACATATGATGACAGAAGTATGATGAAATCAGTTTCTTGCAGCTCCTGTGTTACATTATTCAGAGGCCTACTTTATCCACCCCTGTAGTGGCTAAAGTAGTCTTTACACTGTAGTTCCCCCTGTCAAAAGGACATTTCAGGACCAAGAGACAGTTGCCAGAAATGTCTGTGACTACATGAAAATCAGTCAAAATGCTGAACAGCAGGAAGGGCCATGCCTGTATCCCTCCTTCCACCCATTACCTATTAAAGTACTAAAATTTGTGAACTTCTAAATGATTAAAAAAAAACAACAGTAAAAACCCCATTTGTACTCATCTAAATTAAACTTCAGTTGCTATGCAGATGTATTTGATATTGAATCCCAAAGAAATGTAAGGACTGCCAAAGGAATAAATTTTTTTCTAGACTAGATATATGAGGAAAATGAATTATCCATTGGCAAGGTGCGTTTTGGGCAGGCACAAGGGGAACATCTTACCAACACTCTCTGGATATAGTAACTGAGACTGTCCACAACAACTGAGACTGTCCACAATTAGTTACAAAATTCAGAGCAGTAATTGTAATTTTCATTCCCCCACCCCAGTTTACTAGATGTAAGTGAATTGCTCACCAATATCCTTACAAATATTGATTCCTTGTTGCTCCTGGCTCCTCATTTATGCCTGTTTTCTTCTAGCTCCTTACCAACTCTCCTACTTAGATTAACTACACTCTGTTTTTTCCCTTATTCTTTCACTTGATGCCTCATTTTTATATTTCCTAACCCACTATCACAGACATGGAGAAGTTTCCTTCCATTTCTCCTGGAGTCAGGCATTCCTACTAACACCTTAAATTTGTGGAAAAGCCTACAGGTTCGGATGTCAGGTTGCAGTAGGAGACATGGGCAGTGCTTTCACAGTGCTTAGGGGAACCATCACAGAATCAATTAGATTGGGAAAGAAACCTATGAGATCATCGAGTCCAATCTGTGACCAAACACCACGACCTCAACTAGACCATGACACGAAGTGCCATGTCCAGTCTTTCTGCGAACACCCCCAGCGATGGTGACTCAACCTCCCTGGGCAGCCCTTTCTAGTGTCTAATCACCCCTTCTGTGAAGAAATTCTTCCTGATGTCCAACCGACCCCCCCCCCCCCCCCCCCCTCCCCCCGGGGCTGCTTAGGACCATATCCTCTCGTCCTGTCACTGGTAGCCTGGGAGAAGAGGCCAACCCCCACCTGGCCACAGCCTCCTCTCAGGCAGTTGTCGAGAGTGATAAGCTCTCCCGTGAGCCTCCTTTTCTCCAGGCTAAACACTCCTAGCTGTCTCTGGTACTCCTCCCAGGACTTGTGCTGCAGTCCGTTGCCCTTCTCTGGGATCTGTTAGGCTATGGGACTACAGAGACCCGAGAGCCGCAACCGCGCGGCTGCAGCGCTCCTACGCCTTTAAGGGCGGCCCGGCCGCGCCCCCACGTGTGCGATCAGCTGACGGCGCGTCCCGCCCCTGCCCCGCTCCCTCCGCCGCGAGGTGCGGGCGGCAGCGCGGCTCTGACAGTGCCGCCGGGGCAGCGCCCGCGCCCCCCGCCCGCCCCCGGCGCGCCCGCCCGGCCCCGCCGCGCCGAGCGCCCCGCGCCGCCGGCCCCGCCGCTTCCCCGCGCAGCCGCTGCCCCCGCTGGCCCAGCGCCGCTGTCAGCCGGGCGGGCACCCGCGGCCCCTCCGGAGAGCTCGGCAGCGCGGCGCCCGGCGCCACCCTGGTACATGGATTACCTGGTAGGTTCCCGGCGGCAGCGGACCGTCGGACATTTTACTGAGCGGCTGGGGCGGTGTCCGCGGCGCGACGGGGTGTGGGGGGCAGCCCGGGGCCAGGGGCCAGCCGGGTCCGGCTGCGCTGCCGCGCCCGGCCCGGCGGGCTGTTAACGGGCGATAAAGCAGCCGAGCCCCGCTCATTTGGCCGCTATTAGGTTGCTAAAGCCGTGACCCGGGTCTCTGTTTTTTTCCTAAATGCTGGAGCTTAGGGCATGCTTCAGTGAACTAAATTGCTACCGCGGACGGGATCAGCCGAGAGCGCCCGGGCAGCTGGTATTCGGGGGTAGTGTTTATGGCTTTTTAATGAATATAGGCTTCATTCGTCTGTGAAAGATGGTATCGCGGGCGTGCACCTCAGCTGGGATCGTGGCTGTTTGCACTGACCCGCGCACCCTCGACGGGCAAAAACCCTGTGGCATGGCTGGCTAATGAGCAGGTGGCTTTTTTTTAGTATGGTACCCACTTACCTGGTCTTTTCAGCCTAGCGGGGCGGGGGGGGGGGGGGGGGGGGGGGGGCGTAACGAGCACATCCCATCGCTCTAGTCCTATTGGCATCCAGGACATTGCTCCAGTTTTGTTGCTTCGAGCCCTGTGCTGTGAACTGGTGCCCGCTCCGTCACCGTGAAGTGCTGCGAGGCGTCAGCTGGGGCAGTGAAGAGCAGGCATCTTCTGGCCATCCCTGCTCGTTGTTGGTGTCAAGTGCGACCAGGAAGTATTTGGAGTCAGAATCTTGATTCTGTCATTCATACTTTTTCACTCGGGATGCTCACGGGTGTAGGCTTTCAAGACTGGCTCATCAAATGCAACAGAATCTCAGTGGATGCTCTTTATAATGAACAGAATATTTGCCTTGCCGAGACGAGAGATGCATGTAGTCTGGCTTTTCCTTTTCTGGCAGCTAACTAAACCAGAAATAACGTTAAATTAATACTTTGCTAATCTTGTGTCTATGGAGCAGAGATTTATTTTGGTTTATTGAGCCTTGCAACCCCCAAAAATGTTTTAGGCTTGCCTTTCTGAATTTGAATACTACAGAGAGACACTAGAAAATGAGTCCTGTGTGGCAGAAATGGTAGGCAGACTTCTCTTTAACAGCCTAGTTAATGAAATACTGATAATAAACTTGCTGGGCATCAAATGCAGCCTCATAGCTCCTTGAGAGCCTAGAGCTGTTTCTGAGTTTTTTTTTCTTTTTTCCTTTATAAACTTATGGCCAGAAGAAACTGGCTATTCTGTACTTTTTCAAATGCTTGCATTAACCTTTGTGATTGCTACAGGCTGTTGTGTGGAAGGCCAGCCACTCTGAGAACAATAAATTTAATAAGCCTTGCAAACTAAGAGCATGTTTTTGTATTAACTAAAGGGGGGAGGGGATTAAATAGCTCAACTTTTTTTTCTTTTCTTTTCTTTTTTTTTTTTTTGTTTTTCTTTCCCTGACTCTTATTCTCCAGCTGATCCTTTTCCTATTTTTTGTTGTGTGGCCTTCTTTGGTGTCAGTTCTAAAAAACCTTATAGATCATGAGGTTCAGGCACCTCAGAAAGTCTGCTGTAACAAAAGAAAATATGATGGTGACTTAGGCAACTAGTTGTGTACACCTGTTTTTGGCTTGTTGTCACAGTCTGCCCTGGTGTAAAGATGGGCCTACTCTTTATCTATGCAAGATTTAAAGTTACAGTGTGAATGTTAGGCTATGGCTGTAGAACAATTGTCTCATTATTTCCACAGCAAAAAGAGCTGTACATTTTAAGGAATTTTGTGTTTTGTACAACATTATTTGTGTTGGGCGCTTGCACGTACATGGGCATGAAAACACAAACAGAAGGTCCCTTTGCTAGTTCCTCATGTTGAGTACCTGTGTTGCAGCCTGCAGCCAGTGAGGTTTTCTCCTGTGCTTGCAGTGTGAGGCAGAGAGCAAAGGATGAGTTGTTTCCTCTTGCAGTAGCGCTGAGACAGAATATTTGACAGGCTTTTGGTTATCAGTGAGGCTGAGTGAGGGAGTGTAGTGGAAGGAGGTGAGGACAGATGAGGTCAGGTTTTTTGCTGCATGAACTCAGGGGTCAGTGCATCTCCACAAGGAGTCTACCCTCAGCCAGCTCTTCCCAAACTTGCATAGGAAGGTTCTTTTCCTTACTTTAGCTGGATAGGACCTACATTGATGGAAATGTCTTTTTTCCATTAAGAAGCAGATACCAAGAAGTACTGAACATCTGAAGCACCTTCCAATATAATCAGTTTATTGAAAGCATTTGAAACCTTTTCAGAGTAAAGTCAGTTGGAGCCAGCTTGGACTATGGCCTGAAACTTTTATGGGAAGATACCCAGAACCTGAGTAGCACCTTCCTACTTAGAATGTGATCCTTGATTTATGGCTAATGCAATTTGATAATAAATTGGTACTACAAGAGTATCTCCTGTGATGCTCTGGTCTTTTTTTGCAGTTTTACATTGTAACAAAAAGGTATCACTGGCCTCTGTATCTTTGATAGCTAGAAGAGCCTCTTCAGCCTGGTGCCTTTTTTATTTCTGTGTTGATACAATTATGATGTTAGGAGTGGTGTGGTGGTTTTTGTTTTTTTTTTTTTTTTTTTTTTTAAATCAACATGGCTAAGCAAAGTCCAACCTCTAGAAAAGAATACATCTTCTCTCAGAGGCACCTTTTACTTACATGTGTTGTTCTCCTTGCATTTAGTTAACGCTTTTAAAACATACTATGTGAACACAGCTGTGTCAACGTAGATTTGTAGGTTTTTGTGACTACATAATCTAGGGTACTGTCTGCAACCTTCTTCAGCTTCATTATAGCTACATTATGTCTGGAAGGATTTTAGTGTATTCAGAGACTTGTGTTGGTTGGCCTCTGTTCAATAGACTATGCTTAATTTAAGAAGTTATGCCATGATGCGTCTTTTGAAAAGCATGGCATGTGACCAGTCTTACAGTTCTTCCTTGGAGAAGTTGTGAAGAAACAATAACAATGCTTCGGTTTTTCTTATGTGCTGCAATTACAATGCAGATTTTAAGCTCCTGAGTAGACTTTCACAATACACTTCTTCAGTGGCATCCTCTGCACTAGATGTTCTTACATGCTTCAGTTCAATGTATCAGCCTGATCTGTGTAGAATTTTTAAAAATCGCTTCAGAAAGTGATGTAGAAATTTGAATCTGTCTCTTCAAAAAAAAAGGTGTTATATTTGCCTAAGAGGTTTCTAATAAAAAATTGATAGCCTGTTTAATTTTGTATTGTTAGCATTTTTATTATGATGACTTATCCATAAATTATATCCCAAGATACTATGTACTATCTTAGTTGTAGATAAAAATATTTCTTGGGCAAGTATTGAAGAGCATATTCCAACCTGAAATGGAAGATAACTCTTCTTGAATGATCAACTGCATTAGCTATAGTAATTTTTTTTTTCCTTTGTTTTGGTCCTTTTTCTGAGGAGTTAAACAGGAACATGGGTTATACAATGTCAAGAGAGTGCACACTCCTAGTGTGCTAGAATCCTTTTTGCTTTGTTGGGGTTTGGTTTCTTTTAACTATAAGAAGTTTGGGTGGGTTCATGTTGTTCTTTGCGCACTTATTAGTGGATACAAACTATTCTGCTCCAGTATGCACGCACATGAAATCTAAAATTTGGTAAGTTTTTTAGTAAATTCAACTAAATTTTCGAATTTTAGATGAATATGTGAATAGGCCTTGAAGTGACTTAAGAGGTTCTGCTTTGTTTCTGAACAGACTTGACCTCACATTCTAGATAGTTAGTGTTCAGACAAAGTCTTAGCTGGGGAAAGCTGCATAATCCAAACTGGTGTTCTTAAAGTGTTAGGTGATACTAAAAAAAATTAAATGTTTTTGAGCAACCTTTCTTTCTTGGGCCATTCCTTTTAAGACCTTTCTTTTAAATAGTTATATTCTTTAATATAATTGGGTAGATTATACTCAGCAAGTGGCAATATGGGATAGATCAAGATCACTTAGTGATTCTGGTATACTTCAGATCCTGTCTTTCTGTTGCTGTTGCCAGTTTTGTTGTTTGGTATCTGCAGGTCACAGAAAACATTTTTTCTCACATCACAAATGTGTTAGAGAGGCATATGTTTGAAGGTAAGAGTTTTACTTCACCAAAAGTTTGTAAACCTGTAGATGCTGTCCTTTGAATAAGGAAAAATGGCTTAAGGTTCATACTAGCAACTCTGTATTTTTCTTTTGAGGCTCATGTGTGGTTTGGATATATTGCCTGCAACATGAGCAGCCACGGTCTATGCATAGGGCCACATCCTCTTACTGTTTGCTGAACACCCCTCTCATAGGAATTCTGTCTTTTGTCAGGTAACAATAAGGATTGTTTGGGCTCTATGTTGACTGATATATCAGTCTGACAGTTGTTTCAAAATAAAGATATAGCTGAATGCAGGAAAGAAAACAACAGCTGTAAGGTGCATGTGACTGTATTAGTGTTTGGATCAGATGTAAATCTTTTAATTGAAGGAGGTAATGCTTATGGTTGTAGGTTTGTATTGCAGAGTGATCACAGATGACATGAATTTAATATTTTTCAAATGAAACCAGATGGAAAGGTTTAGTTCACTAATGGGTTTTACACCACAAGCCTGGATTAGAACTAGTGTCTGAAGTATGTAGTAAGAGTACTTGATCTTCAAGTCCAGCTTTTGCTATGTACTACCATACTATGTTGCTCTGCAGTGTGCTGCTCCTGAATTCTTCAGTCAGACGTCCAAGCTTCAAGGCAACATGGTGATGAATTTCACAAAAGGTTAGAAATGCAAGCTTTTAGTAAGTGAGAATATCTGCATTTAGTAAGGACAAATATTCCTTCTAATATCACATGCTGATTAACATTTTTGGCTTGTTGTCAATATCATCATCTCATGTTTTTTAATTCTGCCAGCTTGTGATGTTTATTCTTTTAAACAGAGTTCTGAAGTTTTGTGATTGTTTGAGGATATTAGCTCTCCATTAATAAAAGAAGCATTTTTAGTTTAGTTTAAAACCACAAATGTGGGCCCAAAGAGTTGTAAAGCCCTAAGAAAAAAAGCCACAACAGTATTTAAAATCTTGTGCTTCTTTGTGTTTTGGCTTGTACTGCTCTGCAGTATGTTGGTTTTGCTGTTTTTCACTCTGTGTGCAGGATAACTTTCTGAAGTGCAAACTATCTAACTGTGATGATATAAAAGTCCTTGTGGACATAAGTAGGGTATTTGCCATCTAATAAAAGATGGCTCATCTCATGCCAGAGCTCTTCAGCATACAGAATTTATTTTTTCTCTCTGGCAACCTAGTAATATGACTAAATTAATTACCAGTGAGTGTGTGAGTTCCTTCTATCTGAGGAAGAGACACAGAGCAGGAAATGTAGCTGACAACTGCTCTTACGCTAGATGCAGTCCTGCCCTAGAGCTTTGTTGCTTAGAAGAACAAACAGTAGGAAGAACATGAACCTTTGATGCTCTGCTGTATGTTTTGGTGGAGCAACAGAAGAAAAATTTGTTCACTGGACCCACATTAGCTTTTGGCATTGGAGAGTCGGAGTAAGCAAGGTGGCATCCAAGATCCACTAGGAGCTGTTGATATGGGGGAAGTAAGTTTGCAGATTTCTTTTTTTTTATTATAACTTGGCGCTTTTGTATGGAAGAAACATCTGTTTTCCACATTTTATTAGCTTTTACAACAACTACTGCTTAATCTTTCTTTATATGATTTTTGACTGTAATAGAGGTGAAAAACTTAAAAACAATTAAAAATAAAGTAATAATTTTGTGATCTGTAATACAAATTTCATGATAAATACAAATTAGCATTGAGAGCACAGCTCTGGCAGTGCATAAGAGGGAAAAGTGAATGCGGAGATTACAAGGGAATTTCATGTTTGTGTTTAGTTGCATATGCTTTGGATGGGCTGATGCAGAGACAAATATTAAGAATGCATATTAAACCCAGGAAAAAATCTAGTACCTTTTTTGATATTCGTAATAAAATGGCAGATGAAATTCAGTGTTGATACATGCAAAGTTGCATATATTTTTAGAAGAAGTCACATGACAGTACAGATGCATGGATAGGCCCTAAAATACCATCAGTACTCAGGAAAGGGAATGAGGATCCTTCTTTAAAATGTCATCTCAACCCAGACATCTGTCAACAAATTTAGAATATTAAGAAAGAAAAAGAGGGGAAGATCTCATTATTACACTGCTTAAATATAAGCATGCTGCATTTCTGGTTTCATCATCTCAGGAAGAGTATTGAAAAACCAAAGAAAATACACAGAAGGATGATGTGGTAATTGAAGAAAAGCAATTTCTTCCAAACAAGCAGAGATAAGTAATTACAGCCCTTCAGTCTGAAGAAAAGACAGCTGACTGGTATGAGGAGGTAATATTCTAGATGTCTTTGAAATCAGAAAGAGATTAGGCAATAGGCATTTTTTCCCATATAGAAGAACTCAAAATTATAATCTAGGAACTGTGTTTTCATGTGAGTGTAGTTGAATTCTTGATTGTGCAGTAATGTTGGGGATGTGAAAATGAGTAGACCAGGAATTTGTACAGTGTCTTCAAAGACAGGTCCATTGGGTGGATATTAAACATGATGTTCAGATATGATGGTAGGAAATCCTGAAGTTGTGATTACTGGAACATAAGGATAGGTCCATGAGGTATGATTCCCTGGATCCTTTGCTGTGGACTAAGGACAACCATTATTCCTCCTCATTGAGGAGGAATCTAGAGTCAGTTCTGGAACAGGAAATTGCAGTTAGAAAATTGAGATATTTTGAGTGGTGTCCAGGAGCGCTGTCCGGTGTAATCAGAATTACATTGACTGCACAGGAGGTGAGACATTTTAATTCAGAGGTGTTTATGAAGATATTAATCTGCTCCAGGGGCACGTAGCTAACAGATTCCTTCTGCTTGGAAGTACTGCCTTGATGTATGAGGAAAGGCTATTGGCTTTCTGACATCTGTGTTTTAACAAATATGTAACTTTTTATGTAAGGCTCACAATACTGAGTGAACCCGAAACTGTATAGACAACCTGTGTAAAGAGATGATGCACTCTACAATGAGTGATGTCTTTTCTCAGTGCTTTCTTCTTGCCTAGAAACTTGCATAATTTCAGGTTTCAGCAAGACTGGATAAAAGGTCCAGAATACTTGAGAAATGTCTATGCTGTTCTTGCAGCTATTAATTTTCTGCTGGCTAATCTGTATCTTTCACTGCCTGAGCCACTTCAGTCCTGGAAACAGTCATGGAAAACTGTTCTACTGAGAATATTGCCTAAAAGAGAGGTGAGCATTGTTCTTTGGTGCATCCACTTGATTACTTTTTATGATGACAAGAGAGTTCTTGGATCTAGTCCTATTTCCTGTTCACATATCAGCGCTTTTCCATCAACATCAGGTTTCTTCTAGTCTCTAAACTGAGATTTATTTTTCTAATGATTAGGTACAAGAAGATTGGTATTTTAGAAATCTAATTATTCAGCATTAAAGGAGAATATGAAAATATTTTCTGTGTCTTTTATCCCTAAGAACAGTATTAAGAAGAATTCAGGGAGTTTAAATTAGAAATGTTATTAATAGAATGTGCTAGAGGGCTGTGACATCTTGTGCAGAAAGGGGAGCCTTGGAGTTGGAGTTCAGTACACAAGGTTAGCAAACAGCAGTTCTGGTCAAAGTTCCTGCTACCTTTACTGTGGTGTGGTTGTGTGTGCTTTTGGGTACCCACATGTTCTTTACAACACATAAGCACTGAGAATTTGTTTCAGGCTTCATACTTAAAGATACCTTAAAACCTGCATATTTTATACACTTGTATTGCTAATTTTTTTGCAATTTTATACACTGAAAAATATGCAGATAAGAATAGAGGTGGAAAAACTTTTGCCTGGAAGATCCAGCAATTCCAAGTGATTACTGGATTGTATCACTTCATTATAAATAAGCAGAAGTGTGCCTTGATCATAAGTGTATTAAAGAAACATATCACCAGAAAAAAAACCTTCTAACATCTTCCTTTTCTTGTTTTGCTTTCTGTTTTTGCGGTCTTGGAGCTGTATTCAGTGCTGTGACTTATATAGGTTAATGTCACAGTGAGTTGAGGTCGAGGTGAGTATTTCTGCTGAGTAGCAGAATTGACTGGCTCCTGCAGTTCTGTCAGGTGTTGAGCCTTTTGGTTCTTTCCTGAGAACTTGATTAGGATCACCCTTCCCTTTTGCCCACCATGGTTCTTGAGGCTAGTGCTTTCAACTCAGTGCTTGAAGTCATCAGTTGCAGAACATGCTCTAATTAATCTTTTCAAAATCTGGTCTCTTGTAAATATTATGAGTAGGGATTTAATATTGTATTTGCTGACAAAATAGATATATAAAACAATGGCTTTGTGAGTTGCAGACTGTGTGCCTGTGTCAGAGCTGAATGAGATTTTTTTTAAACACCAAATACTGAAATTGCTTTTTACTGGTATTTGTACTGATAGCTGAATACTTGAAAAAATGGATGGAGCAGATGCTTGTTGTGAATTGAATGTTGCACAGCTGCAGGGCAGACATCTTTCTAAGTCATTATAAATAGCCACATTTTTATAAGGTATGATTAAAATAACAAAGTCTTGGGTGAATAGGAAAGTTAGGCATGAGTTTGCTTTCCAGTAGGAGTTTGTGAGATGACCCTTTGCCTAGGCAGAAGAGTGCTTTTTGGCAGAGATGCATGCATATATTGTTTGACATATTTGATCTGATGACTCCATTTTTTGCTTCAGACATGTGGAATCACATCTGTGAAGAATTAGTCTTTGTAGAATTGTGTCAAACAAGGTATCTTTCTTTCATAGTATTTGTAGGTATATTTTTACTTTCTTTTTCTTTTATTTTCATGCTTGCCGTGTAAAACCCTTTCAGAAAGCAACAATAAACTGTAAGTAAATTACTGTGTTAATTTTCCAACAATTGTTTTGTTGCCCAATTGTATGGTCCCAAGTGAGTTGCACAACCAAAGTAATGAAAGATTACAAGTATCAAGAATAAACTCCCCATTGCAGCAACAGATTATCAACTATATCTTAATTCGAAGTGGTCGGACTAATAGTCTGAACGATAGTATCACTAAACTTTTAACTATTTAAATCAACTCTTGTCACTTTTTTCAAGGATTAAACTGAAATACTTCTGGGGAAGCAGTGTAAATTTTCAGAAGAAAGGAGAGGTGAATATAATAGATATTAATAGTAGTGTTGAATTTAATGACACTTTCTACCACAATAGAATATAGTTTTTAAGCATTATCTTGGAGACTTGAAGAAGGTATTATCTTAATGTTTCACTGGGAAATGCATAAGGGAAACATTAATCAGTACTGTATGTGACAGAATTCATGCTTTGTAATAATTAAAACAGCCAGTGGTTACAGACTGTCAACAGTAGCAAATTCAACAACGGGTAAGTAAGGTAACATGGGATGTAGGTTGTTTTATACTGCTGAAGCAAGGATCTACAGGGGCTTGCTGGAGAATTTGAACTGCAGCTTAGTTCTCCCAGTAGTGCATAGCCTGGAAGTAGTGAAAAAAAATAAGAAAAAGAAAACAGTTTATAATGCTGTGCTTGTCTAGAATAAAAGAAAACTGTATACATGGAGAAACTATAATGGTTTGCTGCTGCTGCATGTTTACTTCTCTAGCAAGCTGAAATAATAATTTACTTTGTACATAAAGTTTTGTCTGCCAGCAACATAGATTCTGCCAGGATACTGAAAATGCAAATCATTCAATGTATCATCCAGTGTTTAACTATGGGCTTAAATTGCCCCAGACCAAGGTTAAATATTAGGAAACTTTCTAGTAGAGAGGGTAATGAAGCACTGGACTAAATTGCTTGGGGAAGTCATCCATCCCTGAAACCTTTGGAACAAAGTCTGCAAATACTGTCAAGAGGGGTATGGTTTATGACCCCACCTCACCACTTTGTGTAACTGTAGGATTTCTTGAAGTCAGTTCCTATTTCTCTGTCAATTTTTTCTTTCTGGGAGAAGCTCCGAGCACAAGAGATAGACTTGAATGTTTGGTCTTAAAGCTGAACAAAAAAATCTCCTTAAACTGAAATGGTGTTTCAGGTCAGCATTTCCTTGTCATTAATAGCACGCTAGATTACTTCCAGTAAGAAATGAAAATCAGTTGTTCTACTGAAGTTTGTTTTCAGGTTTTTGTGCTGTGCTTTTTGACTTTCAGACAGTTCAGTGAAATACTGTTTGTTTAAAATTTAGATATAACAGTTAACACCAAAAGAAAAATGTTGCTACACATTTTTTTTTATTACTTGTAATTAACAAGATCTATTGTTTTGTTTTTTTTTTTTTAAATCCCAATTCTAATTAAATGGGTATTTCAATTCAGTTTCTTTTTTTTTTGGAGGGAGGGAGAAATTAGAAAGCAGATGCTGAAAAGATGTTTTGACTGGTATGTTTAAAGCCTGTATCATCCAACACTTTATCTTAGATAACGTGTGAACTTTTTAAACATGTAATGAAAATGTTCTGCCTGAAGACTTTAAGTTTTGTCTTTCAAATACCTTATATAAAGTAATTCCTCAATTATTCTTCTGAATAAATAATTGTAAGCTTAGTTTATTTTACGTAGTTGTATAGGAAATATGGCAAACATACAGTAGTTTTTATTTTGGTGTTGGAGAGCTGCATTTATTTCCTGGCTTTGTTGTGCTAATTAAAGAAGGTGTTTTTCATCTGTTTCATCAGAAATTTGTAGTCCATCCTCAGCCTCTCTGGGTGACTGCAGAAGACCTAGAATTGTGGCATCACAGGAGATTGGAAGTTGAGCAAGTTGAGGGTAAAAACTTTTAATATAATTATTCCCAGCTTAAGAGCAGATTAAATAAAATGTTCTATTTTCATGTTCTACTTCAGAAAACTAAAGCAATAAGGCCCCAGAAATGTGCAAACGTTAAATTATATGTGTTATTCTGGTATATAGAGGAAGACAGTTTCAGTGATGGTAAAGGGAGAGGAAAATATAAACACAGAAGCTCTTTACAGTCCACTAAGAGGCCAAAAAGCACTCCATTAAAATGATTCTTGCAGATTGTTTTTAAATCAGAGTAGATAAAAATAAATGAGACCGAAAGCTTATGTGCAAATCATTAATGTTGTGTACAGGTATTTTTGGGATCATTAGATAATTTGAGACCTATAATGATATACTGAACTAGTGAGTGTGAAGGTGTTGACATCTCTACACTTAGCTGCTTCTGTATGAAAAGTAGTATGTATCTGTATAACCTGAATTTATTTGGCATTTTTCTAAGGTTGTTTAATACAGCTTTGAAGAAGGTATTTCTTTCAGGGGAGAGGGGAGAGATGGGAAGAAAAGTAGTTCTTAATAAATAGCATTCTTGATAATGTCTTTATTTTAATTCCTTTAGACTATGTCTGAATGTATCCAGCTCTCATTTGCTGTTTGTAGAATTGGCATTTACACGGTAAGGCAATGTTCTAACTAACTAAGTATTTTTTGTTAGTGTTAATGCCATTTGAGTGAAAAGAAGTTACATAAGTTTTTAGGATTGGATTGAAGCAATGCAGATAGCAAAAGGGATTTGTCAAGCTAGTTTGCATAAACAAATTACAGTAGATTTTTGTCCTTTCAAAGATTACTAAAACCAGAAAAGTAGTATCTTCCACTTTAGTTAAAAAAAGGTAAAGAAAAATTCAGCCAGCCTCTTGAGGTGGAAGAAAATTTAGCATCCATGTGCATCAGTTGCTGAAAATTCTTGTGTAATGTAATTGCTGGAGGGTTTATGTACATTTGCCATTAAATATCTATGATGTTTGAGTAATGTCACATATTAAAACATGTTAGCTAAATGCACATATTTTAATTTTGTCTGGAGAGCCTTAACATTTTGGAAATGCTTTTAAGTTAAACTGAACAAACCTTATATAAAAGAAATAAGAAGTTTGCTTCAATTATGTGTCCCAAATATGCTAGCATTTTTTTTCTGCTCCCAGTTGTTCTAATTAATGATGAGAACAGTTAGATGAATGGGTTTTTGTAGAAATTAACTTTAATTAATACATTACAATAATATAGTGTAAATAGAGCTTACACAATGTATAAGATGCAGTTGCTCAAATCATACTTCATATCCTGGAACTTTTGGAGTGGGAATGCTGCTCCTAATGTTAACACTTCTCAGGAGGAAGCCTGGAACTTACCACTTCAGACAGTCAAAAGTATAGGTGAGTTTTGAACAACAGTGATGAGTGCTATGTGCCATCAGTAAGTCTTACTTGAGGACAGAATCTCAAAGCTTAACATTTGCTTTTGTTCACAGAATTTGGTTCCAGGTAGTGTTTAATATCTGCTTGAGGTTTTTTTCCCGTGACATTTGCCTGCTTTCTGTTTTCAAAATCTAAAAGTCTTTTAAATGGTAGAAAAAGAAGAGTCAAAGGCATATTTCCTTATGGTATTTAAATTTTTTAGAAAGACTTTCTGTATAAAAATTACTGTGTGATAAGAGTATACTATCTTAAGGATCAGAGAGGGTTACAGTCTGAGGTTTCAATGGCTGCAAGGTACTCAGATGGTCTGCTAGTTCTTTAGAAGGCTAGAGTAAGCTGCTCAAATTAATTTCAGGGAATGTCCAAGCATAAATATGTGTGTATTACAGACCTGGGTATGAGAAGGTAAAATGTAGTACATCCTCTGACAGTAATCAGTTATGTTTTAGTTTAAAATAGGTCAAGTGTTGTTTGTATACTAGAGTGCTCTGCTAAGTTGTGGTAGCTGCAGTTATAGTGATAGTTGAGTAACTAGTATCTCACTCTGACCTTTTGGGCAGCAAAATACTTAATTTTATCAAATGTTTTAAATTGTGAAATAAAACCAGCTTGCTTCATTTGATTTCATTTTCTGCTGGTACTTAATGGACGATAGTGAGGGGGATGATGACTAGGCTTCAGAGCATCTGGAGATGCGGTGTTATGGCCACAGTGTACTGGGCAGGGCATGCCATGTAAAGTGCATTTGAAGGCTAAAATAGTTCCTTTAGGAAAATGCTAGCTGCAGAGAATACTTGCTTACATAAAATGCCTGTCATTGCAATGGTGAGTTTCAGATGATCTGACTGGAAGAAGGTTTGTACAGTTTTGGTATCATAGTAAACAGAGAGGCCTGCTGAAGTGAGAGCTGTGCAGAAACACAGTGTGATAATTTTTGCCTGTGTACCATACCCTCATTGTGCTTGTAACTGTCACTGGATTTGTTGCTCAGGTGTGTCAGAAGTCTGGCAGCTGTCAGGTATTGAGTGCTCCATACTGATGTCAAGAAGCAAACCTCCACAAAACTCCAGTTCATATTTCCCTTCTAACTAATTCCTTGGGTCTTGTACTTTCTGCTGTGTGCTATTTTGCAGATTCGGTTGATTTTGTTTGCTAGCTTATTGATTTTTATCCAAATCTAAGTAGTCTCACAGATGCCAGTCCTTAGCAGCGCCATGTGTTCAGCTTGTACTGAGGTACTTGAACACTTCCTGTTCTGCATGTCCTCGTGGTACAGTGCTGCAAGTAAGCCTTTTAGTCCTTTGGACTACAGACATCTCAACTGTTAGTCTGTTATCAAGCTGCTTATCAGTAACACTATAAAGCACTCATTACATCAACTGTACTACACCATTAAATAGGCTTCCTGTTTTTATGGAATGTGCAGATTATGAGATGGGGGAAGAGTTTACATGGTGATCTATGGCAAAACAGCCTGTGCTGCCTTCAGCAAGGAGAAGACCTGTATCTTTGCAAGAATACAGGAGGAGATGTAATGCCTATTACAGGTGAATTAACTAGATGAGATTACTTTCAAAGTAATGATTAAAGATTACCCTTGAAGGGAGGAAGAGCAAAGCAGAGGTGGTTAATATAAAAACGATACAGATATTTGTAGGGGTCTGAAACTGATAGATGTTTCCATCTAAAAGGAAAACATTATCATAAACTCAAATTAAATTTTTTTGGGATTAAGAAATCAACCAAACAATGAAAATAAAACTCAACTTGTTTCACATAGCTTATCTCAGAAGTACCGGTTTTTCAGGTGCAAGTTTCTGCCTCTTCCACCATACTAGTGTCTCCATCAGATGTGTCAATTGGATGTGTGGGAGCAGGCGGATAAATTTGTGAATCTGTGTGACTCTGGAGACTGTAAGCATATGACAGCTTGTAACAAAGGCTATAATTTATTTCCTTTCTGTTTCTGATTTAATTTTCTTAACCAGGTAAAGATTCTGTTAAAATAAAGATGGAGAATTCTACTTACATGAACCTCAGAGGGAAAATAGTCCACATTTTTTTGTCTTGTAAAACAGATTTTATGATAGAACACTTGCCACCTTTATACTCCATCTTGGAAACAGCGTGTGTGATTGTGTGCACATACTCTGGACAGTTCTCTGATACTCTGTAGTAGCCCTTGAGACTTTTTTCTTTTCATCCATTTGCATATAATTTTAAGCTTTTTTCAACAGGGGTAATAAGGCATTCTTTCTGTCCCTAACCTTTAAATGTGACTGCAGGAACATGCAAAATGAAATTTTCACATAACTCGTTGTTTTAGATAGAAAAACAAGGACAAAAGCCTCTACAGGGGTGAGAACCATGCAAAAATACCTGCGAAGGCCTAGTGGAAGCATAATCTTTTACTGGTATATATTAGAAGGAAAAATACTGGAAGATACATTTTCCTGTTGCAGGAAATTAGAAAGTAAGTTTTTCTTGGTTTCAAAATATGGCATCAGTAGATAAATAATTTTGTTTCAAAGCAACACAAGGGTAACAAAAAGCTCCTTGTAGCTCTTTCTGCTTTCAAATGCTGGGTATGGCAAAAGCGATGCACCGTGGCAACATTGCATCAATGCTGGCATCTTCTTCCTGGAAATCATCAATAACCAATATCTTAATTTTAGAAGCCTCTTAGCTTGAATTTGAATGCAATGAGAAGTGGAAATAAATTATGCATTTTTACAGCTTTGCTTGCTATAGTTTGTATATGGTTGCATATAGTTTGTAAATGATGCAAATGTGCTTTTCGTTTTCTGGTTTACTTTGGACTTACTTACATTTGTCTTTGTTTATAATGATAAATTCATGTCTTGAAATGGTTTGGCTGGAATCAGCTGTTGTGCTAAGGAATTTGTTGGTATTAGAACAAAAAAGAAATAGCATTTACTTATGAAGTGGTGGAGAGGAAGCTCTTAAAAGAAGAGAAATCAACTAAGCTAACAACTAAAGGCAGCTGTGAAATAGGAGGTAATCATGGGAACATGCCTGGGAGGTTCCTGGAGTCGTCCTGTGACTTAGAGTGTGGAAAGCTTCCTATGAGACTCTTCCCCTCCCTGACATGGTTTCCCATTGGAAAATACTAAGTTAAAGTAATAACAGTGTTCATATAGCATATCCTGTCTACTCCTCCCTTTCCCATGTCATGTCCTTGACATGAGCAGCAAAACAAAAGCGCAAAAGTGCATCATGAAAAAGTCTTTTTATGTGCTACCCTTGGGGAAATGTAGATAATTCCATTCAGTCACTGCTAATATTCTATGGATAGCCTGTTGGAAAGGAAAGGTCTAAACGTTTTTAACTTCCAGCCTTAAATGAAAGGTACTTGCTATCACCCCAGTCTTGGCAGTGACTTGTGTTGGGTGGGACTGTGCCTGCTTTGTTGTTGCCAACCTGTAGTCAAGCTGCTTGAGCCATGCTAGCTGTGATTTGTGTTGCTACCAACCTAAACAGGAGAGAGAGAGGCAGACTGTCCTGATGTGTGTGTCACTCTGTGCACGTGAATGTTAGATACATTGTGGGTTTTGTACTATGAGCTGAGACTTTCTTTTCTACTTTTCCTGAAATAAAAGAACAGTTGTAACATTTTTTCAAATGAGGAAAGTAAAGACAGGTGAAGGGGGAGAGCATCAAGACTGGGCCAGGAGTGTGGATCAGAATACAAATCTCTTCCCCTTTCTCTCCAGGGAGTTCCTTGGTTAAAGTGAACTGTGCTGACATTGCTGAGAGTCTGTCCTTGTGGCCAGAGCTCATGTTACCTGCTCAAAGAGCTCAGCAGCTTGGTGTAGCCAGTGCTGCTGTGACAGCATTGTTTCCCCGGGCTACTCAGTGACATACACTGGGTTCCCAGCTCTTTGAGAACCTCTGACAATTAGTAATTGATTTCACTGGGAAAGGTATGGTTTGCCAAATTAGCCTGTTAATTTTTGTCAGAATCTCTGTTGGACAAACTTGCAAGTTGGAATAGAGCTTTGTCCTGGGCTAGGGACTTTATGAATACAGGTTTTGTTCCATCTGATTTGTCTCTACTGTCCATGGCTCCTCCCTGCTCTAGAGAACAGCAGTGTTGTTCCACAGGCCATTAGCTTTAGGGAGGACAAAAGGAAAAGCCCAGATCATTATTACGAAAGTCTCCAATCTTTTCTGTTCAGACAGGATGCTGTTCAATTTGCATTTATCAAAGCTTTGGGGTTAGTTATCCTGTACATAAGTGCTGTTTTGCTTCTTCCCTTTGGAAGTCAGGATTCCTAATCCTCATTCTTGCTGCCTGTCCAGAAAACAGTTGTGTAATGTGTTGTCAAAATGTTGTATTTTGCCTTCATGGTGCTTGATGTGGAAAATAAACTACCCTTGTTAGGCTCAAGTGATGCAGGGGGTGATGGTATGAGTATGGAATTTTTCTGATGGCCTCTGCTGAGCATCCTTTTCTGGTGTAGTTTGCAAAGTAGCCTCTTTAATTCCAAAAAGAAGAGAAATGTTTTAATTTAATATAGTGGGTTTAAAAAGTAATTTGTAAGTACATTGCAAAGTAAAAATATGCAAAATTTGGACAGTCTCCTATGAAAAAATGACCTGTTTGAAATCAGAGGTGCACTCAGATTGTGGACTTTGAAAGACAGCAAGGGGATTCAACTAATGTTGAATTAGTGGCAAATTGCAAATCTATTAGTTCACTGTAGCATTTGAATTATTGAGCAGGTGAAAAAACTACAAGTTGCTCTTCAGTGAAAGTGAATTTTTTCTTTCAGGTTCTATAATCCTGAGGCTGGGACCATGCATAGCAATGAAATGTGCAGAAGAGCAAATTGATTTGCAAGGATTCCTGACTGGGCAATTCTAAGTTGTGATGAAAAGCAAGCTCCCTGTGATTGTGGTCAAAGTTGCATGTCCTGCGTCTGTGCGCATGCAATCATATCCTCTACCTTGTACAGTTGGATAAGAAAGAATCTAATAGGTGATCTGCAAGTGGAAATAGGGAGCAACAGTAGTATGTATCACTCATAATATTTTGCATGTAGCTGCAGGGTTTTTTTATTGTTCTGGTTTTTTTTTTTAGTAATAATCTTGCCAAAAACTGTGTTGCTTTTGCATATGAGTTACAAAGTATTTGTTGTTGGTCTGTATTTGCCTTTAGCAGCAATTGGACAACCATAGAGCACTAAAAATTATGCTTGCAGAATAATTGCATCTTTCACAAGACTCCATATTGCAGCAGAAGTGGGAAAAGTTTGTTCTGCAGCTCCTAAACTTTTGTTCTTTGAGCTCGAAAATTCTGTTAGAGTGAGAGAAGATTGCTTTTTCCTGTGAACATGCATGCACTGTATCCTGAGGCCATCAATGATAAGTTACTATTATGATTGCTACTGTAAATAGTTTAACTCTGTTTTCTGAAGACATCCTGTGTTTGTTCAAGAATAGGTATCTATTAAGGGAAGAAGCCATACAAGTGGATAGTAGATTAAAAAAAAAAGAAAGTGTATCAAATGCCACAAAATTGAATCTGCTCATGAATTAACTTTTTTTTGGTGGAAAACCACTTCTAATTCTTACCATCACTTTACGTATATCCATAGTGTTTTTAGTTTTTCTTCTCTCCCTAAAGTGGAAGATGTTTGCCTAGGTGTTGAAGTTAGTTTTCAAAGTAGTTTGCTGAATATCTGTTGCTACTTTATAATTATAGTCTTTATAAGAGTCTTCTGTCTTCAAAGTAGTTTAAGATTGTATTAATGTATAATTAAATCCATAAATGCTTTTGGAAAGGCTGTTCTACAGCACCCTTTAGAGCCTTTTAAAGTAAATAATGCTTTTAGATCTGCCTTCTATTACAGTATTTGCATTTTGATAAATTTGATTATATTGCATACAAATCATAAAGCTAGTTATGTTTTGTCATAAGAAAACTTTTGAGCGCCATTTCATTTTATGGCAAGGATTTATATAGTACAAAACTATATTGAACTTTTACTGTGTTTATATTGCTGGGTATTATATTGTTTAAGAGTAGAAAACAATAGTGTTTAATAGATGTCATAAATTCATACTATGATTCCACTCCTATGACTATATATACCTAAATTTCAAAAGGAAGCTTTTGAGTAAGTGTGTGTTACTAGGATCTCAAATGCTATTTTGGGCAATAGACCTTTAGGAAATGGTAAAAATGTGATAAGTGGTGTAAGATTATCTTTTGTCAGGGAAAGCAAAGCTACATACAGCTATGACATGATATGTTGTAACCAAGATTTTAAAATTCTGTTTCTGGTATTGTCACAATTGCCTGTGTCAATGCAGGCAAAAATCTAGTACCTCTGTTTGCAGCAGTGTTTGTCCCAGGGCTTCCCAAACTTACAACTTGATTTTTTTAAGCTTTATTTAATGCTACCAGTGAATGTTCTAGATCTATTTTGTTTCACTCAATCCTTCTGGTGTCTTGAAGACCTCACTGACACAAATTATTTGTCATGCAGTTATTTTATTGTGGAATGTCCTGTGTTGGAAAGGACCTGCAAGGAACAGTGAGTCAAACTTCTGGTGCTGCACAGGATAACCCAAAAAATTCCAGCATGTGCATTTTCAAAATCCTTGATTCATTTACTGGGACCTTTACACATTTCAGAAAAATAACACTGGTGGATCTCCAGATACAATCTGCAGAGCTTCTCATCTGAAAGAGGGTTTTTTAAAATTAGAGTGAGGAAAGCAGCAACAGCCAATGGAATGAAATGTCCCACTTTCTCCTCCTCTTCTCCAAATCAAAGTGTAATTTAAGAGTGGGACACACAAGTCTGCTGTATGTTTCCTGGGCTTCCAGCTGCATGCTGATGACAGAACTGAGAGTAGCTGCTCAGTAGCATTTTCAAAACTTCATTTTAGCCTTGGGCACATGCTGGCACCATGTTGAACGGATCCATAATCTTCCAGTGATTTCTTTTTCAAAACAACTTGTTTCTTCTTTTTCAAGGGCAACATGTTTCCATGCCATAGCTGGGACTTTTACAAGGACATGTAGTGATATAGGAAAAGGGGGAATGGCTTTGAACTGAAAGAGACAAATTTAGGTTAGATATTAGTGAGAAATTATTTGCTGTGAAGATGGTGAGGTGCTTGTACAGGTTGCCATGAGAAGCTGTGGATGCCCCATCCCTGAAAGTATTCAAGGATAGGTTGGATGGGGCTTTGAGCAACCTGGTTTAGTGAAACATGTCACTCAACATTAATAAATGTTACATCTCAGACAAAAAACCACTACCCATATTTTCATGTACCCTTGCCTCAAATTGCATTAATCATGGATTTTTTAAGCATTCTTTACACTGTAATGTAGCCAGACAACATACACTTCACCCTAATGGAAGATAATTATTTGTTCCCCAATTCTAAAAGTGCACACACTTCGAAAACGTGAGATTTTGTTTCTTAACCAGGCCCATGTTGTGTTAGTGCTCTCTTGGAGATCTGCTTACTTCATTTAGTTGTCATCTTGGATTTTGTGGAAAACATTCCAGTGCAATTCTCTGGAATACATATGTGTAAGTAATAACCCTTCTGTACAGGGTCATACCTAGAGGCCTGACAGAGGTTGCTACTTTGTTCCATACTGACTCAGGTCTCTGCTGTGACAAGCAAGCTACAGGCAGACAGGGATTACCTCAAACACATCAGTGTATTGGGAAACTGTGCAAGATCTTGCCAAGTGTGCTTCTTGTCTATGTGTGGAAAAAGAGGTGGGATTTGTTGTGAAGTTAAATCTTTATAGGCAAAAGATCTGGAACCATGGGGGGAAAGTGAAGCAAATGTATTGAGTAAGACTTGACAAAGACTTCTGGTTATTGGCAGCAGGATTTGTGTTTCAGATACGTTTGCCTTGCTCTTCATAAGAGTTGTGTGTTGTTTTTTTTCTCTGCTTGAATTTATTGGCCATGGAAGAGAATGAGTCTACTAAGAGAGAGGCTTATGAGCAGATTGGATCATATTGTGGGATGTTAGGAGGAAATAACTCTTAGTTTCAGTGGTTCTAAAATGCTTTTCACCGTGCCATCTCACTTGACTTTGAACAAGAAGATGACTCTGAAAAGGATCAAATGTGGAAATACACACCTTTTCATACCAGATTAAAAAGCAATGGCCGTGGTAGGTGAGCGCCCCAAATACTGGACCTCAGCCTTGCAGGAAAGAATAATATTGGGATCATAAAAGAATTTTAAATCCAAATAATCCATAAATAAAAAGGTCAAAATGTATATTTAAAAAGAAAAGAAGAAAACCAACCAACCAAAAACCTAACCCCAAACAACTAGAAACCCAAAAAACAACTACTGTGGAGTAAACTAAGCTGAACTGAGGCTCTAGGACTATTAGATAATAAACAAGAAAACCACAATAAAAGAAATTGTTATTTTAGGTGAGTTTTATGCTGAGCCTGTAATTAATTAATCTTTTACAAGCTATCAGTCTCCAATAATAATTTAGTGGCTGATAAATCAGCTTTAAATGGTGAATATGAATAAAGCTCTAAATAATTACAAAATCCGAATGTATTTAAATGCCTGTGGAACACTTCCTTATGAGGTTTTTATTATTCCATACGCTTATATTCCCAAATCTCACAGATCTCAACTTTCCCAATGAGACACAAGCTATTTTGTTATTCAGCAGGCTAAACTGAGGTGTAAAATGTAAAGAATTTACTGATTTTCCACAGCAAGTTGTATGCAAGATCTTGTGGTTCTGAATTGCAGTGCATGCCTTAGGTGATTGGTGTCTGGGCATTTGAATACTTATATGAGCCTTCTGCTCTTTTTATCATTGAAATTAGAACATAATTAGAAATAATGTGTTGTGTTTGCAAATTTGTTTGCGAATTATAGCATGGGATTCAGAAAAGGGGTTTTGTGGCTGCTTTTGTGGGAGTTAAGGATTTTCTCTTTTAAAATTCTGTAGTGTGGGAAGCTCTTTCCTGAGGAAGGAAGATGTTAGTAATCTGCTCAAGTTGTTGAATATTGCAAAGAATGCCACTTAATTTCATGTTGTCACTTCTCTGTTCTCCTCTGACTTCTTTCAAGCTTTCTTTACAAGGTTGCTTTATAAGATGCGTGCACTAGGTAAGCTGGAATAATTTTTTCTCCTAGCATCTGATTCAAATGAAGTAACCATTTTTTCCCCATATATGTTAACTGTGATATTGTGTGTGACCAGGGTTTAAGATTTTCTGGTTTTGACTCCCTGTTCCCCTCATTGCTGGAATATTTTTTAAGAAAAGCTGCTTGTGTTATATTGCAGCATGTGTATTGCCTGCTTACTCTAGCAACTGTCATGAGGAAGGACTTCTTTTCTTAAGGAAAAGTGGAGGACTGAAAAGAAATGATAGAAATGGTATATAAGTTTTTACTATTATATGCTCAGTATGATGAACTATTGCAGGTCTCTCAGGTTGCTGTTTAGGCACTGGACACTGTATTCCTTAGCTCTTAAACTGACATAGGTAACTTTCTGTTGGCTTTGTCTGTGTTTTGTACTGAAAACAGACTCCTTATTTGAAGAATAGGCTTTGAGTCTTGGTGGGGTTTTTCCAAGATTAATTTGGGATATCAAAAAAAGTCTTTCTGTAAAGATCTTTTTTAATAGCTGTTTTGGGTTTGACAAGGTTGAAATACATTTTGGAAGAAAGGCTTAATAGAGAAAAGTGTTTTATAAACATATGACTTAAAGGATTTGTGTGTTGCTGATGCAAGACTTCATGGCATAGATTGGTGAAGTATAAGAAGCCTAAGAAAAAGGGAATCTCCCTTAATGCACAAATGTTTCTGTTTTTCATGTACACATGATGACATCATAATAAATACAGCTGAAAGGAGTGAGAGTCATCTAATTAATTCCTGGCTCAGAAGCAGGATGAACTATGACCAAACCATTTCTGACCAGATTGCTTTTCTAAAAAAAACACATCAGGTTCCATAATCTCTTCTGATGAACTCTTCCTGAGCTCAACTAGCCCTACTTTCTACACACTGTTTTTCTAAAATCTAGTCTAAATTTCCTGTTAAGCTTTCTTGCTTCACTTTAAACTTTTTAGCTCAAGGTTATATGGGGCTTAGAGCAACCTGGTCTAGTGGAAGCTGGCCCTGCCCTTGGGAGGGAGATTGGAACTGGATGATCTTAATGGTCCCTTCCAACCCAAACCATTCTATCATTCTTTGTCTTACAGTCAGAAAAAAGGTGCACTCTTTGCTGGATTAAAAACTGCCTGGATGGCTGGGCCCAGAGAGTGGTGGTGAGTGGAGTTCCATCCAGCTGGTGGCCGGTCATGAGTGGGGTTCCCCAGGGCTCAGCACTGGGGGAACTTCTGTTTAATATCTTTATCAGTGATCTGGATGAGGGGATCAAGTGCACCCTCACTCATTTTGCAGATGACACCAAGTGGGACTGTTGAGGGCAGGAAGGCTCTGCAGAGGGATCTGGACAGGCTGCATCGATGGGCTGAGGCCAACAGTGTGAGGTTCAACAAGGCCAAGTGACAGGTCCTATCAACAACCCCAGGCAGTGCCACAGGCTGGGACAGAGTGGCTGGAGAGGACCTGGGGCTGCTGGTGACAGCAGCTGAACATGAGGCAGGGTGTGCCCAGGTGGCCAAGAAGGCCAATGGCAGCCTGGCCTGGATCAGCAATGGTGTGGCCAGCAGGAGCAAGGCAGGGATTGTCCCCCTGTGCTGGGCACTGGTGAGGCCACACCTCCAGTGCTGTGTCCAGCTCTGGGCTCCTTGCTGCAAGAAAGACACTGAGGAGCTGGAGTGAGTCCAGAGAAGGGCAATGGAGCTGGGGAAGGGTCTGGAGCACAAGTCCTGTGAGGAGCAGCTGAGGGAGCTGGGGGTGCTTATCCTGGAGAAAAGGAGTCTCAGGGGTGACCTTATCATTCTCTACAATTGCATGAAAGGAGGCTGTGGCTGGGGGCAGTCAGCCTCTTCTCTGTTAACAAGCACTGTGATAAGAAGAAATGACCTCAAGCTGTGCCAGGCGAAGTTTAGAGTGGATATTAGGAAAATGTGTTCCTAAATTCCTCTATTTGTACATAATACCCACTAATACCTTCCATCAAAATTCTGCCATGGAAAGGGTGGTCAGGCTTTGGAACAGGCTTCCCAGACAGGTGGCTGATTCATCAACCCTTGGGGTATTTAAAAGATGTGTAGATGTCGCAGTAAGGGATCTGTTTTATGGTGGACTTGGCCGTGCTAATGCTTGGACTTAAAGATCATAAAATGGTTCTAAGAGTCTTTCCTATGTATAATAGTAAACTTTGAACTAAAAAACAAATTTCAAAATGCATCCATCATTGGATGGTATTTGGTTTACAGGGAGTATGACCTGCTATGTAATTAGATTTCAGTCCTTAGTTACCTGCATTTCACAGAGCTGTAAAAAAGCTTGTGTTGGTGTCACTAAAACTGCAGGGAAAACAAAAACTCTCCAACATTTTTAGTGTTATAGAATTAAAGCATTACTTTATTCTGGCCAGGATGTGCAACAGAAACAATTTCATCTCCATGTTGCCTGAATTGTGCAGAGAAAATCATTCAATCACACATTTTTACTGGATTTTTCACATATCTATACAGTCAAAAGCCAAAGAAATTAATTGGGTCAATGTTCATTGGTCCCAAGTTACACAGTTCTTTGTATTTCGTTTCCTATTGGCTATTGATCTCTTTGCCTTCAATGGTTCTCATTCTTTGTTTTCTTACCTGTTTTCCCCGACCAGGAGTCACAAGCCATGCCAGGGGTGATTTTGGAGCTGATGGTCGTTAATGGTCCTTATCTTTTGTGTATCTTCTGTATTACTCCAAATCTGCTAAGGTTTTAAGGTCATCAGGCCTCGAGTGGTGAAACATTCCTTTGAAAGCGAACTTAAAGTCCTTTACCCTGGGCAAAGGTGAACAAAACCCCTGACTAAAATTATATAAAAATTTTTAAACTTTTATAATTTGCAACAGGATGTGGAAGGAACCTTAAAGGTCATCCAGTTCCAACCACCCTTCCATGGACCTACCATTATCCCAGGCTACTGAGAGTGCCTTCCAACCTGGCCTTGAACACTGCCAGGGATGGGGCATCCACAGTTTCTCTGGAGAACCTGTCAGTGCTTAACCACCCTCACAGTAAAGATTTTCTTCCTAATATCTAACTAAACTTCTTCTCTTTTAGTTTAAAGCCATTGCCTCTTATCACTCTCCCTCATATTTATTTATGTATTTATTTTATTAATTTAATTTTTATTCATTTAGTTATTTTTGATTTAGTATTCAGTTTTACTACTGTTTTATTATTACAGACCAAGTAACTCCAATGAAGGTGTTACTATGATCTTTTACAGAGAGAACTCATTCTATTTGTGATTTAACACTCAGAAAGTTGCTAAAAGTTGGAAATGTGTCTATAGGGCTAAGCCAATATATGTGACTTTTATGAAATTGTTCTTTCTTTTTTTTCTTTCTTTTTTACTGTTAAATATTTGAACAAATTGTAAGTTTGTTTCACATTCTGGTTGCATGTCATGAAAGGCCAATGATTGGCTGTCAGTAGCAGGACTCCCTTCAACTTTATCTTCAGACAGTTCTTGCTATTTTTTTGTAACTTAATGTTTTGGTAACAAAATTAGATTACAAAATTATCAGTTTTCTAGGTTTTCTTCTAATTTGTACTTTAATTATATGGTCCTACTTACTTGAATTAGAAGTTGAAAAATCCATTAAAAGGGTTGTAATTTTTTTATGGAGAAGAGTTTCTTGATTTTCTGCACCAGTTTCGGGTTGCCCCTGTGAGCTGAAGAGGCAAATAACCTCTAAGTAAAAGTAATGTGATTTTTTTTTTCAGTGCTGTCACTATCAAAATGGCACCATTGAACTATGTCAGATCGAGCTGGTTCAGTATATTTACAAGACAAGATACTGTGCAGCTGGTTTTAGATGCTCGTATATTTGAAATACAGTTTCTGATCAGCAGGTCCTAACTGTCTTATAAGGTGAAATTAATGTTAAACTTCTCCATTTTGTACAAAACCTAATGTGAATTCCGCTGTTTAAAACTGAAGAGGTTCATGAAGTTCAAGAGCAAGGAGAAAAAAAAGCTGTTTAGGGAGAAGTAATAATTTTTTTTTTTTTTTTTTTTTTTTTTTTTTTTACATGGTGGAAGTGTGGAATAAGTCCTCAAATTGAGTAAAAGCAAACTCAGAAAAATGAAAACCACAGGAATGAAAACTAATTTTCAAGCAATACATTTCTGTTGGCATATTTTCGAGCAACATTTTTAAACAATTTGGTTTTGGGCTAGTTCCTATTGTGTAAAATTAAAACAGAAGTATATTGTGTTGTTAGATATTATTATAATACTGAATTTTGAAAGGCATATTTATTTAAAATTAAACCCAAGTATACAAGTCAGCTTGTTTTCAATGAAGTGACTGGAGACAATTATCTAATAATTTGAGCAGAAGGCTATATACAATTTCTGTCTTAGAAGTACCTTTGCAAGTGTGAAAGAAAACATTATATTTGTAGAACTCAGCATAACACATAGTTTTTTTCAAAAAGTCTGAAAGCAGAATGCTTTCATAATCGTGGGTAATAGTATGAGTGATTGTGACATTAACATAATTTAAAGAAACAGTCTGTGTATGTTGAGGACTTCACCCATAATTCAATATTTTTGAGGGTTGATTTGGCTTGCTGTGTTTTTGTGGAACTTGTTGGGTTTTTCTCCTCCCCTGTGCCCCAGCAGATAAGGCTTCTCTTGGTCTTCTTTTACAGAAATACAGTATATAAATTGAACTTCAAATTGTATTTTTTGTGCTGAAATATGGGATTATTCTAGTATATGATGTTCTACTTGATGCCAACAATAGTAAAACCAATTATGTATGGGTCCAGAGGTGTCCTGTGCTAGCTTGTATCAGATGAGTGTATGTATCTGGAGTACCTTTTGTCCTGTAGAAAAAGTTTGAAGATAAGGAGTTCCTGAATGTAAGCTGTAACTTTTTCAGGTAAACTTTCACTTTAAGTAGGCAAGTGTCCAAGTGCAATCAAGCCTCAATTACATTTCAGTGCAGTGCTGCTATAATGAAGCCAGGAAAGGGTCCTTAGGCAGTGACCAATTCTGCCTTTTTCAAGGGTTATGAGTCTTGGGAATGTGCAGAAAGGTGTAGAAAAGCAGCTATAGCTTGGCACACAATAGCCTTTTCTGGTAAAACTTGGGTTTGTTTCAGTCAAGTATTTTGATCAAGCTTCATAGACCTATAAACAATAACAAGAGTATTTTTTTCTATAGTTCAATATCCCCTTTATACTTCTTTGCTTAAAGCTTAAAACCAACTGCTTTATGAGGAAACGATAAGGATGACTTTATTTTTGTTGGGGAAATCCAGGTTGAAAGTTCTGAGTTGCCACAGAGTGTGAATTGGAGGATATAAGAACAGGGGCCCTCCCTATTTTAGCAGAAGCCTTTTTAAAGCTTTACACAAAGGGATCTATGGAACATGAACTCAACTTTTTTTCTAAATGGATAAACAGGATGTAGATATAAATAATAATTCAATACAAACTTATTTTGGTGGAGCTTTCTCACACACAGCTCCTTGTATATTGAGAAATGCAGTTTCCTTTCAGAAACAGCTTTTTCACTAGTTTCCGGATGGTGCTTAAGAAGAATTCATACCATTTAAAAAGTATTTAAAACCCCTTTTTCCAAGGTGTTGTAATTTCTTTTTGCTAACAGTATTTTTTTTCCTTAATCAAAAATCATTCTGACTTTTCTTAACTCTCTGCAAAATATTCATAGTTGAGCAAGAAAGTGGTCAAGTACTGGATTAGAGACTTCTCATACATACTCTGTTAATAAAACAAACGTTAAAATTCTGTCTTTTTAGAGCACTCCTATTCTTGAATACAAGGTGAATACTAGTTTAATGAAACTTTACTCAAAAATTGCATACTGATTTATTGTAGCAATAATCACTCTATCACTCTAAGCCCCCTTATTTTTGTTTTGTTTAAATGTGCCTGCTCAGTAGCTTACCTGTGGTTTATTCCATACAGTCAAATCACTGTCGCTGACATGCACTTTCTATACAGCAACAGGGAAATCCTTTGTGAAGTTACCACAGAGATTTAACAGAGAGGCAGTAACAGAATGTGAAACCACTTCTAATTCTGGCAGTATGCTTGACTTTTTAATCTTCGTCTTGAAGATACTGAGGTATCCTGCCCTCCTATCTTGAGGGCAGATATCATGGTTGATGTAACCTGAAGAAAATAGGAAAATCTTCAATTGGCTATGATACGAGAGTTGGGAAATACCTTTGTATGAAAGCAGGAAAGAAATGCTTGTCAGTCTTGTTGACATTTTATAGCATCTTGTTCAGACAGGCTAGTTTTGAATCACTGGGGTGTCTTCAGGTTTAAAACACAGTGGGAGTGAGTTTAGGTACAGTTGGGGTTGGTTGCTTGGTTGTTTTGGCAGCATAGTTTGTATAAAGTTGTTTCTTGCTTTGAGTGGTGTTGCCACACAACAGGCTTTGTATATTTTTATTCCTTTGCATTCTCCTATATTATCTTATTCTGTAAAGTTAATTAGGTAAAATGTTTATTTTTCCTCCAATTTGTCTTTTGTAATTAAATTTGAGAATTCTCAGAGCAATACTACTCCTGGCTAAACTTTGCTAATTTCTTGTATAATTTCTTTCAAGATGGACCATCTTATCTCAGCGAAAGTGGTTTCTCCTTCTAGTCAGGACTAGTTTATAATGCCTAATTCTTTCTTATGAGTATCTAAATTGTCGAGGGGAGCCAGGATCACCTTCTCTATCAGTGCTGGTAAGGGCTTTGTGCTTTGCCTTCTACATTTGCCTTACCTGGTGTTAGGGATTTATATGCTTATTTTTGCATTTTTGTGGCTCAACTTCTGCTTCACTCAGTCACCTGCTTTGATGAAATAATATGTTAGCCTTCTACTTCTTGAAGTATGTCTGAATGGAAGGTCACTTGTGACACTCAAGCTAACCTGTTTTGTGTGTGGATCAAAATCATTCTGTATTACTGCTCCTCTGTTTTGTATAGAGAGAAGATTCTGGGGAGGATTCTGAGACCCAAGAGGTGTATGCATGCAATATGCACTCATCCTTTCTTTGCCTCTTCCATGGTGATTTCTTCTAATTGTCACAAATTTAATGCTTAGTGCCTCAACTGCTTGGTCTGCAAGATGTTAGTAGGGATGTCTATAAAGTTTCTTTCTGTTTTCTTTCTGTTCTAACCTTCCTTCTTTTCTTTCTAATTATCTTCTTTTTTTTTTTTTTTTTTTTTAATGGTTCTTCTTTTAAGCCAATTCCTTGTCTGAGCCCTGACTTGTTAGGTGGTGTCTTCTGTGAGCTACTGACTGCTAAAAGTTCTCTGTGACTCTTTAGTTATTGTCTGTTATTTGATTTATTTCCTAAAATATTTTCTGACTGAAAAATTATTCCTCAAAGACTTTTTTGTTGTTGGCAAGCTCAAAACATTGACAGTTTATCTTTTTTCTTTTCTGGAGAAGTACTAGTTTTCTGACTTTGGAATTTCTTTTCGGTAATCTTTAATCTGCTATGAGGAAATGAGAGATTACTTGAAGCTCAAAATATATCCAGGGATTAGGAGAACAGAGCAAAGTGAATCTTCAAAATTGAGATTGTCCATCTCCTTATATGTGTAAATCTTTATATGAGTAAATCTTTATTTGGGTACCTGCACTTGTGGAAGATGGAAATTAGTGACTCAACAATGATCCTATCTAGTCCTGTGTTCCCACTGAAAGTAGGAAGAGTCAGCACAATGCTGAATCTTGAGTTTACCAAAAATGGGTTTTACTTTCTTTGTAGTTTGTGCTGAATACCTCTCATGCCTCTCTGAAGCTGCTGTGAGTTCTTACTCCCAGCTTTTTGAATACACACTGCTGATTGATTTTCTTCAGTCTACAGTAAAAACTTCTATAAATTAAGGGCTGTGGTTCTCAAAATCTGGTAATATGTGTTCTCAGAGATTTTTAAAATGAAATCTGACAATGGTTCTAGCTCAAAACAAAAACTACCCCACCTACCTTTCCCAACTAAAAAATTAAGAGGGAGATGAGAGGCAGAGAGGAAGAAGATTTGTGTTTCAGCCTTTTATGTGTCATCTGTGGGATTTGGGGAAGATGCATATTCTTGTGCCGAGAAATTTGTTAGTTTTGTGAAGGCCTTTTCTAAGGCATTGAAAGGAATGTGGAGAATGGAGGACAGTGGTATCAGGGTTCTTCGTTGCTTCACATGACTGAATTAAATTTGATTGTTGGATCTGAGATCAAGAATATGTTTTTTTCTGAAATAAGACTGTCTGGCCTGTGTTGCTTCCTTCCTTTCCACTATGTTGGTGGTTTGCCTACAGGCTGGTAATTTTACCTGCTCTGCACCCTAAATGTGGAGTTCAGGTGTTGATAATAGTCTCCTACTGTCAATTCTTTGGGGCATTTGATTGAGACACCTGGTGGCTAGAGTAATTTAGCACAACTGATGTCTTGGGGTCCGTCTTATAGTAACATTTGAATAAAATTAAGGGCATACATGTTAATGATTTGAAAACTCTGGTGATCGTTTCCATCTTTAAAATAATTGCATTTTTTTTTTAATTAGTACCAAAGGGGAGGTCTGTACCCACTTAACAATTAAGTGTTTCATATTTTAGTGAATTTGAAATAAATGAGCAGTGAAGCATGAATGCATGTTGAATGAAATAGCTACTTGTGAAGACTAGAACAGAGGGATTGTATGTAACTCAGCAAAATAGTTTGTGTGTGTTAGCTTGACATGCAAACTGAGAAGTGATAAAGCTATGACAATTAGTGGACTGCTATGACTGGATAAAACTTTATTTTCTTCGGATAAAACTTTATTTTCTTTGGAAAAGAAACAAACTATCCTGGAAACAGGATAGTGATGCAGTGTGATAAATAACTGTTGTTCCTTTACCTAAAGCATGACAGAGATCTTTTTCCGTCTCTCTGCTAAAAGTGTATGGAAATAAAATACCTTCATCTCTGTTTAAAACCAAAAAACTGGACAGTTTTTAAATCCTTCCCATTCTGATTTCAGAAGCCACTGCAGAATTTGGAACTCTTAGAATAATTACATTAAAGCAGAAAAATAATTTTTGTGGAGGGCTGTACTACATTTTTTGTAGTATGTAGAGGAGCTTGATGCTGTAAGATCATGTTGGAGTTTAACAGCATTTGAAAGGCTAAATATTTATATGGGTATTTAGTTATATTTGCTCTGAACAGCAAACAGTCTTAGAGTATGAAACCTCAGATTTTCATGAGGTAATCTACAAACAATATTTCAGTGTCTTACAACAGAGCACTGAAGTATGCATGTGTACATTTTGTCTTAGCAGCCACTGGCAGAATAGAATCACAGAATCAATTAAGCTGGAAAAGACCTTTGAGATCATAGAGAGCACCTTGTCAACTAGACCATGGCACTAAGTGCCACATCCAGTCTTTCCTTAAACACTTCCAGAGATGGTGACTCTGCACCTCCTTGGGCAGGCTGTTTCAATGCTTGACAACCCTTTTGTGAAGTAATTCCTCTTTATGTCCAACCTGAACTTTCCCTGGTGCAGTTGGATGCTATGCCCTCTTTTCCTGAAAATTTGCATGGAAATCTGTGTTTTACTCTCCTTACTAAAACACAATCTGTAAATGTATGTTCCTAAAAGCAATCAACTTGTGAAGCTGCTATCTGTTTTTACTTAGCCCTCTTAGTATTTTCTACTCACTGCTGAAAGTTCTGTCCTAGGGTTAAAAAAAAAATTCATCTTGTCTTCCTTTGACAGATGTACCTATTAGTAGACTTAGCTCAGTTTTAACACATAATCGGCCATAACCTTCTGGTTATGATCCAATGCTGAAGATACAGAAGGACTTCTACAGCAGTATCTTTGGAACTGGCAGACATGTGTGGAATGTTCTGGTACTGATGACAAAAACCACTTCCCTGTCAGTGTGCTGGCATCTGATTTCTTCTTCTTCATTAACATCTAAAGCTATGGTCAAATGCACCCTTGATCTGCCTGGAATGGATGGAGAAAAGCATGGTTGCCTGTCGTAGCTGACAGAACATAATTAGAGTGCTCCCATATCTGCTCAAGTCCAAGTCACCCAGTTTAGTTTAAAGCACTGTCTTTAATAATTTATTCTATGTCTCTTTCCAAGAAAGCAAGTGGAGATTCTGTAAGTATTCCTTTAAATCTGACATGTGAGTGACATTTTCCCTCAGAAGACCCATATATCAAATTCTTCCAGACCGTTCAAAATTTAGGAGACATTAGAATTGTCTGATTGCAACTCCAGGCTGTCACAGATTGGGAAATTTACAAGCAAGATAATCCTGCCTAATTTGCCTTCTGCCTTTCATGTGTGTTTTGGTATAGGCTTTAATTACCTAACATTGCTTTGTTTTCCTTCTTCCTTTCCCCATTGAACCCATGAGTCATTCATTGCACAGGATGGGTGGTGGTAATTTAATTAGCTACTGCTAACAATTGTGGAGAAAAACTGAGTTAGATGTTTTTGCCTCAAATTCTTTTTTGCTATTTGTTCTGAAGGTAGAATTAGAACACAAAGATGACTATATTAGGTCAGTCCAAATACACTACTTGACCAGCAACGTATTTTACAATAGCCATAAACAAATTCCTATAAAGTTGTAAGAACAGGAAATGTGTTTGCACTAATGTTACCTGATACATTACAAGTTTGCAACTCTTTTAAGCCCAAGAGATTTTGGAGTTTGTTGTGGCTTATGTTCTTTTATCATCAGTAGATTTGCATCTCTGACTATGTCCAGCTTCTTCAAGAAGTCAGGAAGAATACATGGCATCTTTTGCAAATGAGCTGGTGGTTCTTCGGGTGAATTACCAGTTCCACAAGGAGCCACTCATGTCGTTCTGAAGCTGTGTCCGATGAGCTGGACTGAATGGCTGTTAATCCTTGTGTGAGAAGAGATGTCTGCAGTTACCTTTACCACCACCCTCTAGAACCTACCTACACCTTCATATATGTGTCAGACCTCTCTAAAATTCTCTTTTCCCTAATAAAGAAACTAAGATTGCTTAGGTTTAAGATTGCTTGAAGAAAATGTTATTCCATATTTTGATCATCCTTTTTTGTCCTTTTAGGAGCTTTTTCTGCATCTGTTCACATTTTTGATATAAAGGGAATAAAAAAAGTTATATCTTAGGTATAAATATAAAATATTTATAAAATATACATTAAAACACAGATTTACACAATGGCTTGATGATGTTCCTATCCTTAATTCTATTTTTTTTTTAATCAGGGACTAAACTCCTGTTTTAAAGGTATTGTCATAACCCCAGATCTCTTTTCTGAGCAGTAGACCATATCAATTTATTAAGACTGCTGGCTTTTTCCCTACATGTAGATGACTTTATTTGTTGAATATCACCTTCCATTCTGGTGTCTCTTCAGTTTCACATTGTCCCTCCATGAGGCTTTACCCTGTACTGTTTTGAGTAACTGGATTTTTCTTGCTGCTTACTTTTACCACAGCAGATCCATCACAGTTCCTTGAGAAATTCTGCAAGTGGCCTCCCTACGCTGCAGAATTGACCCTCTGTTTCCTGACACTTAACCAATTACTCATCCATACAAGGCTTTTCTTTTTCTGTCATGATGACTTGGGTTTCTTCAGCTTTTGAAGAATTTTGTAGAAAGCTTACTGAAAATACACCTTGACTATGCTTGTGTGGATCTTCTGTGGCAATCGTGGCTACTGTCATGGTTCCTCACAAATGCTGAATTTTATTTATTTATGTTGTAAAATGTCTTCAATTATGGAACAAAACATAAAGTAGCTGAAGTCTAAACTGTGTAATAACTTACTCCCCAGTTTCAGACTCACTCATTTTTTCTCTCAATGTTTCCCCCAGAATTCTCATCCTCCTGGAACATGCCATCATTTCTGCTACATATCCATAATGCTGACTGTAGCAATGACTAGTTCTTCTCTAAGTCACGCTCCAGCTAAGTCATACTCCTGTTGGGTATCTAAAATAGCATGTATCTTTGAAATGGGTAAATGTTCTAACAGAGCCACTCCATGGCAGAAACGATAGAATTACATTTACCAAGCTGGCAGTCTTCTGCTTGTAATGAGAAAATCTTTTGCCTTGTTCAAATTTCTACAACAAACAATGTTGTATAGTCTATAGATTTGTAAAACAGACTAAATTTGCTGTAATTTGTCCTGTATAGGTCCAGGATTGTTGCAGTACCTTTGTCTTCACTGTCAAAAGACTTAAGAAGGATAAATAAACATCATTACCAGAGACATTTCTTTGTCACCTCAAATCTGAGATTGGTGTTTATGACACCAGCTGGTCCTGTGGCACCATCCAGCATTGTATGGTGTATGGAGAGTACAGCAAAGGCCAGCAATGCACCACATAACGATTGATCCACATGATCCACATGTGTCAGCAATGTGATAGCAACTTACTTTTCAATTTTATTCTCTGTACTCATATACTTTTCCCAGGATTTGTGTGCAAATGCTGTGTAAATGATTTGTTTTCTTGCATTTTGAATGACACATCTCCATTTTCTGAGATAATTAAAAAAAAAAAAGCCAAAAACCAAACAAGTTTCTGTAGAACAGAAAATAGATGCATAGCAGGAAACAACAAGGAAAATTTCCATTATCCCACTGTTTTACTGTAGTGGAAAAGTTGGGCTTGGAAAGAAGCAGTTTATGCACATAGATTTTTATTCCTATCTGGCACAGAATTGGATTTGATCACCATGTCCTGATATTGTGAAAGGAGATCTTCTGTTCCCCAATGTTTTTTGGTAGTCAACACATGCTGGGGTGTGCCCTAAAGGTACCTGGGAGCCCAGCCAGTAAAAAGGTTTCTCTCTGCTGCAATCTTGCAGATGCAGGGGAATGATAAATTTAAGTGTGAACATGAGAGTATATATTTGTCAGAAAATAATAAAATTTGTCAATAGATAGTTTTCTGATCTACTGTTGTTGTCATGCAGGAGGTAGGAGGCAGAGGGTAAGGGAACAAGTAGGAGAAAGGAAGTAGGAAGATGGGGATTTCCTTTAGTCACCATCCCCTCATACTTCTGCACTTCCCCAGGTGAAATATCAAAGTATTTTTAGGATTTTTATAAACACTGTAGAGTTTTAAGATTTCTACTGTTCCAGTATTGCCATCTGTAAAGCTGTTTTTCTGCATACACATGTGGTTCTTAATTGGTGTATTTAGAGTACCTGAAACACTTACTGGAGCTAGCAAAGAAAACAGGAAAGGAAAGTAAACAGGGGGGAGGGGAAAAACAGATCAGTAGCTATAGAGAGTATATGTAGTAGATTGTAGATTGATTAGTAGGAGTGATGTATGTATTTGTACTTTTTTTTTTTTTTCCCCCTGCAGTTGTTTGCATATCTTGGACATTTCTTCCATTAGCGAAACAGAACATTCTATAAAAGGTGGCTTTTAGGATCTTTCAGTATAGGCCACATAGCTACAGCAGCAAAACCAGGTAATTGCCTAGACTTTGTGCAACTATGGAAGAAGACAGGCTTTCTGCTCAGTTGTAATGTGTTGACTTCTTGCAATATTGTGTATGTAATTACTAATTGTAATTGGAATAGTAATCATGTGTAGATAGAGTCTAAATGAAGAACAGGAAGGTCAAATGCTAAATTTTATTTTTCATTGCCTTCCCTAGTAAATCTCATTTTCCAGTGACGCCTTTTCTAGCCCAGAGCATAATGGATGTAGATTATGTAGTGCACCTAAGTGTGGATGGAGCTCAAGATGATGATGCACAAGTGGGGCTGATCAGTTCCTATAGCTCTGCTTCTGGATGTTGGATCTGCAGAGTCTTGAGGTTAACAACCACATGAGATGGTGATTGTTCCAAGCTTTGGCAATCTGTGTAACCATATCTAGTGTGGGTTGATAATATAATGCCCAATAGTTGGTAAACCTGAATTATCAGTAACTCAACTGGTTGTGTGGTAGCTATTCCTCTTTGTGAGCCTTCCTCGAACTGTTCAGCATTTGTCCATTGTGGAAATGATAGGTTGGCATTTTCAAAGCTATTCTTAATAATGGTTGGTTTTTACACAGTCCCTTCCACTTGTTTTTCAAAATATGAGATTCCTGTAATTTACAGCCATCTCAGAAACTTTTGACTGACTGCTCTACAGCATGATTGTTAGCTAAATGCTGTTCCCTCTCAAAGCCTTCCCACCTTCCTGTGGAGACTGGAGGGGTAACACTTATTTCATACACCACTTCTCATGTGAAAAACTTAGTACCATGTACAAAGTTTTAATCAATTTACTTATACAAGAATCAACTCCTCTGTTCAGTAATCTCTGTCATGAGGACTATATACAGCAGACCTTTTTAAAAGCAAACATCAGGGTTTTGCTAATGACTGGTGGGTTTGCTAATGACTGGGGAAACTCACATGTTCCGTGTTTTTTTTTTTAAGAATTATGATGTACCTCTTGCTTCAGCATTGGAAATTTTGTTTGCTAACACAGGGACTCTGTCATCACTCTGCATACCAGCAGCACATCTGCTTCCTGTTTTCTCTGGTACAGGTGAATGCAGGTCTTTTTGTTTCTACTCTGCCTGTGAAAAGTTCTGGAACTGATTTTTTTTCCTCCCCATTTTAAAGAGGGAATTTAGTTTTGGTTCCAAAAAACCTGTATGTTTTGTGTCCAGTACTGATTTTCTTAAATGTGTTTTTTTACACTGGCTGCAGGTAGAGAGCAGTACTGAGCTTTTCTCACGACTTTGTTTTGTTACTGTATTACCTGCTTGAAGAGTCATACAGTTCTTTTCATACTTCTGATGACCATATGTAATGGACAGTGTAATGTTTCTTATGAAAGCTCATCCTCCCTGATCTCCAAAAGCATGGAAGATGATACCATGCAGGCTTGGGGATTCATATTAGTACTATTTTCACTTTTCTGTGTCTTTCTTCCATGAAAGTAGGTTTGAAAACATGCTGTCAGTTTATAGATTGAATTTTTAGGAATATGGTCACCCACTAAATTAACAAGATTAATGTAGATGAAAAGTTAAGGAGTTCACTACACATTCAGTTTTGCGTTGCAGCTGGCCAGCACTGAACAGGACACTACAGCTAAGGATGGAAAAGTCTTGGGTGTCTCTAGTCTGACTTTCTGCTCAAAGCAAGGTCAGCAAAGATGCCAGACCACATGGCTCAGGGTTTTTTGCTGTCTTTCTTTAAGTAACTTCCAAGAGCAAGGACTGCACAGCACTTCCGTGCAAACTGCACCACTGCTGCACTGTTCCTGTAGGAAAAAGGTTTCCCTTTATCTCCAGTTTGAACTTGCTGTCTTTCAGCTTGTGCCTGATGTCATTCAGCCACCATGACACAGCCTGACTTTTTATTGTCAGTAGTCTGTCTTTAGGCAGAAGAGGGCTGCTCTGAGGTGCTCTTGAAGCCTTCCCTTCTTCAGGCTGAGGCAGCCCTGTACCTCAGGATCACCTCACTGTGCAGGTGCTCCAGTCCCTGAGCATCCAGGTGGGCCTGTGTTGGGCTCACACCAGTTTGGCAAGTGGGAGTCCTGCAGTAGGGAGCCCAAACCAAGGACTCAGTATCTTATCTTGGTGTTGTCTAAAAACTACTGAATCAAAGGGGAACCATCACTTTCCTCCATCTCCTGGTTGTGCCTGTACTACTGTAGTGATGGATGCTGTTGCCCTGGGTTGCTGCCAGCCCCCAGACCTTTTTTGCAGAGCTGCTGCCCAGGTAGGGCATAGCAGTCTAGCCTGCGCTGCTGCCTGAGGCTCTGACTTCCTTGGGGCAGGGCTTTTCTCGGCACTGAACTGCACAAGGCCCTCCCCATCTTCCTCCACCCTGCCTTACCCAGGTTCCTCTGGATGGCAACCCTTCTCTCCAGTGCATTGGGTTTTCCTCCTAGTTTGATGTCATCTGCAAACTTGACAAGTGTGACTTCTGCCATGTGACTGATGAGGGACCAGTCACTGATTTTGCTTCTGTAGTTCTCTACTTTGTTACTGCAGTCCTAGTAGAGTACAAGACATTAACTGCTGCTTCTAAGCCTATCATTCAATCAATTTTTACCCATCCTAAGTTGTCTACTTAAGACCGTAATCCCTTTCCTCTTGTACAGGTCTTGCTCTGTGACCTTCTGAGGGACCAAATCTAGACTGATAACCCTGTAGCTCCTTGGACAGTTCTTCTGGGGTCTTTTGAAGATGACATGCCACTGGTATTGCTTGGGACCTGCAGGGGTCCCCCTGCCTCCATCTCAGTCACCATTGAGATCATCCTTGAGTGGAGCCTTTCTGTGGGCCACAGTCTCTCACAGAACCCCTTACTGTCCTCTCACGCTGCTGAACGGTCTATGGGTGATCTTTTTGGCACAGTAGTGAGGATGGCAGTTTTTCTGAAAGGGAAGGGAATGTGTCTGAGACTGGTAAAGTAGCAGAAGAAGCTGAAGCACAGCAAAGAGGCAAGCTTCAAGTAAGATCTTCTAAAACATCAATTTTTAGTCTACTTTCTAACCACTTCTTATATTCCCTCAGCATTGTTATAATCTTTAAAGAATGTGCCTTGAACATGACTTAGATGTGTAGCTGGTTCAGATACACACAATGCCTTGTTGCTGGTTGTAAGTGAAAGTCAAGGTGGTTACTGGACTTTTCAGACTTAATGTGCAAAGAAATCTTTGTATCTTTACTTTTGTGGTTTTCTGATACTGACAGGCAAAACCCAGGAGGCTGAGTTGTATTTTTAGGAGATGTTAATAAAACTTGCCCACTTTCTTTCTGAGGTAATTGAATGGTAAAAGTGTTTCCTCTAGTATATACAGTGTATAAGTTTGCATGATTGTCTTGAATTTTTTTTCAGTTTTGGTTAAACTGAATTTCTGTAGTTGGTTTTAGAATTGCCTGTTTAATGGATATGGCTTTGAGTTACAGATTTGTTTTGTTCAGAAGAGCTAGGAGACAATAGAATAAAAAAATTACTTAAGAACTAGTTCAGCAAACGAAATTTTTCAGATTAAAAAGCTGTTCACTGACAAATGCGCTCCAGCAAAGGTATAGAGGGAATTCAGCAAGTGTGGCTCTTAGGCTGCCTTTGTCTCAGTACGAGCTCTGTCTTTCAGAAAAGTTGTCTGCAGTCTGGCAAGAGACCACTGAAATTGCAGTTCACAAGTGTTATCAATCAAATGTATTTTTATAGAGATTTGTTTAAAGTCTGTTATGCACCAACACACCCACGTTGCCCGCAAAAAAACCCCAAAAAACAAAAAAAGCCTCAAGAAACCAAAACCAACCAACCAAAACAAAAAAACCAAAACAAAAACAAAACAACAACAGCAACAAAAAAAAAAAAACAAAAAACAAAACAAAAAACAAAAAAAAACCCACAAAAAACCAAATGAGGAAACCAAAGTATTTTTATCTTAAACCTCAATTCCTGTCGGGTGTGTTGCCCCCAACCCCCGCACTCGGTTCCCTCCGATCTCTTTGGCATCTATCGTTTTCCTTATGAATAACCAGACTGCTGGCTTCTTTTGGAAGCTTGGCCCGATCTGGCAGCCTGCGTGGTAAAGCAGGGGTGTGAAAGCCGCAGCAGCAGGACACCGCCTGCGCGCCGGCGGTGGCCGTGGCCGTGTCCGGCCGTGTCCACTGGGGTGGCGCGGGGCTGCCGAGGCGCGGTTCCCCCGGCCTCCACCGGGGGGCGCCCTGCGCGGCGGCGAGTGGCAGGCAGCGTCCCCTGGCGGCCGGCCCGGTGACACGGCGCCCCCGTTGCCGCCGAGCGCCTGCAGCCGCGTCCCGCCGGTTCCCGCCCTGCCTGCGCCCGCCTTTTACACCCTTCAGACATGGGGCTGGGTGAACGTAGCCCGCTGCTGCTGGAAAACGTTCAGTGTTGCAGTTAAGAGCAGGATTCGTGTTCCAACGAAGAGCTGGCATGCCGCGTTGTTGTGAAAACACTACTTGCAGTCTTAATTTTAAGCTGTAGTTCAAGACATAGAGCCCTTATTCCTACTGGGGATGAATAAGTTTTAGATCCCTGCCAAAAGGGAGGGTGTAACCTAGGGTTCTATTATGAGGCGAAGGCTGAGAAGAGACTGGGACTAGTGCAGGAATTTTCCTGAAGTCAAGCAGATGGGGGAAAGTGAGTGAGTGTATGTGTGTGGTGCGAGGCAAGGTGGGAGAGTTGATTTTGTTCGGGTTTTGTCTCCACTGTTTTCCCTACTATTATCATGCCTTCAGTACATTACAGGAAAATCCTTGAACTAGGATTTGCAAGTATCTAAAGCAATTACTGGAAGACTTTTGGTCTGAGGCACAGGACACTGGATGGAGTGATGAATAAACCTTGGAGTAAGTGTACCTGCTCATTAAGGAGAACAAGGATGACTTGACCCTGTGAATCCAAGACTACAGAGAGACTACAAGGCTAGCAATAGCAGTCAAGATTGCAGAAAGGGAGAGTATGAGAGCTGAATTGGAGTAGTTCCCTTGGGGGTCTGTGAAATGGTACAGTGTAGCACCTCATGGAAAACAGATGCTTCCTGTGCAATGAAAGTTTTGGGTGAGTGGGTGCCTGAGCCTGACACCTGAGAGACATGGTGATAGCAGGAAATTAGCCGTGGACTGGTGTCAGGGCAGAGGGATGTAAATTGTAGGAACAGAAAGGCAACATTCCTCCCTTCAGCCCCCAACATTTCTGGGGTTTTGTCCTGTGGGAAGCCAAGAGACAACCACCTTCTGCAATGCTACTGCTCTGCAGGAACTGTGACAATCCACAGCAATCTTCCTCCCTTGGCTAAACAGGGGAGAAAAGGGAGGAAGAAGGATACTAGGGAGGATCTACAGTGGTCTGTTTTGTTTGCAGTTGTCCTGCAAATCTGTACATCTGTTAGGCTCTGTGTGATTTGCCTTAGATTTTTTGTGTTTGGGTCTTTTAAATTTGGTTTTTATTGAAACAAAGCACTTGTGGGCATGTGAGTAATGCATATTAGAGTGGTTACTCCCTGTAGCATTTTTGTGGGAGATAAGAACATAAAAGCTGTCCTACTTTGTATCTGCAATCTGTTTGGGGTCTTCAGCATTCAGTAAAAACATAAAAAATGGAAGTGGAAATTTATGAGGCTTTTTTACAGTGCCTAATGATAAATTTGGGTTTTAAACACTTTGTTTTCCATACTATCTGTCTTTTTCCTAACATTGCAGCTCTCTAAATGTGTTTGCTGGTGGGTGAATGTGTAGAACCTATTTGGTTCTTGTCAATTATGGTATTCTGTAGTATCTTGTAACAGTAGGGTTTTACTGTATTGTACATTTCAGGAGGGGGGAATCTTGTTTGTCTGTTCATTTGTTTGTTTGCTTGGAAGTAGCCATTCATTTAGCATAGTTACTGTTTTTACAAGTGCATCATCTTCAGATCATTGTGCAGTTTTCTCCAGAGAAGATACTTTATCCATCTTCTTTTTCCAGTTATGAAGTATTTGCAGAAGAGAAAGAGCAAAACTGTCACTGTGACTTTTCAAGGCACGGTTGTTTTTTTTTTAACATAGCTAATTATTTGAAATAGGTGCAAGATTCTTGAGGCAAGCAGAAGTTTCCTGTGACACCTTTACTCCTCTGTTTGCCATTCTGGCATTTCCATTATCTTGACTAAGCTATTGGTCACTCTGAAAAAAAGACATGCCAGGAAGATAGATTTTTCTGGTGTGCAAGGAGAACCAGCGTAAATCCCTTCTGGTTTGACAGTTTGTTGTTGTTGGAGGCAGGTTCTGAGTTGTCTCACCTTGGGTCTTGTGTTGCAAAGCTCATGAAGAAAGCTGATAAGTGCCAACAACTCCAGAGGAGAGAGATTCCGGATACATTTGAGAGCAAACAAAGCCTAGAAGAAAACCTCAGGATACAAACAAACAAGCCGGCACTGAAATTCAGCAGTGGCTCCAAATGTGAAAGAGCACAAAAGAGCATGAAAGAGCATGGTGTTTATCTGGGGGAAGAGGGTGGAGGAGGGAAGGCAAATGAAGATTAAGAGTTCTTAACTCTTTAGTTAAGATTTCATTGTTCAACCAGGAATAAGTTTTCAGAGTCAAGTGAGTGAGAATTAGCACAAGTGCCAAGGTAGTTGTGAGCTAGAGATCTTTTTTCGTAGAAACACCTACCTTGTTCATAATGTTATGGACTACTGTTGTGATATTTTTGAAATTCTTTTCTAGGTAAATGTTCAAACCTGTAAAATGAGGCAATGGTTAAAATGAGATTCTGGGGGACAGCTGAGCTGCCAGGACCAGTGTGCTGCTAAAAAGGCAATTTTGCTCTGAGATTTATGATCCCCCCACAGCTTTCTACTTGGTTTGACATTGGAGATTAAGCGTGTGTCTGTAGTGCTTGTATTATCCTGTTTATTTTTTGCCAGGTTTGCAAGCCGGTTTGTGTTTTTCACCCATATGGGGGATTTCTGACAGTTCAGTGTACATGAATGGTCTAAATGAGGGACCAAATTAGCCCCAAGAGTTGATGGCATGTGAGAGGCAGGAATGTGCAGCGCAGAACAGACACAGAAAGGGGTGAGCCTATCCTTTTGACATCACGAAGTGCTAGATGTCTCCTGATGTCTTTTGCTGCCCCTCTTTGAGTTAATACAGACTAAAAAGTGTCTACTCCATGTATGCTCTGGTTTCATACTATGGAGGAAAAGGTCATCAGCCTTTATGTTGACTGTAAATGCTCTTGTGTAGCACCTCTTAGATAATTTTACAAACCAATACTGTGTACTTGTTTGCAGCAGCATTGTAAGCATCTTATTTGCAGCAGGGTAATGAAGTTTGTATTGGTGTTGTTTTCAAGATTTCAAGAAAGTTTTGCATGAAAAGGTTAGTTTTAAAAGTTTTGTAGAAAACAATGAAAGGATAGCTAATACAAAGGAAAGTGATCAAGGGTGTTCTGTTCATATTATCCTATTGCTAATGAACAATGAGAAAGATTTTTCTTAATTCAAATTCTTTATTTTCTTTGCAAGAGAATAGTGAAGTGTTGGGTCTTATTTTGAGAGATTATAACATTATCTACAGTGGAGACCTTAGAGAATTTGTTCAGCTGCTGAGTGAAAAGTTGATTTGCCAACATCAAGTTTCCACAAGCCTTCTTCCTTTGTACTTTCTAGGCCTTCTGGGTTTTCCCCACCTGTTGCTTTATCATCTGTTTCTCTTAGCTCCTTTAATTTGCTGGTTGTTGGAGAAACAGGGGGAAAGTACGTCGAAGATGTAATACTGTATATGCTAGAATTAAACTGTTCTAGAAATTTAAGCCCAGAAAACTGAACACTTTTTAAAAGGGAGGTTTTTTTTTCTGCTTATTTATTACTTATGTAAGCTGCAGTGTTAACAAGAGGAAAGTGTTTGTTTATTTGCTCTTACAGGTTTGTGATGTTTCAGGCCTTGCAGTTTTTTCATACCTTGTTGGATGACTCAGTAATCTCTTCTGAATCCATCTTTGCCCTGTGTTTTTCTGATAACCTTTATTTAACTGCTGTAGCTCCTAACAAAAGCCTTTTCTCATCAGATTATATTAAATATTCAGAAAGCACACTTGGAATTATATTCTTATTTTTGAGTGAGAGTGAGTCTGTTTTCATGAGGCTTCCATGAATGCTCTTGCACTTCTGGCATTTACCAAGTAAATCTTGCCTGTATGTTGAAAACATTTTGCTTGTTCATGTGAAGTTGACACTCTATTCATATTAGTCTTAGGAGTGTCTGGTCCAAATTAGGATATTCAGCAAGACAGCATTCCAGTGCCAGCTTTGCATCACCTGGTTCAATGTAAGTTGCTGAGAAATTCTTGTAAACTGTTCTTTCAGTTTGGCTTCATACTTAAAGGAGGAGTGTTGGCTTGAACTCTGTTGTTATGTCTAAGAGACCTATATCATCAGTCATCAAGACACAAATTTTGTAGGAAATTTGTGCCTAATTTTGTTCACAGATGTCCTATATCATACTTCTGGGCATTACTATTTGTGTTTTTTTGGATCATTAATTAGTCTCAGTCTTTTCATCTTAGACAAAAGCCATACTCTAGGTTTTGCTACATGTGGGAGCTGAAAGACATTCTGTGGCACTAATGTGTGCTAAATAATTCCTAAATACTGTGCAAGGTAGGAGCATATGTCTTCTATCTGCAAAGTGTTACCTGAAACAGAAAGAATTTATCATTATTGGAAGAAATTTATCATATTTAAGGCTTGCCATGGAAAAAGTGTGCCTTATATGATTTTTATATGCAAGTTACTAAATGTAAACAGAATTTTCACGGGAGCTTTCTTAGAATGCTGTATTATCTATTTAGCCACATCTGTTTAATTTTGCAGTTCTTTGGAGAGGGCTGACTTTGTGTTGTGGCTTACTGAGAGTTTCAGGTCAGGTAGAATTTGTTTGTTTTATTTTCTTTTTATCCATGTTGGCTCAATTTAAATTCAAATTTATCTCATATTTAAGGCTGTCTTTTGTTTATGCCTGTTTGGCTCATGAGAACATCTCCAAGACTCCTACAGGCCTTATGTAGTTCAGAATCATTCCAGACTTTTCTAACTAATACATTCTGAATTTGACCTGAAAACATTAGAAATTACTTTCTGCATTTTTTTTCAGTCTCTCTTTTTTTTTTTTTTTAATTCCCACACTGTGCTTTGCCCAAACTTGATATTAAATAATATAACAAGCTACAAAACTGTTGACATCTTGTGTTTTCATTGCTAGCAAGTATTGTTTGCCTAAGATTTATCTCCTGAGAGGAGAAGGGATTACTTTAGAGAAATATGCTTGCCTTCACTAGCCTAACAATTGGTAATCTGTTCCAGAGTGGGTGTGTATGCACACTCTTCTCTGAAATGTTTTCTCAGTTGTTAGGTTCCCTATAGTAAGTTCCCATATGGGAAAAAAACCTGTGGTTTCAGCAGGAACTGATCTTTTTCTGAAAGACAATTTTGGTGTCTTTCTTTCAAGCTCACCACACTTAGGATGAATTTCCTCTACTGCATTGGTTTGAATAAAAGCTGTCTAAATTAAAACGTGGTCATCTACAAGGAACCATTTAAATTCTTGAGTCAGTGCAGACTTTACGAATCTGTTTATATGGACACATAGACTATTTTTGGATCTAAATAGAAAAAAGGACAGTTTGCTACTTCTCAAAATGGAGTAAATAAAAGCCGTTTAAGTCAAACTGCTCTCTGTGTTATGAACTGGTGTTGCTTGCTTAACTGAATAAATTGCTGCATGTGTTCAGTTCACTGACCTCTAGTTAGAGTTGGGCACATCTATTATAATCATAGGCATTGCATACTTGTGACCAGCAGGATTAGTTAGCTTGGAGAACCTTTTACTAGATGTGAGAGGTGAACAGCATATCTCAAGTTCTCTGAAGTTCTCTGGAGTGATGCTTGCAAGCAAAACAGATTTTTTTGCATCTGCAAAACAAATGCATTTTCTATAGAATTTAGTGAAAATTCTATATTTCAAACATGGAATAAGATTTTAAAGTTTACAAAAAGCTTTCTGAAGCAGCCAGTCAGATGAAATACACTGAAATCAGTATGTTCCATCTTTTGGCTCTGTCCTCTAAGACTTACTGTATTTTGACACGTGGGAGTGGATGAGCAAAGTTATTCCTCATTTGTGTCCAGCTGCAAAGGATCTTGCTGTGTCCTCTCAATTGTAGCAGGAGTAGTGACCATCTCACTTTCAACATCTACAGGTCTCCTTCCTTTCCTTAACCAGTGCCTGTGGCTGGCTTCATATCTGTAGCAGGGAGAGAAAGTAAAAATTACAAAAGGGTGATGTTGTTCCCCCTGCCTCCTTTCATTTTTCTTCTTGCAGAAGTGATTTCTGCTTCCACATATTTCAAAGTCCCTGTGACAGCCTAGGTAAGCAGGAAACCTTTTCTGCTGCTCTGTCCCACAGGACATCCTATGGAAAAGTTTGCTTTTTTTCTTGGGTCTGACATGCACCAGAGTCCTCCTGAAAGAGGTGTTTTTCTCAGCATTGGAAATATTGTGCTGTTTTGTTTTAAATGGGGACTTATACTGGTTTTGTACTTTATTCTGTTTGTTCTCTCTGGATTCCTTAAGATTAACAAACTGAAATCAGCCTATAGTGGTTGTAACTTAGTGAACTCTGTGTTGTCCATGTCAGCTACTTCTCTGAATGTGAGCTATCTCTGTGTCTGAGATGCTTCAGCATGATACGGGCTTCTGTCAGCACTGTGAAATGTTGAACAGCCCACAGTGGCACTGGTGGAACCAGGCATGGAACTGCTTATTTCTCTCTTTCAGTAAAGCCATGGTTGCTGGTTATCCAGACAATATATGTTGGATATCCAAATCAATAGATGTAAATCCAGAAGGGTTTGTTCTGATCATGTTTATTACCAGATTTTGATGATTATAATAAATCTTCAGATACTGTCTAAACTACAACACTGTTTTCAGGTGAAGGTCAAACAATCTAATTCTGATTTGAGTATTTTCAGTAGTAAAAAACCTCACTATACTCTGGGCAGTAAGTTCTAATGTTTAATTACCTCTCCTTTAATGAATGCCTGTGTCATTTTTGATCCTCTTCTGTATGTTTTGAGGAAGATTGCTATTACTCTTTATCTTGTAAGGTGAATTTATGAGTTCCTCAATCCTGGAATTATCTGAGGGTTTTTTTTTTTTTCTGCTCTTTCACCATTCAATTTAGTTGACTCTTCCCTGACCTACTTGATTCTGTTTTTCTCCAGATTGAGCACTCTGCTTTGCAGACATCAGGACAAACAACAACAATGCTGTGGGATTCTTCTTGTGTCAACTGCAGACATCATAGTTTCTTACTTTTCCAATTTAGTAATTTTCTACTCTCCAAAGCAGACATTGGTCCTTTGAGGCTATGACTGATCCTTATAAGATGCCCTGTGCAAATTTAGTTACCATGCCCAAAAACATTTTCAGAGGCTTTATTTCACAAGGCAGAAAGTGCTATCACCTTTTTAATGTCTAGATAGAAATGTGCACAACTTTGTTTCTTGTAAGGCCTGCCATTCATTCATTGCCTGTGCTCAATACAGTCAGTGTGACCTGCCATTTGCTTTCTACAGTCTTCTCTCTAAGAAACCCACTGCACATTCAGTCACTTTAAACAGAATTACCTTCCACAGATTCCTTCAAGCAGTGTCTCTTTCAAGTTTTACTGTGTTCCTGGACACATAGTAAAAAACTGTGTTTTAATTTTTTTCAGTGTTCTTTTACTGTTTCTGATAATCTTGTGCTTCTTTGGGATGTGTGCTCTTAAATATCAGACAGTATGGTCTAGGTCCTGTGTAATCACAGTAGAAATGCATCACTCCATGACAGTGCCTTGTTTAAAGGTATAGCCAGGAGCCCATCAATCAAATAAATTTACATAGTTTTGAAAGTGTTTTGTTGGTATTGTATTTTTCTAGTGGGTTAAGGAAAATACACTCAGTTTGGCACTGTAGGGTATTACAGAAGACTAAGAATATTACATAAAGACTTACTTTTTTACACCCAGTTTAAGAACAGTAAGTCTATTGTCTGTAGACTTGTTGATTGGCATTCATTGTGTAATTTATGTTAATTGTTCATAATCAAATCTTTCATCAGCTATTTCACTACATAAAAATTATTTTTCTTTACAAAATCTGCTTATGCTGACAGGCATAATTATTTAGTGCATCCAATTTGTCTTTTGTAAATATTGACATAGCAGTTCTGTTCTTGCTGTTCTTGTGAACTTTTCCAATTCCAGCTTTTTAAACCTTAATAACAGTAAGCACTACCAGTCTAGCCAGTACCTATGCCATATCTCAGCATGCTTGAATCCAAGCTATCCAACTTCGCTGATGTAAAAGTGTCCAATTAATAGCTGCTGTTTAACATCATTGTGAGCTACTGTTGGAATGGAAACTATTGAATCATCATCATAAGAATGTTGTTTGCTTTTTCTCAGACAGTTGTGTGTACTGAACTTACGCTTTTCTATGTTATTTTCAGAAATGCTACAATTTTCATTGAATAGTGCATTTTTTTTCCCCACAAGTAGAGGACACCTTAAAGACTGTTTGTCTAACAATTCTAGCTATTCTCTTCTCTCTCTGTTCTTTTTCAATGTCCATAATTTTCTTTCAGTATTAGTCCCCAGAAATCATCTTGTGATGAAGGAACAGCTGATACCCTGTTAATGAAGTGAGATTTTAATTAGGCTGCCAAAGATGAATTAGTATCTTTTGTGTAAGAAAAACAAAATAGCTGAAGTAATTTTCAGTATGAGCATAACCATTCAGTAACCATTTCTTTACAATAGGCTGGTTTCACTTCTAAATCTGAACATAGGAATATACCTGTGACCTTAGATAATTCACTTTGGAAAGAGAAGAGCTTTGCTTGTGGAGGAACCTGCTTCCTTTTACTGGGTGTAAAGAACAGCAAAGAATTCAAGTCATTATTAGGCTTCAGATTTATACATGACTTATGGTACATGTAAAGCTGATCATCTTTTTTAAGATATAAAAAGGGGTAACTACCAAAAGAAGCATCTAGATTTCAGTTAGAATTCTTTTCTTTTCTATTATCAAAATTTTAAGTGTCTCTACAGGTAGGGTTTACCTTTTTCCCTTTGTCATGGTTTGACCCCAGCCAGCAGCCAAGCCCAGGCAGGTGCTTGCTCACTGCTCCCCCAGCAGGATCAGGAAGAGCATCAGAAGCATAAAAGCTGGAGAACTCGGGGGTTGAGGTAAAGACAGTTTAATAGGGAAAGCAAAAGATGCACACCCTGGCAGAGTGAACAAGGAATGAATTCACTGCTTCCTATGGGCAGGCAAGTTTTCATCCATCTCTGGAAGAGTAGGACCCCATCACGCAACAGTGTCTTGGGAAGACAAAACACCATCATTCCAAATGTCCCCCCATTCCGTCTTCTTCACCCCTTTATATATGAGCATGATGTCTTTTCTGTTACCAAGGTATGAAGTGTCTCTTTACAGGTAGTGTTTACCTTTATCCCTTTGTTGTGGTTTCACCCCAGCCATTGTCTGGAATATCCCTTTGGTCAGCTGAGGTCACCTGTCCTGGCTGTGTGTCCTCCCAGCCTCCCTGGCACTCCCAGTCCCCTCACCAACATGGCAGTAGGAAAAACTGACAGGATGGATCTGTGTGGGCCCTGCTCAGCAATAACAAAAACATGTCTATATATTATCAACCCTGTGTTCAGCACAAATCCAAAACAGAGCCCCTTACCAGCCACTGGCAAGAAAATTAACTCCACCGTAGGTAAAACCAGCAAACCCTTGTTCACTGGTGACTTCAAGTAAAAATTGGCTTGTAAGAAAAAGGTAATAATTTGTGTACATAAAATCTAAAAGTTATTTTCTATGTGTTCCAAATAAATTCTTCAGGTTGAATTTTACAGTCTACCAGCCTGTATCTTAAAATCTGTGTGCAGGTCTGTTGGAGAGACAGAATGAGTAATGTGGTCTGCACTTCCTGATGGGAACTGTATGAAAATTGAGTCTCTTTAGCTTTCCAGTTTATAATACCATAGGGTGGTTTGGGTTGGAAGGGACCAATAAAATCATTTACTTCAATCCCTTTGTCATGGGCCAGTGCACTTCCATGAACAGGTTGCTCAGAGCCCCACCTAGCCTTCTTGTGAACACTTCTAGGTTTGGGTCGTTCCAGGTTCTCTGAGCAACCTGTTCCAGTTCCTCACCACCCTCACAGTAAAGCATTTCCTACTAATACATAGCATGAATCTATCCTCTTTCAGATGGAAGCCCCTTGCCCTGTCACTACATGCCCTTGTCAAAAGTCCCTCTCCAGCTATTCTGTAGGCCCCTTCAGGTACTGGAAGGTGCTATAAGGCTTCTCCAGAGCCTTCTCTCCTCTGGACTGAACAAGCCCACCTCTCTCAACCTACCTATAGGATGGGCACTTCAGCCCTCCGAGCATTTTTGTGACCCTTCCTTGGTCTGCTCTAGGAGGTCTGTGTCCTTATGTTGGGTGTACCAGAGCTGCATGCAGTGTTCCAGGTGGGGTCTCATGAGGGCACAACAGAGGAGCAGAATCCTCTCCCTTGCCCTGCTGGCCACTCCACTGTATGCAGTCCAGGACATTATTGGCTTTTTGAGCTGTGAATGTATGTTGCTGGATCATATTGAGCTTTTTGGCTATCAGATGTCCCAAGCTGCTCTGAATCTGTTCTGTGCTCAGCTTGTATTTGTGCTTGGGGTTGCCCCAACCCAGATGCAGAACTTCGTACTTGGCTTTGTTAAACTTCACGGGGTTTCCTCTTCTCAAGCCTGTTAAGACTCTTCTGGATGGCATCCCTGCCCTCCTGCGTGTCACCTGCACCACACTGTCTGGTGGTGTTGACAAAGTTGCTGAAGGTACACTCAATCCCACCATCCATGTTGCCAATAAAGATTTTCAGCTAAGCTGGTCCCCATATCACCTGTGAGTAATGGCACTTGTTACACTCCACTTGGACACTGAGTCATTGACCATGCCGCTTTGCATATGGCCATCCAGGGAATTCCTTACTCACTGAATGTTCCACCTATCAAATGCATTCTCTCCAGTTTAGGGACAATGTTGTCATATAGGACAGTGTCAAATGCTTTGCACAAGTTCAGGTGGATTATTTAAGTTGCTTTTCCTTCATCCACCACTCATCCCTAATCCTGTCAGAGAAGGCCACCAGATTTGTCATGATTTATGCTTTAGGAAACTGTGCTGGATATTACCATTTACCTCCTTATTTTCCTTGTGTATTAACACAATTTTTAGGGGAATCTGCTCCATGATCTTTCTGGGAACTGAGGTGGCACTCTCAGCCCTGTAGTTTCCCATGTCTTCCTTATTTCTCTTTAAAAATGGGGACTGTATTTCCCCTTTTCTAGTTTGTGGGACTTTACTGAGCTGCCATGACCTCTCAAATATGATTCACACCAGCTTAGCCACTTCCTCGGCCAACTCCCTCAGGCCCTGTGGATGTACAATACCTGGTTCCATGGGTTTGTGTACTTCAGGTTCCTCAGATGGTGTTGAACCTGATCTTCTTCTGTGGTGGGTAAGTGATTCTACATTCTCCCAGTCCCTGCCTTTTCCTGCTGCTACTTGGGCAGTATGGCTAGAACATTTTTCAATGAAGACTGAAAGCAACAAAATCATTGAGTAATTCAGCCTTCTCCTTGTTCTTGTCCATTCTGAACAGGTACTATATTTTCCCTAATCTTCCTTTTATCAGTCGCACAAATATGCCCTTGATGTCCCTGACCAGATTTAGTTATATGAGGTTTTTAGCTTTCCTAACATGATTCTTGGTTGTTTGGTGTTCCTCCCAGGCTACCTGTCACTTGGAGAAAGAAGTTTCCACCAACACATTCCAAGAACCTCCTGGATTGCATATGCTCTTCTGTGTTGTTCCTCCAAAAGATATTGGGCAGGTTGAAGCTCCCCATGAGGGCCAGGACATGTGAATGTGTGGCTGTTCCTGTCTGTCTCTAGTCGACCTCATCAGCTTGGTCTTCCTGTTTGAGTGGCCTGTAGCAAATCCCCAGTATAATGTTACCTGTGAAGAAATTAATCTGTATTTCTTTTTGTATACTGTGACAAAAATGCTGTGACAAACTTTTGTGACTTGCTTTTTCTGCAGACCAAGTATATTTTCGCATTCTCTGAAAAATTGTTTTAAGAAGAAAGAGGGGTAGAGTGTTTGCAGAGGTTTTTGGGAGAGTGTTTTAAGATCTTAAAGATTCTTGAAGTTTCTGAAAGGTTATTCACATTTTGATAGACTCTGCCATATAGAAACAAAATCCCCAAACAGCATAAAACAACAGCAGATGAAAACTGTCTGTGTAACTTCACAATATTCTAATTACAGATTTTGCAATTGTTCTCATCTTTTTATTCCCCCCTCAGTTGTTTTCCACCTCTACCACTTGTCACCATCAAGTTTCAAATTGCCACAGGTAACCTTTTATTATTGTGGAGTCTGGGAGACATGAGTAACTATGTATTGTAATTATATGATACTTGCCTTGTGATTGACGTGATTACATGGCTATTTTGTATTCTACAAAACAGTAATAACTTCTTTGTTTTTCATAATGAGGTGGTTCAATTTGTCTTCAATGTACTTACAGATGTAAGATGTAAATGTACTACTTTCATCATTATTACCATATGAGATGTGTGTGCTCCATTAACAAAATCTGTAGTCTCTTTTCTTCAAATTTTGTGCATCAGTTTCTAGTGGATCAAAATTTGTTGTTAGTGGGATTAGCATTCTTGAGGATGGATTCTTCAAAACCTGTCAAGCTTACCAGTTAAACTTAATTTCTTTCAGTTAGAAAGGCAGTGGCACAAATATGTCCTTGTGCTTATATTCTGCTAAATTCTTTGTCATATTAAAATAGCGATTGAAGTGGTTTGAATATGTCAGTAATTTCCTAGCAACTCTTTTAAGCAGCTGAATGAAATACCTTTTTATTAGTTAGTCCATGGATTACCCACAAGCTTTATTTTAAAAAGACTTGAGTCTATAAAATTTGGTAGAAATAAATTTGTTGTGCTAAAATTGGAAAAATTAATTATTGCTTTGCTTACAACACTAGGTGTGTAATTCATGTAGTCTTGTAATGTTTGTGCATGTGTGAAAATGGATAGCTTCTCAGGATACAAACAGATTAATGTCTGTACTCTAAAAAGGATTGGAAAATGGAAAAAGGACTCCGTATTCAGGAAATGTTGCCACTCCGTTGATGGGAAAGCAGGAGAGGGCACTGCATAGCTACCTGGTGACTCCCTCTGGGGAGCAGCTGCAGCTCTCTTCTCTCTGTGCTCCAGTTAATTCTGTGCTCTGCAAGACATTTGAGTAAAGAAATACAGCCTTTTTTTTGATAGTCTGTGGAATTATAGAATCGCTGGAGGAGTTACTGGTGGAGGTGTCTTCCCTGGGACTGGCTTCTCAAGGTTCTGTCTCTGGTTCTCCTTGTGAGAGGTCTTTCTAAGCTGATGGAGACTTTTTGGAGGTGTGTGGAAGGGTTGTGCTGCGGCAGTGAGCAGTAGATGGCAGTGCTGTCCTGTTGCACAGCATGAAGGGGAGTCATTGGAAGTTTGAAGTCCTGCGAAACATGCCCTTCACTGTGTGTCTGCTGCTGAAACACTGACAGTTGGGACATATATTGTTCTGCCTAAATTTAGGTTATTTCTCTTAAGACAATGCTTCATGTAGAAATTTGGAGGAGACAAGAGATTCTGTGTATTTCTAAACAAATACTAAATGCATGTGTATTCTTCAGTTATCTGTACATGATCTGTATCTTCAGTTTTGTACATGATTTAGACATGAAAGAGCCTAATGCTAGTATGATGCCATTTAATCCTGTTGCAAAGGTAATGAAGAATTGCTGTCATATGTTCACATTTTCACTCTCTTTCCTCAAGAGGAAATGTTTGATTTCTGCAGAAACAAGTGTTGGTTTGTGATGCACAGTTCATTCCTGTAAATCTTCTACTTCCCCATATTGTAATATCTCTACAGTCTGAAAACTTGATGACTCATAGTGTATCAGTGTTTTGAGTCATAAGTCAGGGCCAATCTCTTGGATTTTCTAGTACCGGAAATCTTAGTGGAGATTTTTTCTGTTTATCCATGAGCACACTTTGAACGGAAAGACTTCTTGACCACTCTTTTTTTTTTTTCTGGTCTTAAAGTAATCTGATTGCAACAATACATTTTTCCCCCACCCTTTTTAAAAAAAAAATATTTTCTTAAGAATTTTTGTTTGTTTTATTGGAATGCTAATCTTTTAATCTAAGTCACAAAAAAAGGTTATTATAATTGATTCTCTCATGGCATGGTAGCAGAAATTTCCTCAGACTATTTTATCTCGGTAACAGTCTGAACTAGTTTCTCTTCTAAAGTTGTTATTGAAAACTGTATATATAGAACTCAGATATTTAAATGTTAAGACATTTGTAGCGTCCGCAGTAGCACTGAATTAAAACATCTTGACGACTGTAGTGTACTTTTTGTACAGTTTTATTTCAGTGATGGACCACAATATAGCTGTTGTGACTTCATACCTACTTTTACAAATACATATTATTTCAAGTTAGATGGAGAGTTAAATTGTGCTTGGAAGTTGAGTTTGAGTGATTTTTGTGTGCAGATATACAGGATTTCTACAGATTCTTCAAGTATGGAATTTATTTTTCTGCAGTAATTTTATGAAACTTTTAGGGATGCACTATTTTATGACAAGTCATTCATGCTAACATACTAGTTCTGTTTTTTGGCAATAAGGAAATTACTAACATCAGCCTATAAATGGTTAAAATGCAGTTTTAATAGTTATTTTACTTCCATTGAGCTGCTTATAGTGGCAGAAGTAAATTTTGCTACTTGTCCTTTTTTTTTTTTTTTTTAATTTACAAAGAAAAGTATTTAAAGAGCTAGGATTGTAATCTTACAATGTTTTCAATATGAAACACCACCATAACAGTATAGCTTCACAGAATATCTGAGTTGAAAGGAACCCACAAGAGTCATTGAAGTCCAACAGTATTCAGATTGCTTTCAAAAGATTAGAGAAAAAGATTTAAATGGTAGGATGTCAGCTTTTAAAGATGGGACTTGTATCAAAATGGTTGTTAAAACCTGCCTTTGCTTCCTGACTTCATACATCTTCAGGATCAGCAAACCAGCTTTATAGATAGTTTTTCCAGAAAGACTGAGGACTGTTAATGCTAAACTTATACATCATAAAAAGAAAACAGAGTTAACTAAGAAATACAGTTTCCATAGTCAAAAAGCTGGGAACAATATAATTGCTTGAAGCCTAGTATTAGTGGATACTTAACAGAAAGAAATGGTGGATTTGATGACAAAGCCAAATGTTCTGTGCAGATTATTGATTTGGTTCCATAATGCATGATATTTTAAAAAATTACAAGAATCTTTTGAAGGGCAGTATTAAAAAAGCGTCCCAGAAACTGTCAGAAGTGAGCTTTGCAGGAAAAAAGCCCCCAGTAATCTTTGTTTTTCGGTTTTGTTTTCTTTTTGTAGTAGATGAAGCTTTGACAATTTAAAGTTTCTGGTGTACTATGTAGTATGTTTACCTATTTAAGCTGTATCATGGAAAGCCGTGATTTGTTTTTCTGAAAGCAGGAAAAAATTTCCTTTATTTTTAGTATTTGCATAGCCAGACTTGCTCTTAGGTTTGTAATATTTAGAGAAGTTCAATAGGGGGCCCTTGGTGCTTTGATCTAGTGCCATGCTGCAGTTTAATGAGAGAGGGGTTTTCAATATTGTCTGCAATATAGCAAATTCTGCTAGCTCTGTCTTAAATAAGAAAATGCAAGATTTACACCTCAGAAACCTTCTCCTTTTTCTGGGCACTCTTTCTGTTTGAAACAGGTAATTACAAAAACCTCCGGATCAATTTTTGTAAAGGGGCACCCTGATGGGTGCCGTGACTGAAGTGTGACATGAGCCTTTTCCAATACAATGGGTGGCCTAACATTCCTCGGGAAGGCCAAGCTCATTAAATATTCTCTTCTTTTTTTCCACCCTCTCCCCCTCTTCATGCACTTAGCTTGAGTTGTGCTAAGTCTGAGGTTTCTTCACTGAGGACTTAGGAAAATTGCATAGAGTTCTCAGATTGAATTTTTTATGTGTATGACTTCATGATGGCATTAGCATGTGCTTTGATCCATGTGTGAATGGCACTGGGTCGGCTCTTATTGCCATATCCAGATGGTGTTACAGGGAACAAACAGTTGTGTTTTAGGATTTCTCAATAGACTGTCTAGACTGGTCTTGCAGCAGACAGATACAGCCACCCATCAAATTAGCGTTTGTCAGATTTATGGTAATGGTTCACCAAAGCCTTCCTGTCATTGACATTAAGATTTACGCCTCCAAAGTTATTTTGTCTTCTGCAGCGTGTAAAGTCTGATCATATGTATGTGTGTGATTATCTATATGTAGATGTATATTTGCATATATAAATTTTTAACTAAAGGGAAGGAAAGCAACTGAAGAGAGGTAATTGCTATGGTAAGAGGCAGAATTTTTAAAGTATTTTTTAAGAGACTGATTCCTACAGCTGTATTGATTAGGGAAGCTTTCCCTCGCCAGTCCATCCCCTCCCTTCAAATGATAATACGGATATTCTGTTCTAGCCAGTGTCTCCCATATGCCCTTTTTAGAAAGAAAAACATGTATGTGGATTACTACAGCTAGATTTTGCACTTTCATGTTACACTGCAGTAATATGAGCTGCTCCCGGTACGCAGTGGGAATAACCTTTTGACAGGCAGTATGTCCATTCTCAGTGGAAATGTTTTTCCAAGTCTGGCCAGCACTCCTTTGATCATGCCACCTCAAACGTAGGGGTCATAGCTACTATGCAATATAAGAACCACTGATGGTTGACCAGGGGGAGAGATGATTTTGAGAGAGCATGTTTAAAATAAGCCAAATGTTTTGAAGTATCTTTTTGTTTCTATTTTTTTTTAATTATGCTGAGACATGCTGGTACATTTGATGGTGGAAACAAGAGGTGGTATAAATTTAAAATATCTGAATTGCAGTGGCAAGTTCTGGGCTTTAACATGCCAGAGCATGTTTTGAAAGTGTTTTCCTGTTACAAGGATATTTCAAGAATAGCAAAGGGAGTAATGGGATGATGAAAGCATCCAGATGTTATAATAAACGATATGTTGGAGAAGCACTACCACTTAATGAAGAAACAATTTTACACAAACTTGAATTAATTTGCAAGTCTCTCCATGGTATGTGATTTGGAAAGTCTATCCCCTCTTTGCAAGGAATAATTATTACTGATGATGAATCAGAACAAGAATTCAATTAAATATAAAGCCATTTTACAGATAGTTTTATCCTCTGCTATTGCTATTTTTCTTGCTTTATGTAGATTTGTGACATTGGAAAAACATAAATATATCTGGTAAATATACAAATAAAATTAAATATATAAATACTAATTGACAAGAATCAGCTCCAGTGAAACAATATTCCCTGTGCACTATTTTGGGGACCGATAACCTCCCTGCTACACAGCAGTAGTGTGTTGCTGAATCTTGGAAAAAGCAGATATTTTATATTTTGCTAATCTGTGATCAGAGACTTTGATGGTATAATACTTGTTTGTGTTTTTTGGTAGATTTCTGTGATTTATGTGTTCTGAGCATGTTTGACTGTTACACAGCTTTCTTAAGTTCTTTAGTGAAAAGAATATTAAATATCAAAGAAACAAATATAATAGGAGAATAGGAATTCTTTTTTTCTGCGGAGAAGGCATAGGGCTGTTCTTTCTTTTACTTTTTCTCTTTTCATATTTCTTAGGGATATTATCTATGGCTGTTGGGTCTAATAGTTTGTCAAACTTCATCTTTCTGTTTTGCCTTCTCCTGTCTCAGTGGCAGCATATTTTTCACTCTGCCTTTTAAGCAGAGTAAGAGAAACATTCTTGGTTCTGATTTTCCTTCCTGTGCTCCAGTTTTATCAAAATAAACGTATGTTGTACTCAGATATTTTAATTAACCTGCTAATTTTCCATATTAACTTAAAATTAATTAGTATTAATACAGCATTTAAATAATTGAGTAAGCATTGTAACTTCCCTATAGTTTTATTCTGATTTTAACTGGATGTTTTGAAACATGTATCTACAAAAATAAATATAGGTTTCTTTTTATTTAATTTTTTTTTCAAGATCACTAAATTATATTTGGTTACTTCTTTTACTCCTTGCTTATGGTGCACTGGAAAGCTATAAACAGCCTGAGAGGCTTTAGATGTAAAATTTTTCTTAGAAGTTGAAGAATTGAGATTTTTCTTTCAGCATACTTCTGGTTTTGTTTTGATATATTGAAAACTTGGAATGAAATATTACTCCATGCTGTCTTAACTTGTATCAATTAGCTTAAAATTTTTACATTTAAATTTGAAAGAATTGTTACTTCTACAGCTGCTTTTACTTACTTATACACAAGACAATGAGAGTATTTATATAAGCATTGCTCACCTTAATTAATGCAGTTTAACATAACTTTGTTGTTCATTGCAAATGAATTTGTCAGAGGTGGGCTAAAAGATCCACATTTTTTTGTCTGCTTGTGTTTTGGTTTCCCTCAAGCCCCTAAGTATCGCTTTCAGGGCAGTCTAAATTTACAAAAAGTAACAGAAGGACTGATAAAAGAGTGGGCCTTTCCAGGTTCCTGGCAGGATGGTTTGTTGTGCTGCCTGAGGTTGCTGTGCTACAAACCGTTGTCAGTTCTGAGAGGCAAAGACGCCTGATAACACAGCGAAGGATGGTTTGCTCTGTGAGCATGTGGCTGGAGTGGAGAAGGGAAGCTTAAGAGCTGCTGGATGGTGGTGCTGGGTATTGCCATCACAATGGCCAGAGGTGCTCCCTTGCAATACGTTCTAGAAAGAGGTGGGCCACCCATGGTGCCTAACTTAGGAGATGTGCAAGCAGCAAGATTTAGAACTTTTTGTTGGCTTTGTGCTTGGATGAGTCACTGTTTTTTTTTTTTTTTTTTTTTTTTTTTTTTTTTTTTGGGGATTTTTTTTGACAGGTGATGAACTGGGAAAGAAGGTACTTCCATCTCCCCTCTCTTCTGACAATGTGAAGAGAGAAGTAGGAGTGGGGAGGAAACAAACTATGGCAACTGGTGTGCAAGACATGGGGGCAGAGGAGTGGAGTAAGTGTTGAAAAGCAAGTGAGCAGCTGAGAGTGGCCTGATTTTTTAAATAAATTGAGACCAGCCTGTCCCTGCCAGCCCAAAGGTAGAAGCTTACTGCAGCTTCCCTGCCTGAACAGCAGAATGAGGGCACTGTACTGCTGGACTCTGCCTGGGCCACTGCTCTGAATCCCAGGTCCATCCCCTTCACCCCAGAGGCAGTGCAGTCTCCAGTTCTGCCCCTCAGTCCTCCATCTGTGCAGAAAATTGGGTGATGGGGAGAGCAGAGCTGCTTGAGCTAATCTTGCATCAGAAGAGAAATCCTGTAGAGCCATGGCCTAATTCCCTTGTCAACGCACACCGCCCTCACACCCAAACTTGCAAGTGTTTTAAATCCCAGCTATCTGGCCTAGGTGGGAATATAAATTAGACCTCAGGTATTGTTTAACTGAGTCTGGCAACCTGCCTGCCATGCAAATGAGGATACTGAGTAAGTAGATCTGGCAGCTCTTCAGAGCTGTCCCAGAGCTCTCCCAGAAGCACAGGCAGATGCTTGATGATTCCAGTTAATGTGTGAGAGGGTTCTCTTTTCCCCTGATTGTAAAAACAAAGCAAAAAACACCCTGGTCATTGTGATACACCTCTAGAGATGTTTTCACTGGTAAAGAAACAATAAATTGGGTACTGATTACTCACCCTGTGACTAAGGTGGTGTGCGTGCTTTGGTCTGAGCACCTGGGCAAAAGTGGCAGTGAATCAACATGCCTACATTGGATCAAACAGTCTGTGGAAGTCTATTCAAATTAATAAACTGTCCAGGTTTTTTTAAGGGCCCTTCCCAGTGATGGTAGATTTTTGAGAACACTATTGACTTACATACTGTATTTCTTGGAAAATGTTGTCACTTAAGACTCGTATTGATAAATAGGCCCTACAGAAGGGTGCTGTAGGATTTGTGTTGCTTTCACACGACAATTGAGGTGGGATCTTGGAAGGGATCTTGGAAGGTCTGTAGTCTAACCTTGTAGTCAAAGAAGGGTCAGCTTAAGGTCTGACTAGGTTGCTCAAGGCTTTGTTCAGCTTAGTTCTGGTCTTGAAACCAAGTGGAAGAAGCCATCAAAGATAAGGGCTGTGGAGCCTGTCTGGGCAGTGCTGGACTGTTCCCATGGGCAAAAAGCATTTTCTTCAATCCCGTCTGAACCTTTTGGGCTTCAATTTATCCATTGTTTCTTGTCCTCACTCCATTTACAGCTGCATGCATCCCTTCAGAAAGTTCCCAGGACATTTATCTGGATATCTCAATTGCTTTAGATTGTCTCGAAAATTGTTACGTGTTTATACTGCTGTGGCTTAGATTTTGTAAGTGAGATTTCTTTCAGCAGAGGGTGCAGCTCAAGACTGTGCTGTGATTTTTGAGAGCTGGCACATTCAGTATGCCACATGTAGTATGACTACAAAATAAATATGAACAAATAGAAATTTGTATTTTTGGCAGTATTGTCATCTGAAACATACAGAAAAAATGTGATGCATTGATGCATTTACATTAACAAATGCCTGTTCTGAAATAGGGAAATTTATGTCTCTGCAAGTAACAAAGGGAAATGAGTTTATTTTATATATGCTGTTACATTTAAGGCTCAGAATTGAGAGACTGATTTTAATTTCATGTAGGAAACCTAGGGCATCCACAAAGATACTAAAAAGTCAACAGAACCAAAAGACAGCAACATGTTAATATGCTACTGTTTTTACATAGCAGGGCAACCTGAAATTGATGTTAAAATATCCAGCTCTATGAAAACAGATGTCTTTATTCTCTCTGCTCCACAGATAGATTTTTCTTTAATGGCTATCAAGTAGGTAAGTGCTTCATGTATTTCTCTTTGTTTCCTTATGACTTTTTGGTAGTCGTAAGGAAATATGAATTGAGCTACATGCTACATGAATACATGCTGAGCTGCAGTCTAGTCTGTGCACAATTTGCAGTGTAATTAACATTAACTTTAGGTACGTAAGCACTAATCTGTGTGTGAGAGTTAACTGAGTTAAGCTAACTTGCATGAAATATGTATGTAATATATGGAAGTACTGAGAATCCACTTCTTAATTAATGTTTGCTTTCTTTTCGTGTGTTACCTGAAAAGGCTTAAGTATCACTTGTTTGTGAGTAGCTCCACACAGTCATTTGAGCTGTCTAGGGCCTGTGTAGAGCACATTACTTGTTTTATTTTTAAATCAGTGAACCCCCACTTTTAAAAAGGGACTGTGTCATGTTCTCTTCCTCTGCCTGATCTGGATGCACTGGAGCTTTTACTGTCTTGCAATGATTGCTTTCTAAAGCCTGTGCCTTAGGTAGTTAATTTTCTGCAGGGGTACAATAGCATTTTTGATGTGCAGAGCTGCATGTGAATAGCCAGTATTAAAAATCTAGCATCAGGGCCAGAAACTATTTTGTAAAACAAGGCTTGACTAACAAAAAGTACTGTTTACTGAAGTGAGTAGCTTGTTTATTAGAGCAGAAAACTAGGAGTTGCTGAAACCGGGAAGACATGGGAAATTGGAACTACAGAATGGTCTCTGCCTTGATTCATCTACTTATTTATGTTACCTCTGTTCCAGCAGAAAACCAACAGAATTGGATAAAAGAAATCTGTTGTAGATTTTTTGGTCCGGCCCTATTCTTACTTCTATAAAAAGCAGCATTTTTTTCATTTTTTAAAAGCTTTCCGTGCGACTTCTTAAAACTTATTTTTTGTTAAGACAAAAATGTTTCTCAAATGTTCTGTTCAGAGTGCATGGTAATGTGATATGAGTGCCTAGGGAAATTCAATATGGTACTCTGAGATAGTACTTTGCTTTTTCTCTTTGTGGGCACTGAACCCATTCCTATAATCACACTGCTATCGCAGAGGAAATTTTGCTGAACTAATAATCGTCTTGCGGTTGAGACACCACCACAAGCATTTCACTGCTGAAGTCAGCTGCGGTGGAAATGAGCCTCCCTCCCCTGATTTGGCCCATAGCAATGATCTCTCAACTGCCTTCATCACAGAATTTAATGGAGAAATGGATCCCCTCCCACGCGTTAGCATGAAATCAAGCACCCGATCTTGGAAAGAATCTGCTAGCAGACCAGCGGGCCTGGCGCGGGTGAGCAATCCCCACGTGCCGCTTCCCAGGGCAGGGTGCCTGTTGATTCAATTGGAACACCTCATCCCTGGGGTGTAGCACTCAGTGATATTCCGCCTAGGGGTGATGAATACATGGATAGCTATGCTTGAATCCACATTCCTGGAGAAGGGGTGCAGTCTCCTGGACAGCCAAAGATGGTAAGAGTTTTTAGCTACTGTTACTATGTAAGCATCTAGGAGTACTACAAATAGTTCCCAATAAAAAAGCCTAATCAAATTCCTCCTACATTCTTTGGGATATGTCAGTCCTTTCAGTAGTCGGGTTTTGAAGCCCTAGCCTCCTAGGGTTTAAAATTGGCAATAGCAAAAGGAAAAAACATTCCCCCCACAAACAACAAATGAACAAATCCCCCTGAAGGAATGAGGCTACACCATCCAGAAGATTCTCTTTTTCTTCGAGTGCTCATTTTGGTGGGCCCTACGTACGCATATTATATGTTGATACTGAAAATAAAAACTTGACCTTTATCATGCAGTACCTCTTAACCTGGGATGATGTGACTGAATAAGCACAACTGGGGAATAGCATCTCTTCAGTATTGAAACGGTTTCCTTTGGTTGTTTGGATGGAAGCATTGACTGAAGTGAGTTAAGCACTGATATTATTAGGCTATAGAACACTACAGAAAAAAACTAATTGGAACTTGATGCCATATTCCAAAGTCTCTTCCTACAGAAGAATGTATCATGAATGTAAATGATATTTAAAAGAAATTATTTGAATACTGGCTCAGCTGGTAAAGAGAAAACTGTATTTACTAGGTGGGGTATAAAAATCCAGTGAAATAATTCAGGAATCTTCACCTTCATGATGTTGAATGCCTCTAGAACTTTTAGATCCTCAGGTTTCTGAATGAAACTCTCCAGCCTGCTGCAAGTGTTGGGGATGAGCAAAGTGTGCCTATTCATTTACAACGTGGAGAACACCCAAGCTAATGAGCAGGAAATGCTGAAGGGTATGGCTGACAGTTCTGCCACATGATCTGCAGTGTAAAGTGTTTGAAAACTGCAGGATCATTATGTCAGTATTTTTTTGAAGGGAAAACGTTGTTGTGAAACTGTAACTGAAATTTCTCCCTTTGACAGAATAGAAGATCAAGGTTTTGTTCTTTCATTTTAAAAATTATGTCTGTATTGGAAGAGGAGTGTTTTGTAGTGTTGGAGAAGTATTTTTCCCTATGTATGGTCAGTGGAGAAATCCAGAAAGTATAGGATGTTTGCTTTCTTTGCCAATATTTGTTTTCAGTATCAATTTATAATGGCAAAAATGATGACATCAAATTCTTTAAAAACAAATCCATACAATCTGGTTTTTGTTTTCACTGTCGTAAGATATCAGTGATGAAGTCTGTTTCTAATAACTAGCTAATGAGCCACTGAAATAGCTCTTGTTGCTGACATTCTTTCTGGGATGATCGATTAAATTCTCCAATATGCTACAGTAAAAAAGTAGATCTTGTGTGCAACCAGCACAGGAAATGTAATGAGCAAATTGCTCTTCCACTTGTGGTGGTTCTTACAATGAGACTAATGAATATTGCAGAAGTTTGGAATGCAGAATAGGACTAGTATGACTTTTCAAATATATTTGGAATTTGTGGAATGGCAAGCATGAGCAATCTTGCTTAATTTTTAACCCCAATGTAACTGGAAAAGTATTTCTTTGACATTTTTCTTGAGTTCTGACTCTGCTGACCAGAGATACAAAGTACGTAGTGCAAGTATATGGAGAAGGTCTTATTCTGCTTTAGAAGGATTAATAGTTTCAAATCAAGATCAAAAGAATGTCCAATATATGTAGCATGTCATGCATCTTAATCTACTTTAAGCATATAACACTGACCTTCACTTGACATGTTAGTGATGCAGAGGAATTAAGAGTTTAGATTTTGTTTGAGCCTCAAGGTAGTGTTAATTCTTGCTAAAATAAGTCATCCACAATATGCACTTAAGGGAAATTCAAAGCTATTACAGCAGATGGCCTGCCAAAAATCGTAAGTCATCTATGACAGTCTAATAATGTTAAATTCTTTGAATATATGTAAAAATGGGGAAACTTGCAGGTCTAATTCCTGAAAATGTGGGAAGCACAGAATTTTATGAGAACACTAATGATCGAGTTGCACTGCCAATTCACACAGTTCTTTGTTATATGTAATTTATTTTAGTGGGCTGTTTAATTGTTGATAGAAGTTCAGCAATTTCTCCAGGAAATTTTTTTTTTTTACCCTCAATTAGATCCTGTGTGGCAAGGTAACCTTTTTTTTGTCACTGTTTTTGTCTAGCCAGGTAGCACCAAATTATTTTTAACCAGAAAATTATGAAGAGGACTTTGCTATCCTAAAATGCCACATATGAGCTGCTTTTGTTTCCCAATTAAAAGATTCATTATAGCACAATAATGCAATGCCATCATGCTGCTTCTTGTATGTAGACTTTTTCAGTTTGTTTTTTTTGCTGTTGGTATTTTCCACTGCATGACTTTTCTGATACTTCTGAACCCACAAAGCTTTAAAATTATGGAATGAAGTCCAAGTCACATGCTTGATATAGTAAAATTTTGCTAAAATATGTACTTCTACCACATTTTCTGTGCTGATAGGTTTGCTAAGTAAATTCTTAATTTCTTGGTTCAGTATTATTTCAACTGGCATCTGTGGTATATCAAGCTGTCCCTGAAGGATTTTCTTCTGTGTTTATCTGACACACAAGAAAAATTTTTGTAGGAAATGCCACTGAATAGTATGGTTGATTGGAGGACAAAATATATTGCTATTAAGCTGGAATGTAAGGTTTAACAGAAGAGAAAAGCAGGAGACAGCAGGAAGAAGAATCATGATACATTTGTCATTAAAATACTTCAGTGTGCCTGGAAGGCCAAGTAAGTTTGAATGTTTTTACAGTGGAGTTCATATGTATGCTTAGTGCAAAAATACTTACCTGGTTTCATATTGTTGAATGGTGTGCTTATTGCTATCAATGTGATTTTTCTAATGTGAACATTTCCAAATCAATTTATGGTCTGTTGGCACTTCATCTTATTTGTAGAAGATTATTTTTCCAAGGATTTTTATTGGGAGAGGACTAAACTGTTTTTACCATTTAAGGCTGTATAATGTCCCCAGCTGAAAACATCTTCAAGCATTTAGACTACAGCTTAATAGTTCATTTTGATTCCTGTTTTTGGACACAAGTCAAATATGAGACTTCTCAGCTCAGTTGTGTCCTCTTACAATAAACTACTTTAAATTGCTCTAGTTCCCTTGTGCTTGATGGACATCACAATCATGTCCTCATATTTTTTGATGCCTTTAAAAGCAAAACTAGCACTGAAATTTGCATTTTGTTGTTACTTTAGACTATGTTTCCATGCAGAATGGCTTTCTTTTGAAGTACATATAGGCTGAATCAGTGCCACAACTAAATTCCAAATCTGAACAAAAAAAAAAAAAAAAGAAAAAGCCATGTAATTATTGCTTTTCTTCTAGTGTATGGAACTTAGACTCTTGGCTGCTTTACACACATTGCACTGTGGCTTGGATTATGTTGAACTTCAGTGGTATTTTACTAGAAGTAATACATTAATAGCAACATGTTCTTCCCCCTTCCTGCTAATTTTCCTAGGGTTTTTTTCCCTGCTCTTTCTCTAAATTTTACATTAGCCTCAACTTAATGAAGTTAGGCACATTTAAAAATAGGTTTAATAAAATTTATTTCTAAGCATGAACTTAAAAATAACCTAATTTACTGCTAGTGTCAGTTTGAAAATTTAGGCAAAAGTGCATTAGTTTTGGAAATCACAGTTGACCTCCTAATATCCAAGACCTTTGAGAGATTTTTTATTAGGAAAATTATTCAAGATAGCATATATTCTCTAGAATTTCTCATTATTTACCTAATTTTGAACCCTAGGCCTAGATATTTTGTTCTTTTCTATCAGATTATTTCTGACTTTGAAGAGAGAACACTTAATGCTTTAAAAAGTCTGAAATATTTTAGTTTCCTGTGGTGAGGAACTTAGAAAATTCAGTAGGAAAAACAGTAGCTGTTATAAAATTTTCAGATTTGATCAGTGTGATTAATAGTAACAGGATAATTTCTGCTTCATCATTCTGCCTAACTGGTGAGTCTTGAGGAATGATCAGTCTTATGCTTTTTTTAATATGTTGCTCCATATTGCTTAATTTGGGTTTCTTGGTACACATCAGTTGAGGATAGTGACCTGACACAATTTGCCTCTACTCTGTTCCAGGAGATCTAGGGGCTTGTGCTTTTCTTTGGGCACCAGAAATTTGGACTTGTCAGAGAATGCAAACAGCATTTTTTTCTCATTTATATAGGCTTTATAAAATGCTTGTATACAAATGAGTAGAAGACATTTTTTTGCAGTAAGTACTTCAAAATGTGATCTTTCTGCTCTTGACTTGCAGAACTGGAAGTGACTGCAGTATTGGAGGATCTCCTCTTTTAATTCCTTTGGTTCAATATCTATCCAGAAGGTCCCTGATACTTCCTGCTCAACTAGATAAGTCCAAGCTAAATTGTCCAAGGTTGTAAGTGGAAGTGATGCCTCACTACCAGCTCTTACTCTGTTGGGCTGTGGGATTTGGAGCAGAGTTTTTGCTTCCTACTATCTATAGAGGTAGTGTTTCTAATACAGAAGTATTTCGACACCCTGTTCTTCTCTCTGTTCTGCAAACTTCTCATGTAAAAGTTCATCTATGCGCATGATGATTCTACCTCCAGGTGTCAGATAAGGTCTGTGTGTAGTACACTAGGAAACCAAGGTGTAATGTCTCTTTCCCTGCTTTTATAGATTGCCATTTCTTCCTGATTAAGCATTGATCTCTTTAAGACAGAATTTGTGATTGTATGCTTTTCTGGCAATAATCTTGACAGCATAGTCTTAAGAATTTCTTGCGAGGATGAGGAAACCTGATCAATTATACATTTCTTCAAATAAAGAGGCCTATATTATTATTACTTAAGAAAGTAAAATTCTACCAGTGCTTTTCAGTGCTTTACCAGTGATTTTTGACGTTTTAGAGCGGTTAGTTTTTTCTGACATCCTACACTTTGTAACTTTATTCCCAATAACATAATCAAACTGTGCTGGACTTCTTAGTCCTTGTATAAAATGGTATGATGTATTCCATGCCTTGTTGTATCTTTTCATTGTAATAAATTGCTTCGAAGAATTACTTGTGAGCTGTGAAAACATCCTTTTTAGTGAAAAATCTCTGTGGCATGAATAGAACTGTGTGCATCTTTTCTCATGCTCTGTATTTCAAAAATACTGATTTAATGATATGTAGCTGATTGGCAGTTGCTGAAGTGTCACTGTTTCAAGTTTATTATGCCTTTATATTACAAAGTCACAGCTTCCAGTTCTTTATTACAGTTCTTTAGTAATCTGCTTTAGTAATCTTTAGGAAAGTGAATGTAAAAATTTAAGATACTTGAAACAAAAAGTTGAGTTAAAGCCAATACACTGCTTTTACAACTAATCCTATGTCTTTGTCTCTAAAAGACAACTGTCTTCCATTTCTTAAGCCTGTTTTTACTCATTGTCTCATTTTGAATTATGCTACCAGCTACAGATTGCTTATGTTTCTCTGATAGACTCTTATCATTATGGTAATTCTCCTTGGTCCTCAGTGATTTTTTCTCTCTAGCCAGCAAAAAGGAGTTTCCCAGGTTGGCAAGATTTATGCTGATCTAGAATAAAAGATAAAATTTTAGTTCCTGTAAGAAGCAGTGAATCAGTTCTTACTGAAGTGTCTGCAGCCTCCTTAGAACATGTATTAAATCTCCCACAGCTAAGCATTAAATCAGCTGAGGAACCAGGCATCCCAGAGCTGTGTTCTGTTATCTGAACAACATGTTAAATGTATTTCTGCTTGGATTTGTGATTGTATTCATCAACATCAGGTGTATTCTTAAGTAGCAGTCTGTTGCTTTTTTAAATGACAAAAATTTTTATGGAACTGTTGCATAATAATTATCTGAAAAAACCCAAGACATTCATCACACTTTCAACGAAAGCAGTATCGTTGGGAAACAGATTGCACGGGAAGGGCTCAGGTGGAGGGCTTCTTTTAAAAGTGTTAGTTTTCTAGACCTGACTGGAGGCTGCACCTATTCAAAGGAGAAAAATTTAATTCCCCTTAAAAGGCTTTCAACAGTTCTGAGACCAGGAAAAAAAAAAAATCTGGCATAGTGATACACTCTTGTGGATTGAAGTGTTTCATGCCTCTTAATTGATAAAAAGTGGTGGTTGTTTCACCAGGAGAAATTTCTTGACTTGGGCTGTCAACACCACAAAGCAGGCACAGTGACATACCCATGAGTCTGCATAGCTGTATGGCAGGCTGTTTTGTGAGCAAAGCCACAATAATGGGTGTTTTTACAAAAAAATAAAGCTGGTTCTTGCCAACTTCCATTTTCACCTAAAAAAATGTTAAAATTCAGCCATGGCTTTTCAAAGGTAACATAATCTGTGTGTCCAGAATTTGTCTACAGAATATTTTTTACCATTTATTTGGGGTTTTTTTTTCCACCTAACTCAAAAAGATGAATTGCATTGGTCAATACTTACTAAAAAAAAAAATCATGTTGGTGTGGTTGTTGTGTGAGTTGTTTTTTTTTTTTTTTAATTTGGTTTTGTTTATTTTTTTAATCAGTGCAAATTCATGAAAACAACTATTTTCTGTAGTTGACACATTTCTTTGTAGGATCTATTCTCTTCCCTATGAGCTGAAAATCCCCATCTCAAACTGTGTTGTGTTTCCCAAACTTTCAGGCACTAGAAGTAGAGCATCTCTTGGCATTCTCTTTAAAATGGTTTAAAGGCTGTTAGTCCTTGATTTATGCATGCTTAGGAATAATAAATTTCAGTTCTGAATTTCAGTTATAATTGAACAAAATAACCAATGGAGTTTTCATCAGCAGGATGGCAGCTGAGAAGCTCCATGTAGGCAGACATGCCATATGTAGGCAGAAAAAATATCCAAACTTGCAACTGGAGACAGGAGAAATGTGAAATGCCTGTGTTGGAGCATGAGATGTTTTCAATGGCTGAAGTTTCTCAAACCTAACTCATTAAGAGTTTGATTGAGGCTAAACCTGTTCTGCATTCCAAGAGGCTCTCATTGATTAAAATCTGAAGAATTTTTAATGGTACTTGAGATTCATATGCTTTCCTCTAATTGTATATTTTGGATTAATGTTTTTGTATGGGTTGGTCTGTTTCCTCCCATGGTAGTAATGTGCTGTGCTAGCCAAGTAAAACTGTTATACTGTATAAGGGGGTGGGAAGAGAGGTTCCTGTGTATATTCCCTAGGGTCTTTTGGTCAAAATAGGTATTCTCTTGAAGTTTCTCATTTTTTTGTAAATATATTGTACTGGGAAAGTAAGAGGAAAAGGCTGTATAAGACTGAAATATTAATAGGGAACTTAATGCATAAGAGATATTTATAGCCTGCAATTATCTAGTATTTCAAATTCAAGACTGGAGACTGGTAATGCCATGAACTGGTAATAGTCTATTGGATCTCCCATTTGTGATTGCACTAATACTGGTATAATTCTTACTCCATTTTCTGGTGTTGAAAGCAGTCTTGTCTTTAGTGTTCTAAACAGAAGAATTCTTTGGCCAGAAGACTTGCACAGTCTGCAAAATCAGACTGTGCTTGTTCTGTCCACCTCCTTCAATTACCTAAATCCTCCGATTACTTCTTGTTGGATTGTGTATACTGGTAGTGCTGTTTGGATGTTAAGTGCATACACTGTTTCTATTTTAGTAACTTCTGTTGCATCAGTTTCTACTCACCCTTTCTTTCCTTATCCCCTGATAATTTTATGGCAATCAAACATTTGTTGGTTTGTTCACTTCTTGGTTTGGTATGCATGAGCAGAGAGCAGCAGGGATTCCTGAGCAGATTTAAAAGTCACAGTTGAAATTGTATTTTGCCTCTTAATGTATTGTCACACTGTCATGATGGTGTTTAATTTTGCTTTATTGTATTTTGCAAATTAATTCTAAAAGTTTCTTGTTTGTGGCTTCCCCCGCCCCACAAATGTCAATGGGTCCTTTTTTTTTTTTTGGGGGGGGGGGGGGGTTTGTTTGCTTGTTTGTTTGTGTGTGTTTGGTTTGTTGTTGGGTGGTGGTTTTTGGTTGGTTGGTTCGTTTAGTTTGGGGTTTTTTTGGACCGTTTTTTTTGCTTTGACTGATACTTAACAATCTTCTTGTACTTACTATTCTATCTTAGCTATGAACTTGTTCAGTAAGACCAGACTTTATAGAAAACAGTCTGGACTGCTGTCCTCAGAGATTTCTCCTCTTTTCTCTCAGATTTGATGTCAAATGTTAGTTTTGAAATTTTTCATAAGAAGGATCAAGACCTGTCTTGGGGCTTAATCTCAGAGGAAAATTTGCCTCAAGTAAACATTAGTTATTTCTTCTTCCCTCAAAACACTTAGAGTTTCTCTAGGTTACTTTGCTTTTGATACTCAAGAGAAACACAGAGCCCAGGAATGGTTTTCTTTTATTTATGCTTATGATTCCAAACAACTCTGAAAGCTTTGGGTGAAACTGGTTGGGAAAAATACACTGGAATTTGCCTCTTTCTGTAATGTTGTTGATACAATGGATGGAAGAATTCAGATCTTGTTACTTTTTTTAGGGGTTTATTCAGTGGTATCACCTGAATCCCCCTTGGAATCTTCTGGCTGTCAGTGCATGGGGGCACATGTCTCTTGTTTGCGTTAGGCTGTTCCTATGCTTTTTTCAGCTGTGTTTCAAATTAATTTGTGTTTATTTTAACTTAATAGATTCTTTTGTAAAATACAGAAGTTTCACTTCACAGGGCACGATGGGTCTTACTCTCTTAGTGTACTTTGAATTTGCCTGCAAATTTTTACAGTAGGACAGCAGCAGTAACTTTCCTTGTTCTTTACTTTTTAAATGCATGGAATACAATGCAAGTCTTCATTTACATCCATCTGGTGTACAGCTAGATTCCTCTTTGCACCAAATATATTTCTCTAATTTTTGCTCTTGACCCATTCTGGCATGGGGCTTAAAAATGTCACTCTACTGTTTCAATAAGTCCTCTTCTTGATATTGTTACCAAAATAGCCCTATGTGTGCCATGTATGTTGAATACTAATGTCCAAGGTCTTGTGTACTTGTGAATAGTTTTTGAGGAGAAAAAAGAAACAAAGCATGCTGTTGCATGCAGATGGCATGTAGTTGAGTAGACAGCTCAGAAAAACATCAAAGAACACCAAGTGGTCTATGTGCTTCTTTCTGCTTTTTTTTTGTGATCCCATGTGAACAGAACAGAATTATTCATTCTATGCTGAAACCCACCTTATAGCACACATAAATAATGGAAAAGCTTTTTATGTTTTGACTCAGAAACTGTACAGGGATTACTTTTAGCAAGCCTGAATGCTCAAAGGTGTGATTTTTGTTTAGTAGTTGTTATTTGTGTGGGTTTTTTGAGGGGGCATATTAAGAAAAAAATGTATACATCTTTTATCCTTACCAGAAATTAGAAGTGACAGGAAATGCCACATCCTTAACTTTTGCACATTTGGGTAGTGCTGCTACTGCATTTTTTGCTGGTATTTTCGATGATTTTTCAGGCTTTTTTTAGTGTGATTGTGTGTCCTTAAGTTGTGAAACAAACTGTTTGCAAAAGCTTTCATTCATCTTTTTTATTGCCTTTTTCTTTTGCTGTTAAATGTGAATGGATGGGTGGATTGAATGAGTTACTCTTGTGCAATAAAACAAGTGGAAAGCAAACTATCAGAGAGGAAACAACTTCAGCAATAATTCTACACTTGTTGGAACTTAGAAGTGTCCAAAAGCCCACTTGGAGCTTGATTTGACACTGCAGTGACGCAAGTGATTGTCTTCTGTTCAGAGTACCACCTGTGCATGTGCTTATAACTGTTTGCTGACTCAGCTTTGGTTTATCATAGCTGTCTGCCATTTAATTTTATGTAGGCTTTTAAATCATACTACTTCACTGAATATCTGAGTACATCTCGAACTTGATATTTATTACTTCATTCTTTCTTCTAGTGTGAATGTAAGGGAGAATCATAATTTGGTTTTGATTTTATAGGGAGTGGGCAAGAGATTAAGGTCAGAGAGGCTAATTTTCCCTTTTGGATGTGAGGTTTGTAGTTTATGTTGGCTGATGGTAGGGAAAGGACTCCTGTTGCCTTACAGCTTCTTCCAGGGAAGTTATGTCTTTGACTGCATTTATTGAATTTTTATGATTTCTGAACTTTGGGTCAAGCCTTCATCTAAGAGCAGTTCATCTGATATCAGATAAAACAAATTATCTCCTGCAATTTGACCCACTGTAATTGTATTATCATGACCATGAAGTCCTTTGAAATTATAGCTCTGAATGGCAGCATCATATTTGGCCTGTCAGAGTCATCCAGTTCTTTCTTCTTAACTGTATTTCCTCTAAGCCTTCTCTGTTGTTAGCAGAGTTATCAAATATATTAAAACATGAATATGTCTCTGTCATTTATCTGGTTTTAGTGCTTGAGCCTGTGTCTTATGTCTTGTTCATCTGGGACTACAAGGGATGTTGAAAGTTTTTTTAAGGCTATTGCTTCTTTTGAGGTTCCAGAATCTGGCTACTCTGGAATACCAAGAAGCTTTTAATAGGGGTGGTCAACAATTACAACCAGTGAATCCAAATGTATTTCTTCATGGTCAGAAGGCAGAATTTGAGATTCCTGGTCTAGACCATATGTTGTTGCTTCATCCCTCTAATAGAGGAAGATCTATATTAACTACATGAAATTCAGCAAGGTCAAGTGCAAGGCTCTGCACCTGAGGCAAGACAATCCCAAGCACCTCAGGCTGGGCAGATAATAGGTTGTGAGCAGAGAAAAGATCGTTTTTTCTCTGCTGATAAAAAACTTGGGGGTTCTGGTGGATGAGAGGCTGAACATGACCCAGCCATGGGCACTCACAGCCCAGAGAGCCTAAAGTGTCCTAGGCTGTATCCAAAGGGATGTGGCCAGCAGGGCAGGGGTGTGGTGCCCTCTGCTGTGGTGGCACACCACTTACAGCATCCAGCCCTGGGGTCCCCAGCACAGAAAGGAAATGGAGCTTTTGGAGTGGGTCCAGAGGAGGCCTGGGCGTCTCTACTATGAAGACAGGCTGAGAGAGCTGGGCTTACTCAGTGTGGAGAAGAAAATGCTTCAAGAGATCTTATAGCACCTTCCAGCACCTGAAATGAGCAGCCAAGAAAGCTGGTGAGGGGCTTTTGACAAGGGCATCTAGTGATAGGACAAGGGGGAATGGTTTTAAACTAAAAGAGAGTAGATTTATATGAGGTGTTAGGAAGAAATTCTTTACTGTGAGGTTGGTGAGACCTTGAAGCAGATTGTCCAGAGTGTTGTGGTGATTCATCCTAGGAAGTGTTGGGTGGGACTTTGAGCATCTTTGTCTGGTGAAAGGTGTCTTGGCCCCTGACAGGGCAGCAGGACCTAGATGATCTTTATGGTCCCTTCCAACCCAACCAACTCTATGATTTCTGTGAGGTAGGATATCACCAGGACTGTTTGCTCTTTAAAACTGCCTCACTTCCTTGAGAAATTGTTTTCTTCTGTCCTTTTTTATATTATCCTGTCTTTAATGCCTATACTTGTTGGTTTTTCTGCAGCACAGGCTGATATAAATTGAGGAGGAGTAGATGCATGTGGAGAAGGAGTGCTTTTGGTTTAATCTATGGGCTGACCACTCACTTCTTAGCCAGGTTAAACTAGAGGATTGCTTTATCCTGTGTGAGGAATGGTGTAGCAGGTTAGGAGACCTTGAGCCTTCCATTGGAGTTCAGATTGTTATTGGGATGGAGGATCTTGAGTATAGTGGTCACTGCTTAAAGAAGGTGTCTAGTCATGATGCTGGGATTTTTATCTGTGCCAAACATCACTCAGGCTGGCAGTGGTTACATGGAAGTACTTTCATCTCTTTCAGTAGCCATGAAATGGACAGCAATCTTAGGTTTTGTCCTTATTACTAAAGTCATATAGATGAAGAGGAATCCTGTTCGGGTTTTTTTTTTTTTTTGGGGGGGGGTACAACTACCTGTACAGCAGAATGGAAATTGAGGAGCCTGCAACTTTAGCTCACACTGTGAAATGCATGGAATTTTGTTGTACTAATTTAAAGTTAAAGTATTAGTACAGTTAAAATTTAGTTTATTTATATATGCTTCTCCCCACCTCCCCCCCCCCAACCCCACACAGTTTATAATGTCATTCTGGTGCCTTGTGTGTTTTATTACTTGCATTCAATTATTCCACTGCTGTTCCCAGTTGTTTCCTATCATTAACATTATGACTGTCTGTCTTGTGTCATTGTACCCTCCCTTCACATTATCTCTTCAAGGTTTGAGGTTTTTCTGTGCTTGCTTGATCTCAGGCAACATCAGAGCTATGAAACCTACTATGTGCAAATTTTATTTTTTAATAAACTCCTTGAGTTTTATCAACAGCTTCAGATGATTAACTAATCTTCTAGATGTGTGTACAAGTACCAGAAGTCTGTTTGTTCAAAGATACCTTAAATGAAAAATAAATAGTAAAACGAGACCATATCTGTAAGTAAAAGATGGGGGGAAGGGAGCAGAGTTAAGAGTTGAGCTTTCAACCTTAATTCTGTATTTCAAGAGTTCTGAATGCTTGGTTTGTTAGCATTAGTGCTGCACTAACTTAAAATATTTTTCCATGAGTGTGTGTGTGTTTAACCAACTAAGCATGAAATCCCTTGCTTCTGTTTGTCCCTATTAAATAGCGGCAACAAAAGAAACAGACAGGAGATGGGTCCAGAACAAAGCAGAAATAATGGAGTATTTCACTCCAAAAAGGAGAGTGAAATGAGAAGTACAATGAGTAGGCAAAGGCAGACTCAACAGCTGGAGGCAGTTTAATGTGTTGTAGAGAGTACTAATTCAGGGACATTTGCTGCCCAGATCTTCAATCTGTGATCTCTGAGCAGCACATATATCAGAAGTGTTTGGCCATCCCTGCTATAAACACAATATGCTTTTCCTAGAAGAAATCTCCATAGGACTTTAAAGGGACACTGTCTAGGATTGTCAGCATAAATACTGATCTGCCTAAAAACCCAGAATCATCTTGTTGGGTTGGAAATCTGTGAGGAGTAGAACTGGCTAGTTTCTTCCCTTAACTCTTAAAAAATTATTATACATGCACAGACAGCATTCATGCACACTGACAAGTAAAATGAAAGTAACAGTGCTGCTGCATATTTCAAAGATTTCTGCAGCCTGCAGCTCCTATTATTCCCAGTCTCCTGGCTTAATCCATCCTTTTTTTCAAAAACTGACTAAATGAATGCATTTTTTAAAGGTACCTTATTGTTTTATTTTCAGTACTTAAAAATATGTTTGTTCATTAAAAAAAATGAACTCCTGACTCTCCCTGCCTAGCTCTCCTTTCATGTCTATTTCCCCCATTCAGTGGCTATAGTTTTAAGTGTGATATTCTCAAAAATTATGAAAGCTGACAATTTGACATGTCATTTCCTTTGTACTAAGTAAGGTCTTACCCTAATAAGATGAGAAGGGTCAAAAAAATATTCAGTTTTTGTTGCTAGCAGTGGGGTCTGAATACATGACCATATCCCAAACAACCTTTCAGTGACTGTGCCAACTAGCTCTGCTTGATCCTGTATTTGCAGCAGTCCGATGTTTTATTTTCTGTCTGCTCCAACACTTCCTCTAAGAGACACTGTTTGGGTTTAGAGTTTGTTTTGTAATACCTAAAAGGCATGATTTTATTGCCCATTGAGCAAATCAAGTTTGGGAATCAATGGAGGAGGCTTCCAGGTCTATATCTGGCAAGTTGCTTTGAACTTCTTTTATGCCTTTTGGGTTGACTAAATGGAGTGGAAAGTATGCTGGTTTGGGAAGGAACTGACCACTAGTTGTGAATTAAGCAATTCTCTCAATGTTTTTGATATATTTGTGTTTTGGAATTCTGGAATTACTTTTTCAGTTACTGATACACTTTTCTTGCAGTTTTGTGGTTTTTAGAGTGCATTGTAATATGTGACAACATCTTAAATAATGTGTAGCTGTAGTCCATGGTTATAAAATATTTCAGGACGTATTTCCTGTCTATAATGAAATACATAATATAAGATGCAATTTCATTTGCATGATCTGTGACTTCTGAATTTTTTACTCCCCACAGATACTGGGTAGCTGCTAGATGCAGCTGCCACAGTTGTGACCATAAAGGTTTAGTCTCTATAATGGATGCTTAAATGGCCGTAACTTTGTTAGGGAGCAGGTAACTTTAGGCTGCTGAGAGAACAGGAAGAGAGAGATCAGACTGTTTGTATAGTGATACTTCCAATGGGAAAGATGTTCATTGAACTTGAGTAAAGAGGGTTGCGAAACAAGTTTATAAAATCTAAATCTATTATTACAAGCATGCTGTACAGTGTGCTCTAGAATTTCTTATCTCAGCTGCTGCTAAGTGCTATACACAATAGCTTAAGTTTCAGTAGCTTTTTGAAGCTAGAATATTAAAAAATTGTTTTCATTACGACTAAACCAAGTTACTGAAGGAAATTAGCCTAGCAGGAGGACAAAGTCACGAATATAGCAAAGATAAGGGAATCATACCAAATAAAATATAAGAGTGGTCTGGGGGAGTCATGTTCCTGTCTTCTAGAGGTCTGTCTGAAATTTTCATGCCTAACTCTGCTTAGTAGTGAAGGATAAGTGAGAGGATGATGAGTCTACATGTGCTACTTTGGAGATGCAATCTGACCTGGATTTTTGATCATGTATTTCATCCGCAGCATATAAAGATTCTCCAGTCTAAGTTGGACTTAAGGAGTTTGCAGTAGAGAGATCCTGAATTTCACAAACCTGCCTGTCACTCACAGGGCCTCCATATATGTTTTACAAAGAGCAGAAATTATCTTTCACAGAACTATATGCTATTAGATGTTGTCAGAGCTTGAGTGTCATGTTTGGTTGCATAAGAACCAGCACAGTGGCTGGACAGAGAGAAGCACAGAATTCCATCAGCTTGTCTATTCCTTTATGTTTTTCAATGTCACATCAAGAGTGCTGCAAAGATGCCATGATGACAGGGACAAATTCTGACACACAGCCTCAGGAGTTCTGGCAAGCTCTGAAGGATTTTATGTGGCCTTCAGCTTGATATCCATTAAGTGGAAGCTCTATTTAAAGGAGTTTATCTTTTTCAATGAACTCAATTGGCCTTTCTCACTTAAGTACCGCAGTACAATGTTTGCTGGGGCTTTGTAGAACCTGTGAGGTGAGTATAAACTAGTAAATGAATAGAACATCAGTAAATAAAGCTAGTAGGCAAGTTTATTCCTTTGAGCTATGGGCATATACAAGAGCAAACCTTCTTAAAGAAAATAATTTTTGAATCAAATCTTCATAGAAGCAAAGCTATTATTTTTAAAATCTGCTGCTTTTATTCTACTTAAATATTATTGTACATATTCTTCTTCTAAAGTGTTGCCTTTCGCTCTTTTAAAAGATGCTGAAATAGTTTTGTAGCTTTCACTGAATTTATCTTTTGCTTCTTCAAAGCAATGAAAACTGTTTTGGCAGCATGTGTAATAGCTTACCATCTATACTGAAAGAATCCAACTGAAGTTCTGTGTTGAGTGAGCCGTCCTTTTATAATCACATTCTCACTGGACAACTTGCTCACAGGGTCAGACTCCACTGTTTGCATTAGAGCCTTACTGACACCAGTTCAGTTTCTCTGCTCCTCCAGTAACCCTCAGTGAGAAAACCTGGGCAATTGTCAAGACAAACTAGGTTAAGGTTGTAAAGACTGGATTTCTTTTCCCACAATTGGTGCAGTACAGACTTGTGGTTAAGATGGAAATAAAGAGCTGGGGCTATGTAAAAACAGTATGTGTGAGAAAGGGCTGATTGCACAGACATGTTTTCCCTTCCCTATTAGAGCAGGTGTCGTCCTTTGGTATAAAGGTGGCAGATAACTGGGGAAAAAGTTATTTATATCTATGTATATTGAGGTGGCCGAAGTCTACCTTGGAAATTAGTGAGTAATTACGCTCTATACATAAAATATTAATTTCCTAGCTTTCCTGGAATTGTATGCTTTTAGATTTTTACATAAAAAGTTTCTAAATTGCATATAAACAAAGAATTGAAGGGATTGAAGAATTGAAGAACTTAATGAAGGCCTAAGGAGCCTTCTGGAAACTTGGCCTACTTTGGCAAAACTGTTTAAGAGAAGTGAGCAAAAATCTGAAGTACGCTTTGTATAAGAGATTTTTATTTGTTTACATTGTGATTAATTTATACTCCTCCAGGGAAAGTGAGAGATCTATCTGGTTTTTACTAGATCTATGTAGAGAAAGATTTATTTATTTATTTATTTATTTATTTATTTATTTATTTATAAGCTGTTGTTCTGCGCTGAAATGCATGACAAAGCAAGCCCAGAAAGGATATTATTGGAGCAAAGGTCTCTGATTCTTTTCTGTGACAACAGGTAGAGCCTGGTCAGCAGCTGCTCAGGATTGGCTCTGATATTCACACCAGGCATTGCATGAAATTGGCACAGGAATTAAACTCATGCATAATCAACTGCAGAGCTGTATAGGGCATGAGCCTGTCTTGTGGTGTGAGCAGTTTGTGCTTCTTGGGAAATGGACACACAGCTTTTTGATGTTTAGGTGAAAAGCTAACATATATACTTGTTTTCTTATAAAATTGTTCTAGATTTGAGTTGAGGTGGTCTTAATCTATTAATTATTGACAGTCAAAATAATAACTTGGAATAATAATTTGCTTCTCTCCAATGCCTTCAAGTTTATAAACTTCCTTCTTAGAAGGTTAAAGGAATAAAAATTTGCCAAAAAAGGGAACTAACCTCTTTCTTTTGTTTTTGTTTTGCCCTACCCTGGCAGTGTTTTAGAGCACTTTGCTGCAAGGGACCGCCACCACCACGACCTGAGTATGACTTGGTTTGCATAGGCCTCACTGGTTCTGGCAAGACAAGTCTTCTGTCTCAGCTCTGCAGTGAAAGCCCGGAGAATATTGTGTCTACCACAGGTAGGATGCTGCCTTTATTCCATGGTGTGCTGGAATATTGCCCAAAGATAACTCCTGAAACACATAGCAAAAAAGGCTGTAGAGAACGTCAGCTTACTTACCTTGCTGTTGAAGGTACCTAATGGATCACTTTGCAGCTACCACTACTTTCTTTCAGTATTTGTTCACATGTTGGGGAATATCCATGAGAACATACAATTTGGAATATGTTAAAAGTCGAAACTGTCTGGTGTAATGAAGCAGAACCATAATATACAGTAGTACTGTAGTACTGTAGGTGCACATTAAAATGTTTCTTTCTTCTCATTTTTACTTTTGATTTTTAAACAGTCTCACTATATATTGGAGAGAAAGGAGGAGAATATGCTGTAAAATAGAATAGGACAGTGATGCTCTGAAACTTTAATTGTGATTTATTTCTGTACATACTTGGTCCATGCTGCCTTGTGGTATATACTAGCAACCAAAAAAAAAATGTAATGGAAATATGATTTTTTGGTAATAATCCCAGCTTTTTAGATGAGCAACAGGCTTGTTTATGTAGTAAGGGCAGATTGTGATCAAAGAATCAATTTACAGAAAGTTTCAGTGGTACTGAAGAGATGCATAAAAACAGACAGTACAACCACAGATAAGTGGTATCTTAAGTCCAAAAAAATTGAATAGGCACCTTGATAATGGTGAACCAGAATACCTAATACTGAAAAGCATGTTTTGATTGAAAAAAAAAACCAACAAAACAAATTCAAGCAACAACAAAAAAACCAAACCAAGAACAAAACAGCATCAGAAAAACCAGAAACAAACATATCAAGTAAGAAGAAGGAATACCTGGCTGGAAAGTTCAGAAAGAGGGCAGATTAGATCATGGAGGTTGAAGAAATCAGGTTGAGTGGCTGCAGCAATTACTAAAGTTGATTTGCTGATTGAACTGATACTAAGTGTTGTGCAAGTACCTGGTGTTTACAGTAACATGGCTTCGTACTGTAGCTGTGGTTCATGGGCTTGAATTTCATGACTGCACCTAAGCAACCCTAACTGTTTTTCAGTGAATGTTTTCTTAATTTACAGAATATAAGATTATGTAATACAAATATAAGTAAAACGTAAAACAAGTACAAGAAAGTAGTGTTTTTATTAACCTGTGAATAGTTAACCTGTGGCCTCTCTAGTGGTGTTATTGGCAATGTTAGAGAAATCTGACAGTTAGCTGTGAGAAGGTGGCTAACTCAAAAAGTTAGAGGGAAGTTGTAGAGTAATGAGCCTTTTTAAAAAATTATTTTATTGCTTTCTTAAGCTTTATCTCTGGGATTAAAACTGATTATACTTAAACAGTTTAGACCCTGAAATAAATAGTAACAGCAATATAAATAGAAGTATAGAGCTATCAGAGAAAGAAATGAAAGTACCGCTTATTAAAAATTAATTTTTTTTTGTTTTTCTAGAGAGATGCAATAAAATACTATTATATAATTAGGTAACTTGAGGAATGAAAACCAACTCTGGAGAATACAAGGCAGGCAAACCAAAATGATGCACATCTAGAGTATTCAGCTTATAATAAATCTTCTTAAATGTGGCATATCAGACAATATTGTAGAGAATCCAAGAGTACAATTTGACAACTTCCCCCTCAGGTTTCAAGCTGTGTATTTTTGCTTTTTTCATCAATGTCACTCAGGTCCATTCCATTTTTTCCCTTTTTCTAGGAAGAGTTTAGGATTTCTTTTAAGATAACAATCCCCAAAATATTTCATAATTATTCCCTTCAGATTTTCTTGTACTTTCCTCTATTGTATCTAGCAATTTCCTCTATTGTATCTGCCATAGTACTGTAACATCTTATTGGTCTAACCAGGGAGAAAAAACATCTTGTTTCTCTTACATGATAGCTAATAAATGAAGTGAAGTGAAGTGAAGCACATTTTCTCAAAACCTCTTTACTCAGATCACAGGTATGTAATCATGTTGAAACTACTTGTGCTAGATGGAAATAAATTTAATGTCTGTCTGGATATTTTTTGCTGAAAGCACACACATGATTTTTCCCTTATAAAGTATTATGTACACTTATATATATGTATGCAAAATTTAGTGTATAATGCATTGATATGGCTGGGAGCCTTTCACATTCCCTTTCTCTTGTCTGTCTGAATTTTCAATTAAGGGTAAAGATTACATTTTGGTCGTGTTCTTTTTTTCTGTTTGGTTGGATTTTCTATTTTTATTTCAGTTTTAAGCAAAAATCAGGCTAATAGAGGACTCATAGATATTTCCAGTGTGCCTATGACCATTTTAATACATCCAACTAAGGTCTGTAGAAGGATCTTTCAGTTAATAACTGAAAGAATTAATAACCCCCATGCAACCAAAACCTATGAAGTTTAAATGGAAGAATACAGTGATTTGAATTGCACATTATTTTCAATGTCTCCTAAAATTTGCAGAATGATTACCACATATTAGTGGTAGTCTGGATTGTCCAGTTTAGCTCCAGATGCATTAAAAGATGATTTTATAGAAATATATTCTGGTAGAAGGTCTGGATGGAAGTTCTGTGCTAAATTTTGTGTGCCAGGTACTTGTGCCAGGAAAATTGCATTGCTTACCCTGATTTATTCTTGTTCAACTCTATGGCACCCCTCCACCTCTTACCCCCTTCCCACCCCTGATGACTGACTTTTAAAACCCATTGAAACAGACTTTCTCAAGCAAAATCCGGTTCTTGATGAAAAAAGTTGTTTTTTTCTGAATAAATGCAATTGATTCCAAATGGCCCCTTTAGCAAATAGTGTACTAATGTTCTGTATTTCTCTTCTTAGGTTTTAGTATAAAAGCAGTGCCATTCCAGAATGCAATTTTGAACGTAAAAGAACTTGGAGGTATGGCATTTATTGCTTTGTTTATAAAACATGCATGTGTAAATATCATCATAATTGTCAGTTGTTTTAAATTTTTAGTTATTTTAAATTTTAAAATGATAGATCAGTACAGCTGGAGTTAAAAATGTCAGCAGATAAAGCTGAGAAAAGCTGACCTCAAAGAACAAAGGCTAAAAAGCAGGAGGAGTGGAAGGTGTGTGGTGTATCTCCTTAATATAATTTCTTGGATTGCAGTGGTCAAGTTACACAGATATACAAACTGGACTGTAATTTTTGTATGGCTCATGTGGCAGCTCAAGAAGTGTATGTTCCTTGTGTTTATTGTATGTATAAACTTTCACTTACGAGAACTGGCTCAGGTAACTATGTGAACATTTGTCAAAACCAATATATTTACTGCACCACTGAAAGTGTTGCAAAGGCAGCCAGCTTATAATGAGTTATGTTCTTTGGAAACTTTTCTCTTGTTGGATTTATTGGATTTTGGAGCAGTGGTTGTTTTATGGTTGTAGGATTTTTTTAAAATTTTTCTGTATATAGGCAACCTGTTTGGCTCCCAATTCTGACTCTTGAGTCTCAAGTGAGGTTGTTTGTTAGAAGCAAGAAAACAGTCACCTGATGAGAGTTCTCATGGAGTCTAATGTTCTACTAATTTAAAACCCACTTAGATACTTTTTATATTCTAGAATTTCTGTATATCTTCTTTATTACTTGTGTAAGTATAGTAGACTTAATATTTAGGATATTTATTAGATTTTTCAATGAGCTTGTAACCTCTCTTGAATGATCTGGGGTAGAATTTGACTTGGTTCTTGAGGAAAGCTTTAGATCTAGTTGCATAGTAGTTGTCTTACCTGAACTTGTTCCAAGAAGGCTTTGAGATAAGCATGTGTGGAAAGCTTAGCATTTCCTCTTTACTACCACTGGTCCATGGATTTAAACATACATGTTCCTGTTTGAGCATGTATTCTCTAAAAAAAAAAACAACCCAGTAAGTTTTCTTCCATTAAGGGGCCACTCCTCAGGGATAGTGTAGATACTGCTTGAGTGTGTTATGTGCATTATGTGCCCTTAGTCATAATGTCACTTTTTGGATTCTTTTTAAAAATAGGGTCAATCATTTGCAGTCTAATTTATATATTCTGCTACCTAAGCTATATGAAATATATAATTCATGTATTTTTTAATCAAGATTTTTTTTAATCAAGAATTGAACCTGTGTATTCTGTAGCAGTTCCTTGTTAAAGTCGGTTAAACTTTTCTGATCATATAGATATGTGTGTTTTGAGAAATCTTACCTTAGTGGAGAGTTTTGGCTCACGATGAGAATACTTGATTTATTGTTTTCATCCATTTATGTCTTCTCAAAGACAGAAGGATTGTCAGAATTTTTTACTGCACGTTTTACTTCCTTTTTCCTTTGACCTATGCGTGTTTGCATGTTTGTATTTTAAAATTATGTAATCTGATCTCTTATCTGAAATATTGAAGAAAAATGCTAGTTCCGTTACCTTTTCATTGTCTGGTAAGAGAGCAAAAGCAGGCTTCCAAAAGTTTGTTTTGTTCCAAAAGTTGGTGGTCAGTAGTGGTGTTCCCCAGGACTCATGATGGGTCTCAGTTTTGTTTAATATCTTTATTGATGGTCTGGACAAAGGGATCAAGTGCATTCTTGGTTTGCAGATGATGCCCAGTTGGGTGGAAGGGTTGATCTGGTGGAGAGTAGGAAGGCCCTGCAGAGGGATCTGGACAGGCTGCATCGATGGGCTGAGGCCAGTGGTGTGAGGTTCAGCAAGGCCAGTGCCAGGTCCTGCCCTTGGGTCACAACAGCCCCAGGCAGTGCCACAGGCTGGGACAGAGTGGCTGGAAAGGACCTGGGGGTGCTGGTGACAGCAGCTGAACATGAGGCAGGGTGTGCCCAGGTGGCCAAGAAGGCCAATGGCAGCCTGGCCTGGATCAGCAATGGTGTGGCCAGCAGGAGCAAGGCAGGGATTGTCCCCCTGTGCTGGGCACTGGTGAGGCCACACCTCCAGTGCTGTGTCCAGCTCTGGGCCCTCACTGCAAGAAAGACACTGAGGAGCTGGAGTGAGTCCAGGGAAGGAGCTGGGCAGGGGAAGGGTCTGGAGCCCAAGTCCTATGAGGAGTGGCTGAGGAAAGTCCTTAGCTGAGGGAGTATTTAGTCTGGGGAAAAGGAAGGTCAGTGGTGATTTTATCACTCTCTACAACTGCCTGAAAGGAGATTTTGGCCAGGTAGGGGTCGCTCTTCTTCCTGTCAACCAGCAACAAGATGAGAGGGCATGGCCTCAAGCTGCACCAGCGGAGGTTCAGACTGGACAGCAGGAAAAATTTCTTCATGAAAACAGTTGTTAAACATTGGAATGACCGCCAAGGGAGTCACCATCCCTGGAGGTGTTCAAGAAACAACTGGACATGGCCCTTAGTGCCGTGGTCTAGTTTACAAGGTGGTGATAGGTCAAAGGTTGTACTCAGTGATCTTAGAGGTCTTTTCCAACCTAAATCATTCTGTGATTCTCTAGTCAGCATTTAACCTTTTAGCTGAGAAATGTGTTCCTGTTTGATGAAGGTAAAACCTGAGCTTTCTGGAGTAGGCATGGTTTTTCTCTTACTCCTATATGAAAATAAACCAAAACATTTTTCATTTGTCACCCAAGACATCACTGTTAAATTTTGTTTTGGAATTTCTGCTTCTGATGTTGAAGAGAAACCCATGTTTTGCCTGATTGCTGGGGATTTTTTGTCTTATTCCTGTCTTTTTGCCTTCAGTCGTTATGCTATTGTAATATAATTTCTCTTTACTGTAGTGTGGAGGTCTTGTCCAGACATTTGATCTTGGAAACTTGAAAGAAGGCATCTTTCCATAACAACCACTGCCTTTTATTACATGTTATTTACAGAGTGATGTTCTATATAGTTTTAATTTTTTGTTGCTTTGTCTTTTTAGGTTTAGGTAACAGAAATCTTCATATGTCATCATACAGTAACATATTTACAGCCAGAATTTAAAACACAGCAGAAGTTATACTGCTTAAGGTTCTTCTATTCAGCAGCCAAGCATTTATGTGAAACAGATGCTGACTGTGTAGTATGCTTTCTGTTCCGTTGAAGCAGTATTCTTCCTTGAGGTCAAAGATGGTGCTAGTTTATACTGTACTGGTTGTCTCCAAAGCTGATAATGAAGCCAGGTTTTATTTCTTTGTTTCTATAGGGATTGTAAATTTTCAGGCAAAATATACAGAACATAGTCTCCCTTCTTTAATCTATTCAAGGACTGATTATCTCTTTATCCTCCTTTAAGATGTAAGGACAGGGAATAAAATTTGTTGTGCTCTCTTTGCATAAGTTTTTCTTTGAAGTACGTGATTCTAGAATATTAAAAATTCAACACAATTTCTGGTTTTTTTTATAGTTTTTGTTTCTTAAGAACTTGCAGTCCTAAAAGAAAATAAAAGGTTTATCCAAATTGATAAATGGTAAATCTTTTGTTTAAAACCCTAGAATTTGATCCTGAAAAAGTAAGAATATACAGAAAGCTTTCAAATCTAACATTAGGCTTTCTTTAATTACTTGAAAAGAAAGTCTTGCTTTATTTGCTGACCAAGTTGAACTGCCTATTCTTAAGTTGCTGTTTTTCTATACCAATAATCCCTTCCTTGTTCCCAAGATAATATGTATATGAAATTATTGTATTGTCTAAAAGATTATATATATATATATAGTCTAAAAGATAATATGTATAATTTAAATTATTGTGGAGATGTGCCATGCCCTAGTCCACATTCTTTCAGAATATACTATTACCAGGACAGTTGGAAATATTTGCCTTTATTATGCAACTCAGCTGAGTAATGGTATGGAAAGAAACTACAGTTGTGATGATTTCCTTTTACAGTGCAGTAATTTGTTGTGGGAACAAAGGGTGACATTGTGTGTGATGAACACAGAGTGGGAGAAGACTAAAAAATAAGGCAGATGATAATGTTTGTTGTTCAGAAGATTCTAACAATGTTTTGCTGAAAAATGTTTGGGATGCTGAATGCTGAGGTTGGTTCTCAAGATAGATAATGGAGGTGTAAAGGCAATAGGAAACTTTTTCTTTGGTTCTAACAAATTCCAGCCTGGAGATAGAGTGGCTGAAAGCACAATTTATTTCATGTTTTTTTAAGTCATTTGCACTTGTAATGCTTTCAAACAGAATGTAAAGTTGTGGTTTAGATATTTATTCAGGTCTACATCAAGATTTAAGGTCCATCTTAGTCAACTAAGAATTTCCAGTTGTCTTTTTAGAATAAGTTATTTAATAGTTTAGTTTGGTATCTTGTAAATGGAGGCTTAGAAACTACAGATCAGTTGCTAAACAATGAGCCACGTCAAATTTAAAAGAATTATTCTGGATGTGAGCAGCTCTTCTTACAAAGTATAAAAAATACTAACAACATGCTATAGGATTTAATAATGTTCCCTCTTTTATTTATTTAAATATATTGTCATATGTTTATGTTAGGTTTTGTGACACACCCTAAAGCTTTTTTCTCAAACGTAGAGACTACATGTTGTGTAGTCATATTGGAAAATTAATTTAAGACAAAAATCTGTTAAGTGCTTAGCAAGAGTGGGGTGTTTAATATCAGGAATGCTCTTGTCTCCAGTTGGTTGAGCATGCCCAGGAAAAGAGATGAGAACTTGCCTCCCCACTGCTGTTACTTCTTAAGCTTGATTACCAAAGTCATAAATTCTTAGGCCAGCTAAATTAATTGTCTAGGTGACAGCTTGAGAAAAAATAGCTTTAAATAGGTTTGGTTAAACAAAGCATGCATATTTTGCCTTAATTTGGAAGTAAAGAGCAGCAGAAAATAAAGTAGGAGGAGAAGCCACACTCTTGTTCAGTCCAAGTTGAATGGAAAATATGAAATTCTGGAGAAGACAGCAATGGTTATCAGGTAGTATCTACCTGGTGAAAAAAATGATGGACATGGGAGAAAATAATGTTGCTTTATTAATTAGTTTAAAATTCAAATATTTTTGGGAAATTTCTCTCCCTTTGCTCTATGGAAGTAGAATACAGAACACCCTTCTAGCAACATAGAACAGCTAACATTTCATCAAGTTAGTCATCAGAAAACTGATCCCACAAGTAAATGCCAGCCTAAGTCATCTACAGAGGGATGAACTAACACAAAGCACTAAAATCTCCATACTGTACTTGACTAAAAGGCACTTGACACCTCTACAAAATCTGGTTGTGGAGTACAGGCAATGCCATCTGCGACATAGCTGCATCAAACAGTTTACAGAATGTCTTAGCAGATGAAATTTTTAGATGACCCTGTTGAGCTGTCCATACTGTGAGTCGCACGGATACATTCCACTTCCAAAAGCATTAAAGTTAGATCTGTTTGCTATCAATCATTCTCAGCCTGCTGTTCAAATGGTGCCTAAACCCAGGCTCTGTCACCTAGTTTCCTCATTTCATAGATAAGAAAGATCATTTATACCTGCTCATGGACCTCTTCAATGGGAGTCTGAGGAAGCTCTTATTCAGCATAGTGATCTTACCACTCTTCTTTGGAAATACTGTGCTTTTGCTACAATTGGGTTTTTTTACAGTGTGAAAAGACAACATACAGTTCATCTGGCTGCAAGCAGGAACCATGCAAGCAATGTCTATCAAAACTGTGTAAATAGGATAAGCAAAATACAGAATTTCCTAGTAAAGCTTTTTGTGGGTGTGGACTGGTTGTTTTTGTTTGTGAGATATTTTGTGGAGAGAAAAGCAGAAAATTTGGTTTGCTTAAAAGTTTCTGCCTTCTGTTGGGCTTGCAATGCCATTTTCTTCAGGCAGAATCAAAGGATAGAGTGTAGCAGCTTAGTTAAGCATCAGAAATGATACAAATATTTTAGGAACATCCCCCAAAGTTTTTTCTTTGATTCTAGACAGCTAAAGCTTTGAACGTCTGTGGGCCAATTTGCAAAAAGGCTAAACAGAAATACACAGCTGTGGTAGACTTGCCACTTCTTTTGTATGACTATTAGTTTGAAGTGCCATAGAGATAGATGTGTTTTGAACTTTATTTGAGGTTAGCTGCACTGTTATCAAAGCTGTGACTGCAGCTCAGGGGAGGGTACATTTGAACCTTGCTGGGTGCTGACAGCAGTCTTACTGTTGAGTTGTGCCTCTGCTCTGCTCTGGCTGTCTCAGAGTTCTCTAGCAGATGTGGGAGAAGGATACAGATGCAGGTTATCTTGATGCCAACTAGTCTTTGCTAGCCCTGGAGGGCATACTGTGTGTTTGTGAATTTAAAAAGCAAACAACCCTAAACTCATTAAAAAAAAGAAAAAGAAGGCATGAAAAGTGGCTATCTGTGCCACCTGCTGCAAACTATTAAATCTTTAGATATTGGGCTTAAATAGACATTAAAGCATATTGCAGGGTACACATATCCTTCTCTTTCTTTTAAATTAATTTGTAAAGTTTTTAATGAACTTTATAATGAATTTTATGTTCTTGACTAGAACAGGAGATACTAGTTCCAAATTGCAAGTTTTTTTTTTTTTTGACATGGTAGTATAATACACACAATGAAGTAGATCAAACTGACTTTCTGCAGGCAGGTATAAATATAATGTTTTTAAAACTTCCAAGAGCTTGAAACCTGAATGTTGTTCCACCAGATTTAAATATCAGAGTAAAGTGAAGATTCAAATTTGGAAACAACACTTAAGTTAGCTAATAAGGAAAATACTGAAGGCGTGACTTTCAGATTCATCTTACTGGGAAAGCCTGGAAGGCAGATAAGATGCTACAGAGATGGTTTCCATAAACTTTGGTTTGATAAGAAAAATAAAATGAAGTACCATAAACTTATATGCATTTCTGATTTTGTATGTTTTGAATGCAAAGGCAGAAAATTTTTTCCTAATCATTTTCTCTTTTTCCTTTTTTACCTTCTATGCTGTTTTTTCATACCATATCTGAATTGCTGCAGTGAATATAGCTGATTTGGCAATCTCAAAATATTCCTCTTTCTGGGGAAAAAGTGCCAATTTCCCGCTGCCTTGTTTTGTGCATTACAGGAGTACACTGCCTGAAAACCTAGAGAAAGTAGTCTGTGATCACTTGGTCTTAGACCCTAGGAAGCAGAAGTCCTGGGACTTTAGAAAACAGAGAAGGTTTTGGTTTAACATCTGTGTTGTTGCAGTACCCACACAAAGTAGCCATAGAATGATGACTGACATTATACCAGTGAAAACGTTTGTATCTCTTTGTGGATGTCTCTTTCAGATGGGACAAATTCCATAAAAAGCTCATAAAAAGGAGCCAGCACATTAAAAACAAACAAACAAACAACAAAAAAACCCCTACTGTATACAGGATTTATTCAAGGGTGCAATACTGGGAAACCTGCCCAAGATAGATAAGGAGCGGCCACATCTCTTGAACGTGCTAAGATTTCTAAGGTTTCAGGCATGTTATTGACTTCTCAGGAAAATACATCAGTTTTACTTGTGAGGATATGATGTGTAGTGAAGGTATAAATCCTACATAGATTTAGAAACATGTATCTTCCAAAGGTTTTCTTGGGAAAAACCTTCTTTTGCAAGAATGGATAAGAGATTTGTTTTTCCCTTCCCTTCTTTCTTACTCCCCCACCCATGGCCAGTATTGCACACAAAAAGATTTTGTGATAGAGTCTTTGGCATTTTTTCACCTTTATGCTTTTTAGAAATGTTCTGTTTAATATCAGTAGAGGAATGATCTATGTAATATTTTAATTAACTATAAAACCTTCAGAGTATGTAGGTGAGTGGATGAGATACTTGAAGTGGTAGAAAAGCTGTTTGCAGCCTATGTTCTTTCATGTACCCTAATTAACTGTTTTTGATGGGAAGGGAAAAAAAATTCCCTCTATTTGAGACTATAACTTCTCCAGACCTGTGATGTATTTTGAGGTTAACAAGAGCTTTAATTTGCAGACTAGACTGTGTTGAAGCAAGGACTCTGTGACATTCATTGTGCTCTTGATGCAGAGTTGCTGCAAGTCTGACAAGTAACAAATTTGACACATGCAAATTTCTTTCAGTGAATTTCTTCTGTAACGCTATGTTCTGAAAGTTCTAAAAGTACTGAAAAGGAGGGAATTGAAGGTAGCCTCAAACCACCACTGAGTGAAGTTGTAAATAGAAGTATTCATAGCTGAAAGGTAGATTTGCAGCTCTGTGTTTTGCATAATATTTACAGGAGTGTGTACTTGTACTTGTGTGTACTGGTTCAGGTGCATGTTAAACGGCATATAACTCAAAATCTTCCTCCCAGCTCCCAAGGGGTACTGTTAACACTGATACAAATAATGAACAGTGTTAGTATGGGCACACTATTCCTTTGACTGATGATAAAGAAAAATAGTTATTTGATATTTAAAAATATTAAAGAGAAGGTCTTTAAAATTACAGTTAGTTGAGTAAACCTGTCCTGTAGTAATGCTAAATGGTTGGGGTTTTTAATTACAGCATTCTGTCATTTTTATGTAAAGAGAGGTTTGGTTTTTTCTCTGTTATAAATTAATTCAAGCCTACATTTGATTGAATAGCATTTTTTCTTTTAGAATAAGTGGTGTGATTTGTGTTCTAGTTTGGATTTTGGTGGGTTTCCCCCCCTAGTTTATTTGTAAATTGCATATTTCAGTCACGTCACAGGACTCAACCCATTCCTGTAAATTCCTTCATTGCTGAGGGAAACAAATCATATGTTATATGTTCTGGATTTCCAAAGACCTCAGACTTTGAATCTTCCTGTCTTTGAAACCTGTCTTTGGAATAGATGAAAAATTTAATAAATAAGATAGTTTTGCTGAACAGCAGTAAAAAGAACTGCTTGCTTTCTAAGGCTGAATTTGTCATGCCACAAAATGTGAATGGCTGAAACACTATTCATAGGCAAGTATTTCCTTCCCAGGATAACTCCACTCCACTGCTCTGAGGAAAGAAGCTGAGAGCAGATGCTGTTCTCTGGATATGAAGAGTTGAGGCAAAAGAATATCAGGTTATTTGTCTTGTAGAAATTGTGACTTCCAGCTGCTGATAGCTTATTGATGCCAATAATTATTTTTCTAGTGCATTTGCCAGAAAAATGGTTTAAAATGGCAGCCTAAGGTACATGCTGTATCAGTTTTTTCCTTGTCTGCTTAGTGCAAATTATTTTTATTCTTAAACCTCAGGTGATTTCCTCAGAATTGAACTATAAGCAATTTCAGGGCATGTCATTAGAGTAATGGAAGATCCCGAAGAAAATAACAAGTTTCATGGGACATTGTTCTTACGGGAAGTTGGTTCTTATGACTATGCCATGGTGACTGACCAGGGCAGGAGAGAAAAGGACTGCTATACTTTGGTGGTGGTTCTTTTGGGACAGCTGATGTGGAGGAACAAAGTTGAGCTGCTAAAGAACCTGAACCAAAAAGACAGGATCGTAAAGTCAACAAATCAGCATACTCCTTTTCTGGCTTCAGTGTCCCATGTAGGGATCCATGAACTGCTTTCTTCCAAGTGCCTGGATACAAGAGGTCAAATGCTCTGCAGTTCACCACAGTTTTTCTTTTTAGAGTGAGTATGGTTACAAAGGTAAGACTCAGATTCTAGCAGTGACATGTGATTGAAAAGTAGCTGACTGATGCTTAGAGCAAATAAGACAGATGTTATGTTGCTAGGGAAAAAAATACGTTCAAAGAACTGATCATGGTCTTGGTCTTTAAGTTCATAGAAAATGATTCTCTACTAGTTTTTAAAGTAATGTGATACTTCAGATGCCTGCGACACTGCTGTGTGTGGCTATGTAAATAGTGTCCCTCTAGCAGCTTGCTCTATGTGGTTCTGAAGTAGACAGCTGTTCAGAAAGACTCGGCATCTAACAGATGCTATAAAATTTTTTACAAGTACAGTTGACAGATATTCATGTGCTACAGAAGCATAGAATTAGCTTTCAATGCAGTCCCTCTTCTGTATATATATTATTAATCTTCAGATCCTGATGATAAAATAAATAGAACATCCGTCCTGTTTGGCATTTTTATTTTGAGTCTGATTAAATTAACAGAGAGATTAAGCAAGGTCTTGACTAAGTCCCACAACCATTCACCTTTAAGTAGTCAGCTCTGTAGGTCTTTTGCAGAAAAAAAATATTAGGTATGACTTCAGTATTCTCTGTAGGAAAACGTCTGTGTGTGTTTGTGTGCTGACAGCTTGTTTTGGGTGCAGATACAGAAACAAAGTGTTCAGGGTTCCAGTGTGACTAGTAAAAAGACAAGAGTAACTCCATTAGGTGAGATTTGAATACTCTTGAGTTGCGTACCTAAATTTGATGGAGCAAATGTTTATTTCTTCCTTTACTTGTTTTTAGTGACTGTCTTTTTTGTGGCAAAATATGTAAATTAAGTTAATATTTTAAGTATTGTATTAAAGTTATGGTCATTATGTTGCATTAAAATCTCATTATGTTTCTCAGAAATTTTGTGTCATTTTTTTTCACTGAAAAGTGGAATTTTATTATTTTAAGCTCTTGGTTCTTCTGTATATATGGAAGTTCACTTCTCCCTGTCTCAAAATAAGAAAAGTGTGTATAAAAGGTACCTTCTGCACATTTCTGCAAGTCATTGTCTGGCAGACATGTCAAGTTTTCTACTAGATGATTGCTGCCTCTGTTCACTGTTTAGTGTTTGTCCCCATGAGTGTAGTGCCAGATCCAGACATACAAAGAATAGCCCATATCCAAATCATAGTTTAGATAGTTTGACAGCTGTCAAATACAATTTTTTTTTTTCGTACCTCATTGCTACAACATATGCTGCTCTCCAGGGGAGACAAAAGCTTTCTGTTGATAACCTTAGTGCTTGGCTTCTGTTGAGATGGCTGAGTGCTGCTGAACTGTGTCCTAAAAATTACTGTGGCATATAAGCCTATACAGTCAATCATGTGTCTGCTGTTGGGCTCATCCAGAATCCTTAGTGTGGTTGACAGAGCAAAAGTAGTTGAACTGAATGCCTTTGCATGTAGTCACCCTAGCTCCGCATTCACTGTTCAACTCACTATTGTATCATCATTCTCCTCATTAAGTATCTAATTACTTTAATAGGCATTCCTGGCACCTTTTTTCCCCAATTATGAAGTGGTTGCCTGATGGTTTGGCGATGAACTGGAAGACCTTATCAGAAATGAGCAACTGCCGTGACAGAAGCTGCAGGTTTATGACAAGGAGCTGCAGGGCAAAGTGATAAAGAATGGATAAAGGTTTAGGTATTAGTGCCAAGATATTCCAGTGAGAAGGTAAAAGATTAGGCTCTCTGGTACTGTCAGCATGGTAGTTCTGCCAGTACTCATTTACAGAGCAGAAGCCTTAATGGAAGAAAGCTGCATTGAGTCAACTTCCTTCCTTATTTAAACAATGTTGATTTGACATTGGGGTGTGTGAGTGTATGTTGGATTTTTTTATTGTATTTTTTTCTTTTTATTCTTTTAATGATGGTTAAGAGAGAAAATTAATTATTTTCATCTTTCTAAGTAGATGGTTTATTTTCACTTACAAGTGTTATATTTGGTAAACTATTCTTGTTTTAATTAGTTCTCATTATTGTCTTGAAAGGAGCTGACAATATCAGGAAATACTGGAGTCGTTACTACCAAGGATCCCAAGGGGTAATATTTGTACTAGACAGCGCCTCCTCTGAAGATGATCTAGAAACTGCTAGGAATGAGCTGCATTCTGCTCTTCAGCACCCACAGTTATGTACTTTGCCATTTTTAATACTGGCCAATCACCAAGACAAGCCAGCAGCTCGCTCAGTACAAGAGGTATGTTAATGTGTCAGCTTCATGCCTGTTTGTATTTACTTTCTGTACACCACCAATCCATTATCACTTATTACCTTGACATCCTAGTTAAGGACTGGCCTCAGTTTCTTCTTTACACTAAGTACGGAGTCCAGGAACAGTCCCAGTCCCTAAAAACTTACTCCACTGCACTCTATACAGACTTAGCTGTTCTGGAAAACAGACAAGTAATACTTGGATACAAACAGATCTTCTGCTTTTACCAAATTTTGCTTAAGGGAGGAAAGATGTTTTTAAAACTACTCTTATGAAAAGCTGCTGGGACAGTGATTTTTTTGTTTAACTTGGGTTTTTATTTGCTATTACTTTTAATTTTGCGCTGTTCCGTTACTTAATTCTTTTCCACTGCTTAAAGCAATACATTGTGGCTATATGTTGTCTTTTTTATGTAAAAGCTTTTCTCTGAACTGCTGTGTACTGATGTCAGGTCAGAGCTGCAATTCCTGTTCTGAAGTCCTGAACTGGTTCTCATCTTCCTGTTCCAAGGAGTAATGTTTTTGTCTAATTTCTAGCTATCTCACAGTAAATTATGTAATTGTTCTATTCAGTGAACCTTTTGCTTTTCAGTTTCTGAGAAATTTGTCTTGTCTACATTCCTATCATGTCAGATATATTTGAGGAAATGCTGAAAATTACTTCTGAAATTGCAGGAAGAAGTTAAAATTGGGTTGTGCCATTCTGTTCATAAATGTCTTTTAAAGGACTCCTCCTCTTAAAGATTATATGAGAAATCCGTTTGTTCTGTGAGTGCAGCAGAGTAAAAACTGTTTCAGCACCTTATTGTGTTGCTACTTTGTATTTAAACTGATACTTTCTTAGATTTTTCTTTTTCTGAAACACGAAGTTTTAGACTTCCAGCTCAGAACAAACTGATCTGTAGGATAGCTGCTCTTAGTACAGTATAGTTGAACATACAGCCTTTGTTTCTTTATTGATACTTATGTCTCCTTTCCGAGTCAAAAGAAATGAAGCTTTTTATATGATAGGAAATGGTGTAAATGTGACTGGAGTATAGCAGTGTTTTTAAGAAGAGATTGTGAAAGAGATTGTAAACTACACTGTGAAGTATTTTTAAAAAGTGTTGGTTGTTTTCTCTGAAATTTCATTCTTAGGAAAAAGGAAAAAAATGGAATTTGGATTGAAAATATCAAGTTACATAAAAAAGTAAACAAAAGTTATGCAGGGATAGAACCTACAAGTTCTAGTCTTGTTCATATAGAAAACAGACTTAGAAAAAAAAAAAGAATACTTAAAGGAAATGTAATATGGATTTTGATATGCAAGTTTAATAATTTGGCCTAGTTTATTATAAAGTGTAAAAGAAATTTTGGCCTAGTTTATTATACAGCATAAAAGCAAAAACCTCCTGCTTAAAAAATGACAATATCCTGAGACAAAACTGATTGGGTTTTATAATTGAAATATAGTTTGTATGCCTTGGCTTTAACTTTTTCATCGATAATATTTTTCATTATCAGAAGGGTTGTTTCTTATATGATTTAAGTATTTCTTATTTTACTATCTTTTCCATTTTTAAAGAGGCCAAATTTGGTTCAATATTAACTGAAGTTTTTGATAGCAAATAAAATTTAAGAAATGTTCTTTGTCCAATTTCATATTAATGATGAATGCAATGCCAGTTGGTTTGCTTTACAGCAAATTATACTTGTAACTCTCTCATTTTGCAGGTGAGCCCATGTGGGTAGACCTTTTGGTCTGAGCTGAATTTTTTCTGTATTTAGAGTTAACATTTCTTTTCTTTTCTTTTATTGGCAGTACCCTCATTTTCACCTCATTCTTCATTACCAGTTCCTTGAAATCTCAGTAGGGTAATAGATCTCTATATGCTTATAATAGCATTTAAATGGGCTTCTACTGTATGCTTTAAAAAAAAAAATTACAGTTTAATATGGTAACACTCAATGTATGAGTACAACAGAATGTGTGCAAAATACAACAGTTTTGTTAAATGTGTACAGTACATGCATATTCTGAGGGAAAAAACCCACACTGTATCAAGAGCTCAGTGATTCTGAAGTTCTTTAATTAAGAGTAGTGGAAAGTGAAATTAAAAGAAAAAGGAAAAAAAGGGGAAAAAAGAGAGAGAAGTGTCACAAAGTTGTTACATTGTCCCTGGAAAAAATGATGATCTGTGTTTGCTGTGTATACAAAGTCAGTCATTTTTACCAATGTTAAAATGGTAATTTTTTGCTTTCCTAAAGGCTTTGCTGTGCTATTTTCCTCATTATTGAGATGTGGAATAGAAGTAAAATGATGAATCGCAAGACCATTACTTATATAAAACCAACATATTAAAATATGTAACAAATGTAATATGTTGAGCATTGAGAATTTTATTAAATTTTTTTTGCAGAACTAAGTCCATTAATTATAGGTATTTTCTTGATTTTTTTCATATGTCAGAAGACAGATGAATCACAGTTGAAATTTAAAAATATGTATGCATTCTTTTAGGCAACAAATTACCTTTCTTTAATGGAAATGAAAGGACTCCTTGGAGTATAATTAAGGAAAATGTCTGAGTTGAGTGGTGCATAATAGGAAACGTAGAAAAATATTTATTTACAACAAAAATTCTTCACAAAACTGTGCAAGTGCCAAGCAGTTTCTGCAACAGATGTTAGTTATATTTTTTGTTGGGAAGTGCAGTTGCTTCACTTTTTCACAATGTTGTACTTCATTTAATGTGGTTTTTTTTTCCACACATTGCTTAGGCAGAAATGATACTGTAGAATCTATGTGCTGTAAGTAATAAACAATGTTATGAATAGTTCAATTCACAGCTATAATAGATACTTGCAAAAATATCCAAATAACTTATTAATTTATGAAATGCAATTTAACCTAATTAATTTTGCAGAATATCCTTCGTATTTTTGAAGTGACCAGGGAGAATTACAGGAGAAGCCAAGCTGAAATACTAATCAGTAAATGTAACCCTTTTTTTTCCTCTGAGTTCTGTTGCTGGTTAGCTGTTTTCTAGTTATATTTTGATTTTTAAATGAACTCAAGAAAGTAAACTTGGCATGGCATTTCATTTTAGAAACTGTAAATAAAGATGTCCCTCCAGTTTCTCTTATGTGGACTTCTATGGTGGTTATTCTATCTTCCCATGTCAAAGATATTTTTAAGTTGTTTTGTTTTTCCTGTGACAATAGCACTTATTTAGACATTTTAAAATATCTGCTAAGTGATTTCTACTGAGCAATGCTGAAATAAAGACTGTGTATATTAACCAGGCTCTAAAACTGATACATTTATTTTTGTTTCAATAGGTTTGCTCCCGAATAACTTTATTTTAGATTAAAATCACAGTAATGAAGAATTAATCATATATAAGTCAGTTCTGACTGTAGTTTTGGAAAACTTACGAAATAGTAAATAAAAACTTCTACAAATGAAAAATAAATTTAGTTACTCGGCATAAGAGGGAAGGTGGTGGCATATCTGTTTGGCTATGGTTTCCAAAATACAGGCTGCAGTTCCAAAACAGTTTATCTAATTATATGTTTTTTTAAAATAAGTATCTTCCTGACAGAATGTGCTTTTACATTTTCACACAAAAGTACTTTTGATTGCCAAAACTGGTTTTGATTAGTCAGATTTCTCTTACAGATTTAAAATATTGCAGTAGAATAATACTGGATATTGCAGTGGATTCCAGAACCCATGTGCACTTTTCTTTTGGGTCAGAGCAATATTTAGGAGCTGCATGTGTTGGAAGTTGTCTGTAGCCACTATATTTTAGGAGCAGGCTATTCTGGATACTTGTCTGAATCTGTTTGGGACTCCTGAAAGGCATATAGGACTGGCCAAAGGAGGAACCAAATTGAACTAGCTTTTCCAGTTCACAGGTGAAGCAGCTTCTTGTTTGACAGTGTGTTGACTTTTGGATGTTTCTATTTTTATATTTAAGGCTCTTTTTAAGATTGTAGGTGCATTAGATGATCAGTGCAGGTCCACTCCATTTGAACTATTCTATTCTAAGACCATAAGTATGAAGACATTCATACAATATAACCTGTTGTTTGGTTTTTGTTCAGTTATCCAAAAATTCAGGCAAATAATAAATTTCTTTCATATATTTAAATAGTAACAGGAGAAATCACTGAAGACCTGTTCTAAATTTCCATTTTTAAAAATGCTAGAACTTTTTAACATAGACTTACTAGTTAACAGTAAATCAACCTATTCTCAGCCTATTTTAAGATTATACCATTGTTTTAAATATACTTGTTGGGAAAGGAATAGTGTGGAAAGCTTAACGTGATGACAAGTGCTGGTTTTTTTCCTTGCATACAAGACCTTACTTTAAATTTTACTTGATGGGGGTGTGAAACTCCATAGGAAAGTCATTTTCATTGTCCTTTTTTCTTTGATAGACCAAGATTCAAAAAAAAATCTTTTAAGTGCAAACAGTATTTTCAAAAGTGAGTGTGAAAGGTTTGTTGCATATTTACATAGATTGTGATGTATTTATCTTTTCAAGATCATATGGATTTTGAATCACTGACAGTGTTAAATTAGGTCTTCTGTTAGCAAAATAGTGGAAGGTGACTCTCCTTATGAAAACAGCCATCTTAGGGCTGTGAGGGCTGTTATCTATTACTCTGCCAGTTTCTTCTCTGTCGTTTATGTCTAGAAATAATTTTGTAGATAAACAGTGTCTTCTTGAAGCCTTAAATATCTTAAAGCTCAATAACCATTGCAGGAGAATGCTCAGGTTTGCCTGCATCTGTGGAAGCTCTTGCTGGTGGTGGGGATCTGGAGCATGCTGCAAACTGGACTTTCTGGGCCTGCTAATGGTCTGAGTTGGCTGCTTAGTATGACAGGCTCAATTCCAGGATGCAATCACTTCTTTATATTCCAGTGTCTTTGTACTGCTTTTCCATAATTCATGCTGTTTGTGGTTTCTGCTAGTTAGGGGAAAAGGGTTTCTCTTTGGAAACCCTTTCAGTGTATGAGTAATGGATGTCATTACTAGCAATCTGAAAAACTGCATTGAACAATAACCACTAACGGGTTTACCTTCATAGAGTATGTAGTATCTTAGCTCACAGTTTTGAGCAAATGTTTTCTCCTGGAGCAGGTACTGCAAAAACTTAGCCTACAACCAAGAGTGAAAATGAAAGTTTTCTCTGCAGTCTGTCCCATCCTCACCATGGTCAAGCCTCTCAAATCTTTCAAAGACCAGCTGTTGCAAATCTGTGTACTTTGTGACAGGGACATCCAGAGCAAAGATAAATTGGGGACAGATTTTTGGTTCCTCAAGGAACTGTTTCTGGGATTATTTATCTTCAGATTACTGCAGTAAATAGCCAAAATATAGATTCCTACCCTGTTTTTGAGATCATAGTGACCTTAGCGACCTTAATATTTGCAATCTCCTTACTGCAAATACTTCTTTTCGTCCAAGGTGTATCCCCTGATATTTGAAGATTGTTTTGGAGCTGGACTCTGCTATTTTGAGTATTGGCTGCTTCCTTCACAACTGTGGCCTTTGAGGGAACAGAAGAGTTATTTGTCAGACTTTAGTTATGAACACATTTGCAGGAAAGAATATTATTAAATTAGAGTTTTGACAATATTAGTTTTGCCCTGTTTAGAACAATGAAGAAGTAACTCCTATTTGCATTTCTCATATGAACTTCCATTCTGATTAAAATTTCTTCATACCTATTAGGAAAATGATTTAGATACAAAAGGATCCAATAATAAAAATAGTATATAAAAAATGCAATCTAAAAAGATAACCAATTTAAATAAATGTGAGTAGATCCATATCCTAGCTAAATGTAAACAGCAAGGAATTTCATAGTTGCAAGACTGAATCCAAACAGTAACCACACCTTTTCCTTACATGAATTTGTGTTTCAATCATGTTTTACAATAAACAAAGCCATAACAGATAAAACTGTCAATATATTCATTAGCTAAAAAGATGAATTGGTATACTTGATAATGTTTTGGTGAATAATATCACTTAGTAAAGCTTAATATTGCTGTCCCAGTGTATGTGGGACCAAGAAACAAAAACTTAACAAAGAAAAGTATCTCTTTGAATAGTAAATTCCTAGTTGTGCTCTTGACAAACATGTAAGTCTGCAAGGAAATGTATTCAAAGACTACCCCTAGAAACTCTGATTTGGAATGATGTTCCTGAAGATACCAAACTAAATACTTAAGCACATCTGCAAATGTGCACATATTACAAAATGTACAAGAAGATAAAGAGTAGGGGTAGCTAGGACACCGGAGTAGAAGTGTTGTCCACAAACACCCATTTCACAACATGAAACTGTATTTAGAGAAATAAATCTCTTGAATGGCCCTTTGTACTGAATGGTGCCAGGTATATGTCTGCAAAAAAAGCAGCTGCATGTCTTGGAGTAGATTTTGAAGAGTATTGCTGTATATAGTTTTGAACATCAGGCATGGATTTTTACAGCACTATTTGGGTCTTCAAATGGTTGTTTTATATGTATATAGATGTTGTGTACTTCTAGTATTTATTTCATCAGCAGTACTGGTTTGCTTTTTGGCCTCTTTGCCTCCCCCATCTTTCAGGTGTGACAGTCTGTCTGTACAACCATGTGATGAACTGGTTTGGACCTAAAAATTACTTAACTACTATCCTTCCTCAAGGTCTTATTTTTAAATAAACTCAGATGAGAAGACAATTGGATAATTGGTGTACAGGCACAAACGAGAGGTGGGAGGAATGTGTAAAACTAGAACTGGCGTGGAAAGTTGGAAGTGTGGACCTTTAAAATCCAGTGAGAGTTGGACCCTTCTACCTACCATGTTACTTCTCACGCTTTTTTGGCTTATCCCCCTAGAGTGAACCATAGTAAAGGAAGGTTATACAGGAAATAGTGGGAAATAATTTTCCCCTCTTACTTAAAAATCAATGTTCTAGAGTAGGTGTGCAATTACTTTTACTGGACTTGAGAGAGAGATAGGAAAGAAGCATATATTTTCACTATGTGCTTTGAAAATTTAGTGTCTTTGTTTACTTCCAAGCAAAGAAAGAAAGAAAATGTCGTTCAAAGAGAAGGAGTTGGCTGCACTTGCAGAACTAAACACAATGACTGTAAAGTTAGAGCACAGTCTCTAAAAATAAAAAGTAAATTTATGAGAGAAAGTTTAAAATGCTTTAAGATACAAATCTATATGCATAGTTTAGTAAATGTTTTTCATAAATGTTTGTATACTTACAAATGCTTATATGGTATTCAGTAAGGACTGTTAGAGAAGAGCACAGCTTTTTACAGTTCTTTCTGAAACCTTTTTGGCTTGGTAAAAATTTGGTATGCTTTAGTAGAGAATTAAATGAAATGCTGAAGCCTGTTGGATACAAATCTGACCACACAATCATTATGACTCTTTTGAGCCTCTATGTCTGTGATATTGCTGTTTTGGGGAATTCTTGAATGCTCAAAAATTTAATTACTGTTAGTGACATCTTACATGAACATGAGAAGTCATATTTCTCTCAGAATTAATAACTATTACAAATGGAACAAAATAGTGGCTATATAACTACTTTCCAAATATAACTCTACCATTTTATCAAAAACGGTCTCTGGATCAGTTGAAAAATAATGGAAAAGTATTTAGTAATGCATTGGATCAAGTTTTTGAAAACTCTTCTATTGTAAAAGTGATTTAGTATGTTTTTCTTTCAAACACCCATCTTACATGGATATGTATGTATATGTACTAGAATGAAATCTTGAGTTCAATAATACAAGCTGCTGCTTCTTAAAAGATGAGGACTTATTCTTCTATTTTTCTTTTTAGCGCTAAAATAAGTTTGCTGATTAAAGGCAAGTTAAATATACTGTGAATCTTGTATTTACCAAGGAAAAGGTAATTTTTTGTAGTTGAAGTACATAATTTATATTTGGTACTCAAAGTAACAAAGTAAATTTTAAAACAAATGTTTTTCAAGTTGATTATTATCACATAATCTTCATTCTATTAGAGTAGGTATGCAGTGTATGAAATTAATTTCTGGCTACAGTCCATTCTGCAGGAATCACACACTCACACACATGGGAGATCATGGTGAGTATCTTAATTGGTCATGTCAGGGAAGTTCAGCAATAACCACAGCAGAAGAAAATCTATCCATTTTATATCTCTTTAAGTATTTCAAGTTGGATTTTAATTATGTGCCACAAAAGTAGAAAATTTTCAGCTGCATCAATACTACCTATGCTGTGACACAGCATACGTTATTATTGTCTGTAATTACCAACACCCTGAAGACCTTGCTGGAAATACGTGTATGCAGAGTTTCTTAAAAACTGTGTCAAATAGAAGGTGCTCAGAGCTCAGCCTGAGCATGGGAGGCTTTCTGTTCCTTATAAAACTCAACATTTCTGAAGATTCTTGAGGAGAATTTCTCTTGAATATGGGCTGCAGCATAAGGAAAAACAAACCTGAAAATTGAGGTGTCATTTGCCTGTCAGAGGCTGGTTCGTCTTTAGATTTTTGAGCGTAAAATTCCTATGAGTGAAAACAAACCATAAACCGCTGGAGATGGAGATGTTGGCATGTATTTAAGAATTCAAGAAACAATGATGTTTTCCCAAGTGACAGGATGGGGAAAGGATCATCTTTGCATCAGTGGTCTGGATGTTACTGAAACAATGCTACAATTGTCAAAGGCCAGGAAGGAAACACATACTACTGTAAGGTGAGAATAAATTCCTTCCTATCCATTCTCAGTTTTAAACTCATTTTTTTTTACCCTGGCATTCTTTCAAGCCATTATGCTCCTGGAAAAATCTTGGATGCTCTCTGGGTGTGGTGGAAGACAAAAATCAGAGATTACTGTGAGCTTGATTGCTGGACAGGACACTTCTGTTTTTGCAAATAGAATGAACCAGAGAGAAGGAGTAACAGGAGAAAAAGGGAAGGGGTTTACTGACAAGTCTCATGCACCCTGTTACTTCTCAAGACTTCACTGGCAGTAAAACAGAAGAGATGAGTAGAGAGCATTCTGGGGTTCAAACAAAAACAAACAATGGAATGGAGTTCTGCAAATTCAAAAGTAGTGAAGGGCCCCACAGTTCAGGGACAATGAGGATGCAGTACTATGAGTTTTTACTTAAAGAAAATTGGAGCCATTGAAGGCCTTCTTCTATAGTGATATAGGCTGAACAGTGCCCATTATTTCATCACAAACCACTTCTGTTCAGTGCCTAATGACTTTTGGTTCAAAAAGAGGAAACCATTTTCCCATCCACTTCTTGCAGTGATTCAACAGCAGATGCAGACATGCTTCTGAAGAAACATGAGTTATTCACTCTAGCATCTGGGAACAATTGTCTTCATAAGACTAGAAGCAGAGTTTTGAATATAACGACATTATTCTAATGATGATTTGTTGATACTGCAGCATATCATTAGTCGTGCTAGAATCTTTATAAGCATAAATGTTTTCTCAAAATAGTTTAAATGTTTAGAAAATCTATTACAGCAGTCTGACATGAAACAGTAGCTTCAGTTAGAATCTGAACAGCCTAAAGTTTTGAGTTAGTCTAGAAAACAACTTTCTAAAGCATCATATAAATTAATTAGGTAACATTAAAAAAAAGGCAAAGTTAAGCAATTTTTTACTTGAAAATATGTTCATTTATTATTCTGATTTACACACATCATCCTTATATTTTTTCCTACTGTTTTGAAAAACAGAGTGTTGACAGTGTATTGAATAATCCATAGCTATGACTACATATTTCTCAATATCTTTGCTTTTTCTGATCTTTTCTGTTATATTTAGTTGTTCAGATTCTGATTAGATGCGAAGTTGCAAGTGTCAGAAAGCTTGTGCTGTATTAATACTGTCTTAAAAGTAAAGACTCAGTATGAATGTGTGGGCATCTTTAAAGTTAATGTATGCTGGAGTTCCATTTCAAGTATTAATAGGCATCTATTGCCTATTAAAAGATGTGTGAGGCATCTAGCAAACTGATTTAAAAAAAACCAAAAAAACCCAAAAAAACCAAAAAGTCCAACCTGCTTTAGTGAATGAGCTTTGCTTAAAAGACTTTTCATTTCATCCACACATATCTCCAGAGGTGGATAATTTGGATTACTGCATATATTGTTATATATTTTCTGCAATTGCATTATTTATTTAAAAATAAGTTGTTTCATATGTCTCTCTGTTAATACAAGCTTATTCTGTGAAATTTTTTCAATATTTTTTCATAATGTACTATCATAGCATTTACTGTCTCATTTTGGTTTTTCTGTTACTTGGTAATAAATACTAGGAAATAGTTTACTACATTATATGAAACATTTAAGTACTCTAAAGATTTCTTTCCTTTGATTTCCTGTAGCTTTGTTCTGTTGCAGTAATGCTTTTACAACAGATCATATATTAACTACAAATCTACTACAGATACTCTGTTCCAATTTGTTTACTTGTTGCTAATTTTGCCTTTACTCATGGTTGAGGATAAAGGGAGTAAGAAAGTGAAATTTGAGTCACTCCTAGGGCAGGAGAAGAAGTCTTATTGGAGCTATAAACAAAAAGATGCTCTGCCACCAATATTCCAGGAAACAATCAGGTCCCTTTAGCTGCAACAGCATCTTCTGTGTATATTTGTTGTTTTAGAAATACATAAATCATTTTGAATAAGCAGTATTAATGCATGTGATATCTATAACCTGTGTCCGCACAGATCCTTATTAAACAGTCAGTGCTCTTCATTGAGTAATTTGATCTGTTCTGTGAATCAAAATTATATACTTAAAATTATTACTGTATTTTAATTTTTTTAAATTCAGTTAAGGCTTTTTTGTTTTTGTGATTGTTACTAAAAAATTGCCCTGCGTACGTAAAAGACAAACAGAGGCCACAGTCATGGTACTGTACATTCTTGAAGTATTGCACGTGCCTGCACATCTGTCATGTAGCAGAAGAGTTCAGGCTATGTGGTTTTTGCTTGACTACCTTTTTTTGTGGACATGCTACCCATAACAGTTCTCATGAAGTTCAGAATGTATGATTTGTTTAAATAAAAGTCATAATTGAATGAAAATTGATGTTAACTCCTTTTGGAATGGCTAAGTATTTATGGGATGGAGAGAAAATCTCCATTATCTTCCATTATTATTCCTCTTGCTAATTTTCTTAAGTAAGTTTACGTTTTATTGAAACCTCAATCTTAACACTTTAAAAATACTCTCACTGATATAAAAATCTTTTGAAAAACAAGAAAAAACATTTTAAATTCAAAATGGACTGTTGTTAAAGTGGGGAAAAAGCTTAGTATTTTTCTATTCTGATTTATTATACAGAAGGCTGTTTTTTTTTTTTTTTTTTCACAAAAAAGGGCTTTTTTTTTTTTTTTTTTTTTTTTTTTCTTTTTTTCCCTCCACTATTCTCAGTCTCTTTTGATCATTGATCTGGGTGACCCCACGCTCAGGGGTTTTTTCTTCATTTGACATGGACAGATTTTTGAAGTATAGCTCTCCTTTGGGAACCTCGGGCAGTTCCACTTGACTAACCTGTGATCTAATGAGCAGTAATGCAGGGTTACAGTGACCATTTTGTTTGCTTTGAGGGAGGATGGCTAGACAGAGAGTGGGAGAGAGGCGGTGTCTGCTGAGAAAAAAGATGCAGGGTGATCGAACAGTGTGAAAAAGACTTGTTAGCCCACATTAGTGTGCCTGATTTACTTCACAACAGGTCAGGAAAGGCCAAAGGCAGGGTTGTCATTAAATTGCAAAGTTGAAAATCCTGGTATTCAAAAGCATTCAAATTTCTGAAAGTTGTAAATTAGAAAGTTTGTGGTTCATGTTGAATTTGGCAGAAAGATATACAGAAGTACCAGCTTCTATAAAACATGAATGGTACATTATAAAATCATGCTGTAAATAAAAAGAAAACCAGCTTTTTAAAGTACTTTCATGGTTGACTGTTTTACAATGAGACTGGGTGTGAAAGAAAGGCCAAACACTAACAAGGTCGTTGCACTTTCTTTATGAGCCCTGGGGACCCCTTAATTATGTGCCCGTGCTGCTTATTTTGAGATCTGTAGAGTGTATGTGTACACGTGTTTGTATATATATAATTTTTATTTGTATTTATTAAATCCATACACATATGTATATACACATATGAATATGTATATAATATGAATACATATGAATATGTATATAGCTCTACTTGCCCAGGAATGTAGATTTTGAATCTTCTGCAGCATGTTATGATACTTTTTTGCCCTCATATCCTTGATTGTTTGTCTTGGAGTAAATAGTGATCTTCACACCTTTGGTCTTGAAATAGGCATAGATTTATCTGAAATTTACATTTACAAATGCAGACACACACAAAAATTGTCTTTATGTACTAAAAAGTTATTTTTCTAATAGTAAAGTTTGCTTCTGGACACTTGAATTGGACTTGACAACCTGCTGCTTTGCAATTGCAAAAATGAAAAGTTGAAACTACCTATTCCTGAAATTACATTTACCCTTCTGTTTCATTCACTTACTTGGCAGTGGCCTGAATCTCCATGAGTTGAAGAGTACAAGCAGTTGCATTGATAGCCTTTAACTCATGGCAAACTCTTGTCATTGCTATTTCTGATGTGGCTGGCTTTAGTGAAAATCGAAGTGCAGCCTTTTAGCTATATTATCATTGTGCATTGTAGCAGTAGGTAATAAAACAAATGGGTGGTCTTAGAGGTAAGGTACTTTTTCTCTCTGCTACCAGAAGTTTCACTAATTGATTCTTACTTCTGTTGGCTGTCAAAAGTCAGGTTTTCACTATTGCCATACAGCTGTATTAACTTTTAGATTGTACTGCATAGAGAGAGGTGATTGTCTTGATCCTTGTGTCTTTTTACAATTAGAAATATATGAAATTAAACAGCTGAGAAAAGCTGACCCATAGCTAAGACTATATTTCTTACCTGACTTCAGGGGACTATGCTCCCACTGATCATTCAAATAATATCACTGACAATCAAGGGAGTATCTCTTCTTGGTTGAAGGGAAGAGAAGACAACAGGATGTCAGGCTTCAGTGTTCACATTGAACATTAACTTTCGGTTTTAACTTGTATTGGATTATGTATTAATATGTGGTGCCAGATTATTTTTGGTTTATCTTGCTCATCTTTTGTTTACAGTGGATATAAGGTATAGTTTTACCTCCTGGTAACATGAGGCTTAACTGACAGTTGAATGTGGGTAACAAAGTACATTTTTTATATTCAGTGCTGCATTTGGCAGCTAATTTCACAGTATGTCATTCCTGTTTTTTACACATTGTAAAATACACTTATTATTAGAAATTGAAATAGGATTAGTGTATTTTGAAACAGCATGGTGTTCAAAGTGACTTGGTTGTTACTATACCCAAACATTAGTCTCAAAAAGAATTTTCTATGATATGTATGCTTCCATTTTCTCCAATATTTTAACTGATATTTAGTTGCAGCAACTTGGTGGAGATACATTCTAGGAAACTCTGCACTGAGCTAGCTTTCTCTGTAGCTTTAGGTCATGTTAGTCAATGGAAACTTATTAGGGCATAAAATGATGGGGAAATGTTTAACAAATCAGAATACTGAATCAAGGCACATTTAAGCTTTACTAGTATTCTCTTTCCATTTACTTTCTCCATTCCCTAAATAATGTTGTCTGTGCAGTCTCTATGCGCTCTTTATTAGCTCTTCAATTTGATTTAATTATTCAGTTACTCAGTGTGTCTGAATTAAGTCATCTCTGCCAATCTGCTTATTACAAAGCATTTGGTCAGTGAGAAGAGACAAATGTCATCTTGCTAGACTAATTTTTCTGGGTGTGTGTTTAGGAATCAAGACATTAGAGCAGTATTTCAAAATTGGTTTATAAAACAAAGTCAGTCCAAGAGTATATTATTGATACTGCCCGTCACAGACTCTGGAAGAGTAAATGTTACTTACTTATCTGAAGAAAAGGGAAATTTTCATATGTTCTTTTTAGCTTTCTTTAAGATGTGAATAGCTTTTGTAGGTTGGTGCTTTAAAAACCACAAAAAGTTTACTGCAACATAAACATAAACTGTTTTCACATAAACTTGCCAGGTATTATATGAAATGATTAAGTTGTTTTTTGATGGTAATATTGTTGCTTCCTTCAGAAAGACAGCTGACAAAAGAAGAGGGGATATAGCCAAATTCAGGCTTCTGGATTTTTTTTTTTCCCAGTTCATAGTTGCATTTTTAGAAAGCATTTCTTTTAAGACAGAGATTTTAACTTTTGATATAGGCACTAGAATACAAGATGCGAAGTTTTTCCTTTTTATCTGGATGTCATGATAGAAAACCTCCAGCAAAACCTTCCTGTAGGTTCAGTTCCCATGGTTTATCCACTCTATGATCCTTAATAGTGTGAAGTAGTTATGGTTTAATCCACATAATGGATAGGGTTCAAACACAAAGTTTAGTGAAACAAAAGAGCAAAATATAATAGTAGTTACAGGTGCTCTTTTTCTAAAGAAAATGGGTGTGACTTCTTACATTTCTCTGAAGCCATTGTTTGCATCTCAGGGCTGTATTTGAGAAGTATAACTCCCAAGCTGTTCTAAACTGGGAATGCAGTAGCTAATATGTTGCATAAAAGTGAAATATTATTTTCTGCCAATGGACTCTGACATTTCAGTTTTTAATACCTGTAAAATGGGCTTAAAATGTTCCCCAGATGTATTTGGCTACCTCTCCTTTTGGAAATCATTCCTCTGTGCAATAGGAAAAAAATTGCTTAACTAAGAAAACAAATTCAATAATGCCACCCTTTCCTTGCATAAATAAGAAGGTGGGGGTGGTAATACTATGTCTGGGAAAGGAAGCAAAAATGCATGCTTGGATATCCATTGCTGGCTGTTGTAGGGAGTGTGCTTGCCAGCAGTTTCTGGCAAGCTTTTTCCTTCCAAACGCTCTCCAAACTTGCCAGACATTTAAAAAGTCTTTTGCCTGTTAGTTGCCTTTCACTTACTTGTAGCATTACAATAAATGTTTATTGACTGAATAACTGCCTGTTTTGAAATCAGGAACATTGAACTAAGTTTTTTGTTTTGTTACATGTTGGTTTGTTGATGTTTACTTGGCAGCAGGGTTTAGTTAAGAATATACTTAAAGGCTGTTAGTAACCCAGCTGTGTCAAAGCTCAAAGGGTCTTGTGGGTAGTAAACTCAGGGTTTGGTTGATGTTTTTTGTGCATGTAAAAGGCATCAGATCATCAATCCCTGACTCCTGTGCAGAGGGATGGATGCTGTAGAAGTGGATTGCATTTAAACAATGGCAAAGCACTTTCTCCACTTTTGGTAGAACCTAGCTGACAGAGAATTTAAAAATCTCCTGTGTCTGGCAGTGGGGCATGTAGGGCCTCTGTGTTAGTTTGGTTTAGTTGTGGTCTGGTGTTTAAATCCACTTCTGTATAATATTGATCAGGATGTGCAGGGGTCTGAATCTCACTGAGGCATTTGAGGACAAAACAAGTAGCATATGTATCTGAGCCTTAAAATAGAGACCATTCAGAGAGAGAGGGGCTGGAGGGAGGAATCAGATACAGTGAAAGAGGAGAAACTTGACATGTCCTAGGTAGAAGCATGCCAGAGGGGAGACTAGAAATCTAGCTTATTAGATACAAAATATTTTGCAAAACTGCCCTTTTCAGGAAGGGTCAGGTTCATAATTGTGGTTCTGTTCCTTCTACTGAATTTTCTTCTCATCGTTGCAAAATCTGAATTAAAGAGGCACGTCAGTTGTAAGTCCTTATACCAGAGAAGGCTGGAGTTACCTCTGTGACTACACTGCACCTTCCTTCAGGGTTTTTAGATGGGAGGTTGTCTGGGTCTTTTTCATGCATCCTGCTCCCTGCACTTACATATTAACTGAAGTAGTAGTGTAGTATTGGAGCATGTCAGACTCTTAATGTAATTGCTTGTCATCTCTGAGGTACGGAAGCAGTCTTAAAGTAATTTAAGCACTGGTAGACTTATCAAGTGCAGCCACAAAGCTAATGGCCTTTTAATTATTAGTGATTCCAAGGAGAGTTTGTATCTTAAGCAGGAATTAAGAGCTTAATGGAAAAGTTTGGACAAACAAAGGAAAACAAGACTACTAGCACCAACCGGTGCTATCATTCTAATAATTGAATACTTCTAATTTTCTCCATTTCTGACATGATTATTATTCAGGTTGCTTCACAGTGCTTTTATATGCATAGAATCTGATATACACAAATTAAAGGAACGTGGTATCAGTTGTAAGAACTGTGGTCACAGAGAGTCCCACACCACGCATATGTTGTTGTTGTGGTCACGGTATTGTTTTCTCTCACTGTAAGAGTAATGCAAATAATTTAAACAATAAACCAGTAGGATGGTCTTCTCATCCTGGCTTTGCAATTATTTCAACTTAGTTTTTCTGAAAAGCACAGTTTAAAGTATTCTGAGAACCTTCAATGGGTAACTGGGAGTTACCCATTGAGAATACAGTGTGTATAGCCAGGATATTGTTATTAGGCAATGAAAGAAGAGTTGACTTGCTCTGCTCAGGATTATCTGCCAGACACTCACGGTGTTAATTGACTAAAATAGATCAAATGTTGGAAAACTCTGCCAAAACTTATTAGGTTATTTTATGCATCTGAAAATTGATTTTGTTTTTTGAATTAAAATTTGGTTTAAATTTTGAATTTATATTAAAAATATGTTTTTTAGTGTACTTATATAGCTATATGTTGTTTTATAACCTGCTGGAGAGCAATAGCTGCAAATTAATTGAAAGAGGTAGTGATGTTCTCTGACACTTCAACATTATTATTCAAAACCTTTCTTGACACTTTGAAAAATATTTTGATTTCTTTGATATCAGTTTGCATTGTCTTTTATTGTAATAATTGGAAATAAATACAGCACTTTCAAGTTCTGAAATGGCTTTCTTGAGTTTCCTGAGACATAGGAAATATATAGCATCTTCTAATTAGTTATCTGTTGTAAAGAAATTACTCTGCATGTTTCATTCATTTCAGTATATATTAGTATTTTCCTATGAAGGATGTCTGTCCTAGAATCAGTTGAGTCATCCTCTGAGTTTAATGCTTTTTGAGAACTATGTTGATGTAATATTCTTTATTTGTGTGACCACTTTCCTCCTTGTCAATTCAGCTATGGTATTAGAGAATGCAGAAATAGTCCACAGGCTTTTTGCTAACATGTAAGTCAAAGGCTGTAATTCTCCTTACCTTAGAGATTTTAAATTTCTTGTTACCATTTAAATTATTTGAGTTGTTTCCATTTCTTATGCTTGATTTCATGTTCTTGATAGAGTATCAATTAATCTTGTGTGCAAAAAGAAATTATTTCTATTTGGTAGTATTTCAGAATTCCTAAGTCAGACTCTTGGGGCCATTATTCAGACTATTGGTATGAATATACAGAATGTAATTGCTAATAGATAACAACTCTTTAATTTTGATTAATATGCAAAAAGTAGTGTCAGCTAGCTTGTTCAGTGAAGTTGTTTGCAAGCTTTGATAAAATTCTGAATTTTTCTACCCATGAAAAGAAAGCTGTAAATCTGAATCCCAGGTCTCTTCTATGGAACTTAAATGTTCCTTTATCAGTTACTTAGTTCTTAATTTAGGCCAATGACGCATTTCAGAAGGCAGTGTGAGTTTTTTAAAGACTGCTATAAAGTATTACTATGTGAAACTTGTGGCAACCTTGTACCTATTAAAGGAATTTGCTACTTGAGACTCACCAAGAAACTGATGTAGTTCTATCGAAATATGGGAAAAATCTGTCAGAAATCCTGCAAAACACCACAGGATTCCACAAATACAGCGTTTTTCAGCTGACTACATTCTGTACAACTACCATCTCTCTACAACAGTGATAGGACTGATCAGGACCATCAGTCTAACAACCTCTATCACAGTTGTCTCTTGCATCTTCAGACTTCATTAGATGGATACTTTGTGCAGTGTTCAGAAATAGTGAAATGTTTTCTTATCTGAAGCTTTTTTTGCTGGGACAGATGTGATTATTCATTACCAGCATGTTTACAACTATCTTACTGAAAACCACTCTGAAAATCTTAAGTTTCTGCTTATAAGAGGAAAATTGAAGTCTATTCTTGTTGAGCAAATGTTTACTTCTTGGCTATTGAAAGACTTCCAAAAGAGTTTGGTTCTGTCACCTTATTATTTAAAACCTCTCTAATTTTAGTTTCGATTTCTAGATAACATAGAATGGCCTGGGTTGGAAGGACCATAAAGATCAGCCGGTTCCAACCCCTCTGATGTGGGCAGGAGTGCCAGCTGCTAGCCAAGGTTGCTCAGGGCACCACCCAGCCTGGCCCTATCTACCCATTTAGTGGAATACTTGCTGTTCCTGCAAAGGAAGAATTGTGGCTACTACGATGATAAGCTTTCTGTTCATGAGTTTTCAGGCACTGAGGAAAATTTCCAAAATTAAACTTTATCATCATAGTTTTCTATGGCAAACATGTATCAATACAACCTTGCTAATCACTCAATTTTAGTTCTTTAAATTGTGTGCTTGGTACTAGATTCTGCAGGATTTTCCTGTGCTGTGGTACTGTATTTTAGGGCCATATCAGCTTTTTTGTATTGCGTAACACTAGGAGAATATTATTTACACATAGTATCCAAAGTTTTGCTTTAGAAGGGCCAATCTACATGTCTCTTGTAGTCTGTTTCTGAGGCTGGCAGGCTATTGTTAGAAAATACAAGAGAGTTTTTTGGTTTTTTTTTTGTCATGCAGTAGTAAGCTCCTATTTGTCTTTGCAGACCTGAGGTTTTTATCTTAAGAGGCAAATAACAGGGGAGAAGAGATGAAGAGGGGAAAAGCAAACTATAGGCCTAGAAAATTTCTTTCTTTTTTTCCCCCCATGAAACTTCTGCAGAAAAAAAAAAAAATGTTGACAGACAGAGTGTGCCAGCTAATGTCACCAAGCATTGAGCAGAAAGAAGAATACTAAAAAGCAGAAAATTAGAGCTGTGCTTGCCTGTTCACCTTCCCAAAAGAATTGAAATTGCCAGTGTTTGGGACTCCTTGTCAGAGGCTGAGATCCTCACCTGTCTGGTGCTCTGCAAATCAGCTCTGGTGACCATCATCCCTCAGAAATGTGTGTCGGAGAGCAATTAGAATTTTACCAAAGAATACTGAAAAAAAAAATTAAGTACATGTATGTCATGTAGTTTCTGAATTCTTTAAAGATAGAAACAAAGGCCACCACAGAAGCAAATTAAAGCCCCTGGGAGCTGACATGGTTATTGAAAGCTTTAACAGAGCTGCCCTGCCATAGAAACCTGCTTTCCTATTGTCATTCATTTTGGTCTCTGAAAAGAAATTTATGATCAAAGTTTTGTTTGAGCACAATGTAAGCACTCAGATTAGAATTTGGCAAAGTTAGACAGGGATTTAGATACTTTATTTTAATTTTTTTTCCTTTTTTTGGCACTTGTCTTCTAGTGAGAAAAATGTTTTACACTTAAAATGCTTTGCCTTAAAAAAAAGAGTATCTGTTTACAATATTTTTTTGAATTACATTAGGTCTGTGTTTCTTGTTTTATATCTCCAACTACTGTTTCATGATAACTCCAATTTAGAGCATCTTTCATGGTGATGTAAATTAAAATACATAAATGAAATAAAACCTGTGTACACTTAAAATATTTTTATTCTTAAGTTGCTTCTATATATAAAGCTTCCACCTTGAGGATTCTCCAGTGATTGCCCACTTTGCAATTTTTCAGTTCTTATTGGCAGATAGAGGTTTTATTTTTAACAGAATACCGTAATATAATGCTTTCTGAACATAAGAGCTAGGAATCCATTGTTTTGCTGGATAAGTAATACAGTTTGCTTTAATCTAAGGGAGTCTTTTGAGGGAAGGAAATTAAGGTGAGAATTAACCAGAGGAAGACAAGTCATTACAATCACTAAGATGTATGAAACACAGGTTCATTTCTTTGTATTTACTGTGGACTTGCTGTGTAAGACTTTGTGGGAATAGGTTATTTCTGTTCTCCAGCTTATGTCCATATAAAGGAGTCTTGTGAGTGCTCTAAATTATAATGAAGATACGAAATTTTGAATATCTTGAAAATTCAAGTACAAGGAGAAGGAACATTGATTTCTGTGAAAGATGAAGTTTCTTCTCTACTAAAAAAAAGCCCTAAAAGATTGTGACAGTGAAATGAGTTATTCATATTGATAAGAGGTAATTTAAAACAAGGATCAAGGAAAATCTGAATATATATATTTCCCTTAACATACAGTCCTGCTGGTATAGGCTAAATTTATGAAGTAGCTTTAGAAATGCTGTCTTATGATGTGATCAAAGCAACAAGCACAGTCAGCCTATTTAAGTCTTCTGTCTTGAATGCCCATAGGAAGTAGGAGTGTTAACTTAGTCCTGCATGTGAGGTTTGTAAAAAGAATGCCCTGGAAGCTAAACAACAGATTTAGAAATCTGCCTTTAAGATTGTGTTAAAAGAAAGAAATCACAATAGAGGTTCCCCCTCTGCTGGTAGAGAGTTCAACATTCAAGACATTTCAGTGTGTCTAGACACAGGTAAATTTGTTTGAATCTGAACATATATATGCAAAGAAAGAGCCTTTGTTACATAGTGTAAACTATTGCCAATCTGGTAAAAGAATTTTAAGGTGAAATATAGTACAACTGAAGTTATCAAGTTCCATGGCCATTTATTTTAGCTGGCATGTAAGTAATTAATGTCAGGTGCCCAATAGGGAGCGTAAGCTATTGTGTTGTCAGTATCTAACCAGTGACTGTTCAGCTTGTTATTTACCCATTTCAGTGCTATTCAAGATTTTTGTCCTAGTAAACAAACCCTTTTCACTTACCCTTTTTAAGAGATTCTCAATTTGATTTAATTAATCATCTGCTTAAAATATTACCCTATGCATACTTGTCAGGAGAATTTCTCAACTCCTTCTGTGGTGGGAAGTGGCTGTGCCAAATTTTGCATATTTCATTTGAGTACTTGTGAAGAAGAATGAAAATTTTAGAGGTACTGAAGACAAGAGAAATAGCTTATATATGGTGGGAAGCAGGTCCTGTAATCCACTAGAAGGTGAATTAGCAGCAAAATACAAATGAAAAGACAAACAAAAATCCATCTAATTTAAGCTCTCGAAGACCTAGGTGAATTCATGCTGCCCAGTGTGTTTGTCCCGAGTCTGGTATGAAAACTGCTGTCTCAGTAATCACAACAGTGCAGTCTCTTTTCCTCTGCCACAGGAGTGGTTGTTTATCAGGAAGGTGGGTAATTCTACTGTCTCTTTACTGTTTTTTTCCAACTTCTCTTTCTTATGTTTGACTAGGTGAACACTCACTCAAAGGTGCAGATATGGTGTTCAGTAAGATGGTGAATCAGTTAATTCTTTAAAATTTTAAATATTGTAGCTATTTGTTGATCTGTGTGTGTGTGTGAAATAAAATGTAAATGGATACTACTTCTGTAAAAAATATGCCAAGGTTTCAGGTTTTGAAAGAGATAATGAAATGTTTGTATTTTGGTATAACAGATACTAATACAACTTTGAGTAGGTATTTGGAATAAATGTTATGACCTATCTCAAGTAATTTCAATTTCTTGTGAATGTAATTAAGGCTCTATATTACAACTGTAAATCAAAACCTTTCTATTTTTCATGTATTCATATATTAATGTGAATATAAAAGTTAAATTTATTTACACAGGCTTAATGTTGTCTCTCCATACATCTACACAGTGTGAGTGAGACAGAATGAGGTTTTATTCCTTTCAGACATGAAAATCATAAGAGGACCATGGATGATGACCATACTATGAGTTTATTTGAGCTAAACCTGAGTGGAATTTCTAATACCAAAGAAACAGCACCATCAGGTTAAGGGGTGTTCACCTCCTTTGAAGCAATGAGTTGTCTTGAAATTCTTACAACATGTATTTATAGCTTTTTTTACAATAAAAATTATAGTGGTAATACTTCTTTCCCTTCTCCCTTTGTTTAGTATAAGCGGAATGATTTTAATATGTAAGAAAGCAATTAGGCTTTTTGTCACAAAATTTGATTTTGATTTTCATATTTTTAAGATACTTCTGGATTTATGATCATTCTCTCTGTTCTTTTGAGAAAAACTTGCTCTGGCTTTTTAATATTTTAGTATGCAAGTATTGCTTTCTGTGGTGTATCGATTGTGCTTTCCTTTTTTGGTTACTTATCTTAGATTTGAATTAAGAACAAGCATGACTTCTCAACCTTCAGTTTTATGCTTGCCTTTTAGTATGGTGTAAGTTCTCCCTACTGCTAAATCTATTACTTAATTTTGGGCAGTATAGTTAGATATGAGTAAATTTTCTCATTCCACCATCACAAAAAATAATCAGTTACTGTACAAACAAGATCATAATTGAAACTTTTCAGGTAGTTTCATATTATTTCATTTTCTTTGAACTTAGCAAAATTTCATCTAACTTTTGAGGCTGGGTATTCAGAACTTGATTATTTACCTACTTTATGTATTAAATACTAATATAAACTGGTGAAGGATAGAGTTGATTTGAAAATTTGGCTACTCCTGTAAGCATGGTAAGTTGAAAATTTTCCCTGTTTATACAGCCTTTGGCAATTTATGCAATGTGTTTTGTCACCTGTTTTGCTGTCTCGTGAAGAGCTGGAACTTTTATGAAGAAATAGAAAATATGACTTTGAATCCTTGACGTCTTTAAATAAATGCACATATTGATAGTGACAGATTGCTAAACTTGGCGTTAGACACTTAGTTGTGTTTCTTGCCAAAAGTAATCCAGATGTGCATAATTTATCTGCCTGCCATATGTGCACTGACATGTCTTTCTATAATCAACTGTCTGTTGAGTATTGTTAAACAGTTAAATGTTCTTTATCAACTATCTTTTTGAATATTGCTAATAACTCCTTTAAGAAGATAAGGAGAAGCAAGACCATAAAAACAGCTTTCTTAAACTGAAGAAGGCAACTTCAGTTTTTTGATTGTCCAAAAAAGCATGCATTTTAAGGAAAAAACTGTTGGTAAAAGAAACTTATTTAAAGCCCATATTAGATGGTGTTATACAACTGAGGTGGATGCATATTTTACGTAATCTCATTATGATGGGACAGATCTTTGTTGTGACTGTGTAAAGGAAGTTGCTATGGAATAACAACATGAATTAATAAGATTTTTTTTTGTATGAGGTGCTTGTTGAAAGGAGAAAATGAACTTAAGTTCATAAACAGTAACCAAACATGTCCTGGCATTAAGTTCAGAAAGATTTGTAGGAGGACATTTGTGTCATTTGGATTATTTTATCGTATCGGTGGAAGAAGCAGCTCCTATTTTATGGCATGTTTTGCAATGTGTGTTTGTTCTTCATCTGTCTTCAGAAAGTTACTTATTGTTTAATAGAGGTGCATGACCCAAGTGGAAAAATTCCTGTGTAAAAAGAGTTTCTGTCCAATGCGTTTCCTACCCCAAAATTTTGTTTGCCAACAGATTTCTGTTTGATCCATAGAAATAATCCTCCTTTGTTTCCTATAAGCTTACCCTTTCACCTCATTGACATAATGTTATCAGAATATTAACATGGATAATCTCAGATTCATCAATCTCTGAGTCAGATCCCAGTGCTGACCTTGGAGGTATATAGGAAGGTATATGGTGGTCATGTAGAGCAAAATTCACTGTCTCATGGTTCTGAGTTTTCCCTGAGGAGAAGGGTGTCTGGTGCTGTCTGATGTTCCTGTGCATACAGGTATTTATCCCTACAGTTACATAGATATCTATCTGTTGTACATAGGCCTGTCTTTGTAGCTATCTGCTTTGATTTCTTGAACTCCCCCCCAGCAGTTGCATAACTTGTGGCATGATTAGCTGCTCTTCTTCATCATCCTGGGAGGTCTCAGTCATGACCTTTCTAACTGCTGATCTCTGTCATTAAGATGAGACTAGGTGTACATAAGCTATTGAGAGCACCAACTGTGTGATTCTTATTTCCATAAGGTCATCTACATTTGAGCAGCTCATCTTCGTTTGTACTAGGAAGAAGCAGAATGCCTACATAATGTCCTGAAATTGGGTTGTCACACTAGGCAAGGTAATAATGCAGCTATATAAGACCATCCTTTTAGAAGGCATCTTTGCTGAAATGGTCTGAAGACACTCCGTAGTTTGTAGAAGCATGCTGCTTGTTTATAAACTTTGCTGTTTAAGATTGGTCAGCTTAACTCTGACAAATTCACATGGTCTAAATTGAAACACTGATTCAGTGCATCACTCTGAGGTGTTATACTGCTGAAGTTCTCAAAGATACAGTCTGTGTGGATATGTTGTGAAGAGTACTGCCATGCAAATGCCAGCGGTAAGCAGGAAGGTTGGGAAGCTTCTTCAGCCAAGTTTGTTGGGCGTTGGTTAATATTTCAAAATCATCTGAAGTTGCTAGGGCCTTACATAAGTTGATCGTAGATTAACATTGATCCATTGCTGCTTGAAACCCTGTGCTTGTTATACTGTGCTATAGCTACTCTGTTAGAAACTGTCCTTTCAAAAAAACAAGTCAAACACTGAAATCAAAGCTGCATGGTGTGTTCTTAGCTGCTTCTGAGAATTGATCATCATATTGAGCTGTTTGCTAGAGAATGCAATTTGTGACCAATTTTTAATGTTATATAATGTTTTTTAAGTTAATGTAATGTCTGATGGAAGACTAGTAGCATGCAAAATATGGGGAAGCACATTTTCTGAAGATATAATCATTGTTTCTTATGAAGGCACAGCTTCTTGCACTTGAGAAATGCTGTGGAATCTATGTATTCTATAGCAAACCAGCAGTTTGCACCTGAAAGGAAACCTAACTTATTTCAACAGTTATTCCTTCAAAAGTGAAAATGACGTGTTTTGAAATTTATATATTTTGGGATTGAGAAACTATTGTTGCTTCATTCTCTCATTTATTCTTGGCATTTTATCCTTTGTTCTAATATTTAGCAAAATGCTGTGAAATTCATGCACGCATACGCATACCCATTAAAAAAAAAACAAAAACAAAACAAAAAACAAAACCCAAAACGTCATACATTACCAAAAATTTTGTAATTTTTGATATTCCTTCAGGTAACATTCATCAGGGATTAATTCACTCCCTTATTAATGTGCATTCAGTGTAATACTTTACCTCAGTTTTACAGTTATTTCCTAAAATATACTCTTTGTTTTTTGATCACTTCAGATTGAAGAGAACTGCTTTTTATAGAGAGTTTCAGGTGAGAAAATACTTGTTTTCTTTTCAGAAAATGCTATTGTGAATTCGCAGATATGTGTTGATATTTGCACTTCACGAAATACTATATTTTCCATTGTTTGTATCTTAGCTAGTTTTCTAAACCTCTGAGAACCCTTTAGCCTCCACAAGCCACAGACATCTGTCTTATATGAAAAAAATCTCTTCTTTTCTGATTAGTTACGTCCTGAATATGATAGAGCTGTCATTGTTGTCCAAAGAATTATGCTCTGTAATCTTAATTTCTAATTTTCTTTCTTAAGCTCATTCTGTCTTAATTCTGTGAGCCAGAAACGCTTTTGAAAAAAAGCAATTTAATAAATGTTATGACAGGTATTACTTTACATGACCATCTGAAAATTAATAATTGAGGCATTTTGAAATGCTTATCACTGATCATTTGGTAAGTATTGGTGTATCCTAGCCACTTTTAATGTGATGGTTTTGTCAGTTGTGATGTTTTTGGGGAGTCCGTGGTGGAAAGGGGAAATATGGAGGAGAGGAAAGATAATTCAAAATCTGGGTGTGTGTGGGGGTTTGTGTGTGTGTGTGTTTACATACATCTTCCAGACAGTGCTACAGTGAATATTCTCTGAAATAGTGTATATCTGTGCACTGTATCCCAGCAGCATTTAGTCAGTTTAGTTTGTCTTCAGTTACATTTACCCAAAGACTACTTAAAAGTACTAGAAAAGTGGTTTTGGCCCATGAAGAGCTAGCCTGACAACTGAACTCTCTCATTACATTTCCACCTATCTGTCTTGCTAAAGTAGGCAAGATTCTGGATTGACTATAGTTGGAAAGGTTAGTTGAAAAGATTAAAGGTGGCTTGTAAATGGAAAATGGCAGCTTTGCACTTTTGAATTCTAAAAACATCTGGCCTAATGTTCTTCTTGCTGAGTGGTAGGTCTGCCAAGACTTGTTGCAGACTTTGTAGAGCAGTAATAATAAACCTGTTCAGAGGTTTAAAAGAACTTGGCATGCCATATGACAGGTTCTCGAGTAGTTTGTCAGGTGCCAAGTGTACTGTAATAGACCCTTTTTAAATTGTTGGCTTACATGAAAACTAGAGATTTCTGCATTTTCTCCTTCTTTCCCCCTGTTCCCCGAACTACAAAAGGCAGATGAATTTATTAAAATGCTTATTTAGTGCATGTTATTGAGCTGTGAAAGAGACCAATAGATAAACATTATTGTAAGTTTGCAGATGCACTCTCATTTATGCCTGTAGGCAAGATAAGTTTATCTACTTATGTTAGAGGAGCTTTAATCAGGTAATTTGTTGTTGCAAGCAGTTTAGATCATGAAGTGAGTAGTTTTTCAACAGGCCTTTACAGTGTGTGTAGACTTTGCTGGTGCTGTTCATCATGAGAAATATAAGTCAGAGTCCAGTGTAAGGAAAATAAGTAGTATACTTTTCATTCTTGCCTTCAGTAAAGTATATGTACCTGCAGACATATATATTATTTCTAGAGGAATATACAGTCCATAAAATATTGTTCATTATATTACAGAGAAAACAACAGATGTTTGGATAACAACATTCTTCTAAAGAAGTAGGAAAATGGCAGGAGAACGGAGATATATGTACGAATAACATCACATAAAGAATTTTGACCCTTTTTCCTAGAAGTAAAGGAGATTGAGATTATAATAGAGGCCTAAGCCCGTAACATCCAGCATGAGTTTTCCTGTGCTGAAAAGGTGTGTGCTTTTATGAAGAATGAGTTGTCTTACTGTGATGTACAAGTCTGTGCTGGTCTTTATTTCTGGTTTTTTTTTTTTTTTTGCTAATCTTACAGAACGTGCACTTTACACAAGAAAATCTCTGGTTTAGTATATGGGAACATTAATCCCTTTGACATCCTCTACTGCTATTCTGGAAGGGTTAAGCTTTTCTGAGAGCATCTTCATCTTATTCAAGATGAAGCCAGAAGTGAATGCCACACACAGATGCATTAAGTGGTTGGATGAAAATTTTCTCTGAGAAGAAATCCTATGTTCATGCTTCTTTCTTGCATGCAGATCAAGCATTTAACTGGTTATTGAATTCCTGGTGCAGGAATGTGTAGTTGAGCAAAAAACCTCAGGCAGAATCACTTCAGTCTATCTGTGTCATTCATGTTGATTTTAGCCTTTCCTCTCTGTGTGATGGACAGAGAGGATAGCTGTCCATCCTAAAGAGGGGATAGCTTAGAAGAAATCAGGGAAATCCCAGACTTTATTTATCTCTCAGAGTCAGTCTATTTTAAATTGTATTTTTTTTTTTTTAGTTTTTTGTTCGCAAATTATTTATGTATTGTGTACAGTAGATATAACATTCTTAATTTTCCCAATATTTTCAAATCATATTGCTTTCAACATAGTAGTATCTCCTCAATAACACCAAAAACGTCTTTTGCAAGTGTTTGTTGTTGATGTTTCAGTTGTTCAGGGGATTTGGATGTTGGGAGGTTAATTGTTGGGTTGATTGTTGTTTTCAATTCTTTTAAGCCACCAAAACTCCACTAGTGACAGGAAAAATCACATTATCATGCCAGTACTGACTGTTTAACATTATAGCATCCTGAAGAAAGCTACTTTCCAGCTTAATATAAATGGGGGACAAGACAGCGAAGAAAAGAGAGAGGAACATGAGAAGCATAGGAGATTTTAGAGGATTAAGAGAAAACTTGAGGACTGATCACCTAATCTGCTCCATCCAGATAATATGAAAAGGAAAACAGGAGAACTCCCAGCAGGAGTACTAATCTATAGTAATTGCAATTAAGGGCAAAACTGTTCATGTGTTGCCTCTCAGAGATTTCTAATGATTTGGTAATTTATAGTAATATTTTCTTTTATATAGAGGAAAAAAAATACCACTACTCATTTTCCTTTGATCATCTAGAAAAATATTCAGGAATATAAAAAATACAAAAATACTCCAGAAAATAAAGACCGGTTAACAGGCCTCTATTCTTCCATCTCTTTATCCCCCATACCTTCTGTATTTTCCTTCTCTCAGTAAAATGTAGACTACTATAAACTTTGAGCAAATTGAGCAAGATTTTGTATTCAGGCAGAAATGGCAGGCATGAATGGTGGAAACTGAACTATGAGTTGGACTTGTGAATGTAATCTGATTAATTTGAAAAGTTTTTAGAATAAGGTTAAATATATCTTTCAGTATGAATTTCACTTGAATTTTAATAGTATTAACTTCTCTTAAAATCACTTGTAATGGAAATCTGCTTTTCTAAAAAGGTTTTTCATGAGCACACTTAAGGATTCTGAAAATGAAGTAGAATACACAAGACTTTGGCTTACGTTTTAGAACATAATAGGGGGAAAAGTTTTCTGAAGGGATCAGTCAATTGCATTTATTGCAGTTGTGCAGCTGCTTGGCTGCTCTTCCTGTCTCTGCCCAGTTCTGACATAGAGAAGACAAGCAGCATCTCACTGGGTGTGAGAAAGCATCTCTGCTTAGGTTCCTTTAGGTTCCTTTCCATTCCATAAGGATGGAATACAGAAATGGACTGAGATTTTTGAGTCCAGTGACCAAAGCCCAGAGTAAATGTGCCAAGGAACTATAGTTAATTTAATTGCTCTGTTACCTGAATGAAGAGGCCAGGGAAGGGGGGGGCGGTGTTTGAGAAATAAACAATCACCAAGCCCCAACTTTTGTTCATTATGTCATCGTAGAATGTCCTGAGTTGAAAGACACCCACAATAGTCATTGAAGTCCAGTTCCTGGCCCTGCACAGTGCAGCCCCAAGAATCACTCCATGTGCCTAAGAGCACTGTCTAAACACTTCTTGAACTCTGGCAGGCTTTGTGTTTTTAAAATAGTTTGGCTCTTGGCTCTGCTCTAGGAAGAATTCACAGAAAGGGTGATTAGATGCTGGAATGGGCTGCCTAGGGGGGTGGTGGAGTGACTGTTCCTGGAAGTGTTTAAAGAAAGAATGGACATGGCACTTAATGCTGTGGTCTAGTTGACATCTTTCCCGGGGTTCCTATATCCCTTCTTTACCCCCTAAGCCTTCCTAGCATACTCTAATCTCATTGATTTTTACTGTATTTTCTTTATTTGCAGAAAGAGTATTTTGCAGTCAGTATCAACACCAAAGTAGTACTACTTTACCAAGGAAAAGTTCCACTTAGGTTCTATTCTCTTTTTTTCTGGTTGTCTCCGTTTTTTGGAACCTGCTAGAGTGCTTGGGTGGATTTTGTGGAGATACAGTGTGTCAAGACTGGGTTAGCAAAGCAAATATCGAAATGTTTGCATATAAATGTTTCCCAAGGGTTTTGAAGTAATAAACCTACAATCATAACCCAGGTCAATCATAATCTCGGGTCAACACATCAAACTACTTTTAAAGATGTAGTTTCATCAATTTTCCAAGTGGGAACAGGGATTGTGATTACCTGCAGGAGGGAAGGAATGCACTTGGTTGTCCTGACTGGCTCCACAGAGTCTTCAACTCCTGCCCTAATTGAGAAGCTGGTGGCCAGTGTAGAGATCACTAAAATATATGTGTATTTGATCTTACTCTTTTCAGAAGCCATTGATGTGCATGTATTGTAACTGGAGGCATCTCACCTTATGTAGCCCTTCACTTGCTTTGGCTAGATCTCTTTGATCCCTTTTTCAATCTGAATAATGATCAATATTGTTTAATTTTTAATCTATATATATATAGGAATATATAAAGCATATTAATATTTATCATTATTATTGAAATATGCATTTACATTAATATCAGAATAAAGATATTATTGAGTTTGTTGTTATCTATTTATTAAAAACCTACACAAGTCATTTTCACACCCATGTAACATTGCATAGTAGTTCTGTATACTCAGCCTCATTACTTAAAGCAGTGGCTTTGTGGCATCTCAGTGGTTTACTGATGTATGAGAATTTCACTGGGCCCCACTTACAAGAGAACTTGATAATGGCATTTATTATGCAGAATATGAGCCAATGATGTAAAGCTAAAAAAATAAAAAGTGCTCAGAAGTTTCCTGCAACAACCAATTTTCAGTGTTTCACCAAAAAAAATCAATATCTCTTACAATCTTTAAGATCAAATAAGAAATAATATGTAAAATCATCCAAAGATGAAGAGCATATCTACAAAGCGTTTTCCAGTTGCAGGAGGACTATGAGCAGACCAGGTGTCATGCAGCCACGTTATTGTGGCACTGGGCTCAGGATGCCCTGGCACATAGGACACCACTGTAGGCATTCCATTCTTGGTCTCACATCATGATTTGGCTATACATGGTTAAAGCTCAGACAAAGGAAGCTCAGGACAGCCTTCAAGATAGACTTTGGATACTTAAATAATGGTCATTAGGCATGTCTTGGCTCATCTGAAAGTTGGAGCCACTGTTTTAATTCATGTCATTACTTGATACATACTGTGAATAGACTTTTCTACTACAGGTTTCTGGGCCTGTAATTAATAGGGAACAGAAGGTTACACTGCATTCAAAGAAATGTTTTTCAAAGCTCAGGACTGGCAGAAGAGTGTCTGTGCTTCCTCAGCCCCTTGTGAGGGGAAACTTCCATGGTCTGAATGCAGGCCTTGGTGCTGTGCATGCTATTGTTGTCCAGCACAGCTGCAGGGCAAAGTTGCATTTCACAGAGAGATTGAAGGAAAGTGTGGAAAGTTTATTATTTTATTATTTACTTTCCCAGAATGTCTTCTGAAGTTAAAAATGTAGCTGTGCAGGAAGCTTAATCTTTCATATTGGAATGTTAAAAGGGCACTGATAGGTTGGGGTTTTTTATTACTGTTTTTCTTGGTGGTTTTTTTGGAAGTTCTTGTTACAGCTAAAAACCCCAATAATTCCTATTTATAAAGAGCTTTAATGTTACTTAGCTTTTTTTGGGTTTAGCAGCCTTGACAACATTTGCACAGAGGCATCCGAAATCTGGAGATGCACATTTGGGTAAGAAAACAAGTGTTGTGTTACATTAATTGATCTAGTTTCCTGTCGTGCAGCATCACTGCAAACATAGGTGCCTTGTGATGTGATGTGCAGACTGCAAATAGCTAATTGACTCTGATCTCTGTTAATTAGTGCAATTAAATCTTACAATGAAGCTTTGAAGAGGTCATCTGAATTAGATGAAAGCTGAGGTTTTACTCAGTGTCAGAGCCTTGATGTTAATTATTGAGTCCTCTGACCCAGCAAAAGGAAGACTTACTGATAATGTGGTCTTAATACAGGAATTTCTGTTGTACTATTTTAAAAATCGTGTATTTGTGTCACCACCTCTGTTGCACTATAGCCATACTTCAGCACATGATGTTAAATAATTAGACCTAAACCTGAGGGCACCCCTGTATTATGCTCAAGACATAGTTTAAATTATGAAATTAGCTATTCTAATATAAAGAAAAAATGAAAACTTAGAATAGTGTATTTATAATAAAATAGCAGTTTTGGGACACAGAAATGAATCTTCTAAATGATGTTAAAGAATTGCTAGTTCAAGAGTCAGATTTCAATAATTAGAAAGACTGAAATGAGAAAAAAAAAATAAAACAAACCCCAGATCAGCCCTGGTGGGGCCTCAGCTGGAGTGCTGTGTCCACTTCTGGACTCTTCAGGATGTGAGAGACACAGAGGTTCTGGAGTGGTCCAGCTCAAGACAATTAGGGCACTGGAATATTTCTGCTGTGGGGAAAGGCTGGAGCTGGGCCTCTTCAGCCTCAAGAAGAGATGATTGAGAGGGCACCTCATCAGTGTCTGTCAGTTACTGCAGGCAGAAGTCAGAGGAGGGACCAGGCTCTGCTTGGTGGTGCTGAGCAATGGGGCAGAGGCAACAGGCAGAAACTGATGAACAGAAAATTCCACCTGAATATGAGGAAGAAATGTTTTACTTCGTGGGTAACCAGGCACTGTAACAGATTGTCCAGAGAGGTTGTGGAGTCTCCCTCCCTGGAGATATTCCAGAACCAAGTGAATGCAATCCTGTGCTGTGTGCTCCAGGATGACCCTGCTTGTTCAGGGAGGTTGGACCAGACCACTGTGGGCCTGTCCAACCTGACCCATTCTGTGAGAATGGAAACTCTCAATCCCAAATAGATGTTTTGATGGGCAATATTTGTAGACTTTGATATATTTAAAAGATTTAGGTATTTTCCAGAGTACAACCTAATAAACACTGAGTGTTATATGAACAGAAAATTATAGGTCATCCTTTCTGGAAATTCCTGATGATAGTGTTTGCTCTCTGATACCTAGTAAGTTGAAATTTAAATTTGTTATGAATCTAGTTGTGCCTTCTTTATATAGGGACTTAACTAATGCATGCCAGACAGCAAAAGATTAGGCTTATACGTCTGAGTTAAACACTTTTTGATAGTGTCTGTCTGATCAAGCTTGTTATGTTCTTTCACTCAGATAGGCTGACTTTGTTAAATTAGAGATGGCCACGTGAGATACTCCTGTAATTTCAGGATTCTTTTTCCAGGATTTTATGCTCTCTGCAGAAAAGTCAAATAGAAAAGTTATTTCAGAAGATAATTAAGAGCAATTTTATTAGACTGATTTTTAGACATAATTAATATTTAAAACTGTTTAGAGAATTGCCGCAATGTAATTTATGAAGTTGCTTTAGAGTGTAAAAATTATCTTTCAGCCTAAGTTCCCAACATATTAATAGTGGCTTAAAGGACCAATTGCTAGCTGTGGAAATTATCTTAATTTCCATGTATAATAAAAGATGTTTGCACATTCCTGTTGGAATTGTGCCATAAAATCAGTGCTTATTTCAAGGACACTTGAATACATAGACATTGTTTTGTTTGTCATGCACAGAAGATGTGGGGTTTATTTTCAACATAACAATATAAAATTAGTTTTTATAGCAATAGCTAAAGTATGTATATTTTTATTTTGATTAGTACTAGGAGGCAGCGCTCATTAAGATGGCTAGCTAGAAAAACACTTGTGTGGAATAATTTTAGCTACATGTTGTTGATTGAAATGTTTTTTTGTACATGTATAATTTTGTCAATTATTGCAAATAAAGAATTTTAGTTGTTTAAAAAAAGCTGGAGATTTTTTGCTTCCAAGCCTGCAAAATTTGCTAGAGAAAACTGAGTTCATATAAGTTAATTAAGCTACTTTGTGTAAAATAGAATATAACCTGCCAAAGGACAGTGGTGGAGTTTCCTAATGTAGGGGAGAATGTTGTACAGTGCCGATATGTGGAAACTCCTGCTTTAATCTGCTGTGCCATAAAATGTATTTTAATATAAATACCATAGCATTAAGGAATTTCATAGAATATGGCCCAAGTTGCATACCTGAACTGTTTATAGAAGGACAGAGAAACATGCCCAACAAAAATGCAGTTTTGTGAAATGCATTCTTTATGTGACTCAGCCACAGCGGGGAGGGTATCCTTTTGTACCATGATGTGAGATGCATCCTTCACTGAGCCTGTGGCTTCATCAGATCTTTAGAACATGCAATATGAAGGTCGTGATTATTTCCTAATTTTTCCTGGCTGGTGATTCAGTTATCATTGGTCCCCATCTTGTTCCTAAGACCTGATGGCCAGACTGAGGAAACAAGGTGGGATAGGACAAGTCCCTCAAGTAGCATAAATATGCTATCTGATGTGGGAGTGTAAAGTAACCCTGGTAAGTCAGGTAGCTGTGTAGTTTATAAACACAGGGATAGAATTGTTTCTTTGCCTGTCTGCATTGTGTGTGTGGAACTTTTTAACGGGATGCCATCTTCAGAGATAAAAACAACTGCCTTCTCACTGCAGTAGCAAAGTAGTATCTGTTTCCTCTGATTTGGGCTCCAATTTTGCCTGTTTTTAATTAAAATTATATTGAACTATTTCCCCTTTTCCAGCTGAAGATGGGTTGTAGTTTTTCTCCGTAGTTGCAGACTGTACTGGGGACATTTTGAATTTCTTTGGCTGTGTCCATAGTAAAAGTTTTACAGAAAAATGTCCTGATTAACTTAAAGCCAAAACCACTGAGCTAATTTCTGGACACTGTTTGGTAGTTAGTGTTCCAAGGATCATTCCCTAAAGACCGTTTCTGTGAGGCCACTCTGTTTTACAGACTAAGGGAGTATACCACCCTAGACACGTCATTTTGTACCAGTTGGCCTCAGTTCCCTGGAAGCTACTCATGGACATGTTTAATTTACAGTTACAAATGTTTCTGAAAGGTTTGTTGTATATGAACCATTTTGGCTAAATATGTATTGTGTGGTACCATTCTGTGCTGGGTGACAATGAACAGGTAGTGAGTAGTGACTTCATTTGGTTATGCAACAAACGCCTTCATGGGCAACAGGGGGAACTGCTCACATGTGCTGAATTATGTAGCCAGCAGCATATATAGAGTGCTGTGCTTCTAACCTGCATGACTTTTGCATGAATGCTCTTGCCCTCTCAACTCTCTGCTAATATCTTGCAGATGTGTGTAAAATATGTGAAGCTAATATTTTATTTTTTTGCTCTTTAGGAGGCCACAGTTTTTATTGGTGCATTTTCATTTGCTCATTTTAGTTAAAGATTTCTCTCTTTGATTCTCATGTAATTATCAGAATCATGCATCCCAATTCAGAAGAGCATACCTATTTCCAAAACCCTGTCATACAAGTATTAGATTTTAATTAAACTGTGAATGATCTGTTTCAAATACATTTAAGTATAAAAACTGTTTTTAAAATTCTTGAAGATAATTTATTTTAAAATATTGAACTTGTCAGCATTCTAAACAGCTTCAAAACCTAAAAGAGTAAATGTGTGTAGACATTGCTTTCTTGTTCCTTATGTATAGGAATACAAGTAGCAGTACGGCTTGAGGTCCTTTGTTCTTTTGCATGAGAACCAGGGTTCTCTCCAACGACTCTCACTGCCTTGGCTGTGAAATATATGGCTGGCTTGGACTCTAAAAGCTAAATAGAACAATTGTGAGTAAATTGGTCTTTCTGCAAGTCTTATGTAAGCAGAGTTAAGTCTTTGGTGTAATATACATCAGTTAGAAGTAAAACGGCTTTGATTTCAATGGCAGACACTGGCTTAAGGCAGAAGAAATTACACTGTCATGCAGAGGATATGTAGCTGTTGCTATTTTGGTATTTGATTTCTTCATTGTCACATAGTTGAAAGGTGTCCAAGAGACGAAGAAATGTAAGCTGACAAGGGAAGAAAATGACCAGCTTTTGGAGAATATAGGAGTGAGGAGTAGTATATATATGTAAGAGTCATATGTACTACTTGCAGCTTTTCTTCTGTGTATCTGTTCATTCTTAGGGAAAGTATTGGCTCCCAAGGATAAAATGCCTCAAAAATTGCCAAGTAGCAAAGACTTAAAAGGGTTAAATTCTGATTAAATACTTTAGTAATCATTCATGAAGTTGGTTATCATCTGACTGATGGTAGTGCACTTTGCCATGATAAAAATATGTATTTTAATAACAGATATGGCTTTTAATACACAACAATGGCTGTTTTGAGTTTTGAAGAAAATTCCTGGAAGTATCCAGTGCTGGAAAAAGACTTGTAACAGCTTGTGAAAATATGTAGTCATCATGCTTGTCATTGTGTGTTTTTTCAAAAAACCAAGTTTATAAGCTGGAGATAGACAATATTAACAGGTTCTTTTAAATATATATGCTACTGCTAAAGAATGAGCAAATGGCTAATGAACTTAGGAAAATGTAACCATAACAACTTCTAAAAAAAATGGTAGGAATAAACACGAGGCATATGTAATTGAAGCCATCAGCAAATATTAAGAAATCTATGTGGTAGCTGCCAGTAAATCTCACTCAAGAAGTGAAACATATCTGACCTACCCAAGAATGAAGTATGTGACAGTATTCAAAATCACCTTGCATCTCTCAAACAGATCGAAACAAACATCAACAGTTTGATGCTTTCAAACATTGCAGAAGGGCAATAACTGCCTGCATTCTTGCATACAAATTGACCCCGCATTAAAGAGGGTGCTGGGACTGGTTTGTGAGGGATGAGTAACAGGGCTTAATATGTACAACCTGGTGAGGTACATGTAGGCTATGAAAACAACTGTTTATGAGTTATTGAAGACTAATAAGGAAGGGAGAGTTTGTTCTGATTTGTGTAGTAATTGAAATTAGTATTGATGACATTAAAAGATGTCTCATTTTGTGGGATTCTTTTCTCAAATGATACTAAAGGTGTTGGAGGAGAAATGATATAAAGCACAAGAATTACAGTCTTTAAAACCAGTGCAGGACAAATTCAAGAATCTTATTGTAAGAAGTTAGCTTGTATTGGGACTGTTAAGCAAAATACATGTCCTTAAAGATACTTTGCTGTAGCTGTTTTGACACACTTTTATTGCATTTCCCAAAATACAGTGAAAAATTACTCCCAGTAGTTCTGCAAGAGAACTGAACATTCTTCCTTTCAAACTGGCGTGAAGAGCCAAGTAGTAGGCTAGTGTAAGGGAAAGAAGAGCTGTAATGACAAACTTGTAGACTTGCCTAAAGAAATGTTGTTTAGGATCTCTGTTAAGTGCTGGCTGAAGTGCCACACTGGCTGAAGCTCCCCGTTCCCTTGTAACTGTAGTAAAATCACACCAGCAACACCTCTGCTGCTTTCATTAAGAGCAATATGGGGAAGTAAATAGTTAAATTACCACAGTTTATTCCATCAGCCTGAAGTCCTTATTTTTTTTGTTACCAGAAAACCTTACTTACCACAGTGATAATATTTTCTTAAGAAGTAGATTTTGGGCTCTGAATTCCTCAGGCAGATAGATTAAAAAAACCCAAACAAACAAACAATGTTTTCTTGAATTCAAGGGAACTGACCAAATTCATTCTGTTTGGGGAACTGATGCTAGAATGAGAGCAAGAGGAAAATCTGAAGAAAATATTCCTTGTACAAAGACAGCTAAATAGATAAATAACCTACCAATATATCTGCCAACCACTTTTTAGTTGTAATTGTATTATCATATAAAACAATGTCTTTTATAATGAGGGAAATCATAGGGTATTCATTTTGAAGTCTTTGAAAATTATGAGAAGGAACAAAACTTAATGGCAAAGGGGTGTGCTGAGTACATAGAATATCACTTTTTTTCTTTTTTTAATGTGAATTAACAAATCCCTGTACTTTAGTTTTGGAATGTATTTGCTGGTTGTCTTAGTGTATATTCAAGTTTCCATCAGTGAAAATATTTAAGGAAAAAAGGCAGTTGGAGCTATCTTTTGTGTGGAGGCTTAAATTCTCTCCTTAGTTGCTGGGAACAATTAGTTGCAGGAAACATTAAGATATATCCCCGTCCTCCAATTCTCTCTCATCAATTGCTGCCAGTAATTAGTTTTTAAACAAACAAATAAACAAACAAACCCCAAACCAAACAAAAAAACCTCAAAAACCCAAACAGTTTCCTATTATATAAGTTGGTCATCACTTTTTTTGTCACAATTTCTTTCTTAAGTACAATATCCAGGTAACACATATAAACCAGAAGTGTTTAGTCAGTGTGAATGAGTTCTGTCCCATTGTTTCCACCTCCCCCCCCAGACATTGTACATCGTAAATTTATCCAAGTCAGAGTTCTATATTTTCACTTTAAATCTCATAGTAATTTGACATGTAGTAAAGATTTCACTGCCTGCCATTCTCTGTTTTGTTAATGGCAGACACATGCTGCATCTTTCTGATAGTTTTACAAGTGTTAAGATCTTTCACTTCAGATAAGAAGATATTTTGCAGCAGACTCACGTGGCTCCTATCTGCTATTATATGATTATTGTTTTTAAGCCATAAAAAGAAAGTGTTCTATCTTCCAATCATGTTAGTGTTTTATTTGACACCTCAGGTCTCTGTAAGAAGGAAAAACAGAGAACAACTTTCTTACCTTATCAGATTTGGACCATCCTTGTTTTTCCTCACTTTTGCATCTCATGCTGTCTGATGAATTGTGAAAATACTTTCATCTACAGATTGACCACAATTTAGTAAAAAAGTAAACACTTCACTGGATAACAGTTTGTTTTCCAGTGTCTGAGAATACTAGTTTGCTTGTATACACTTAGAAATTACTATTTTCTGTTCAGTTATTATTTCTATTTAGCTAAATTGTCTAATGAGCTTGTAGATTCTTGTTGTAGAAAATTAAGTCTTAAATATTCATTGACTCAGCTGGAAAAAATGTTTGTATATATATAATATATACATAAATAAAATGTATGTTATTTATTCTTTTTAAAATTATAGTTTTAAGGCCATCAGCATTAGTATACAATGAAATTACTTCTGTCCATCTGCCATATTAGCCCTGTCAAGCAGTGTCCTTCATAATCATTTCACACATTTTCAAGATGCTGGTCATGTGTCCAAGCTAATTCCTTTTACGTATTTTCTATAATTACTCCATCATTTTAATGAGATCATTATCCAATATTTAACTAAGTGCTAAGAAATCCAGACTTCAAGCTTTATCTTGAAGCAAAGACTAATTAAATACTTTAGTATCAAATTATGTTTCTTACTAAATATTATCAAAGTATCACCAAACTGCATTCAATTCTGCTTAAAAAAGAAAAGCAAAGTGAACATAACAAGACAGGTTTTGTAATGGCAAAATAAATAGGCACATCATGTTATGATATATTTATGTCAAGCTCTGTGAAGTAGATTGGGTAGTCTGGTGTCTTTCCCAAACCAGAAAAATGCATCTAAAAATTTTATGGATACGTGTTTTGATATGCATATGTGTTCACAAATGGCGATACCATCTTCTAAATGCACCTAAGTTTGTTCCAGTAGCTGTCTTAGAAACAGAATTGCTAAGATAAAGTTACTGACCTTCCAATGTGTTTAGTGTTTTAGGCTGTCATATAAGTAATAAAAGCAGTTCCAGTGCTACTGCTTTTCATACTAGTTCTTGCTATATAATAGTATGCAACAACATTTTGGAAATTCTTCAGTTTATACAGAACTCATTACAAAAATCTCACACCTTCCCCCTTCCTCATTTTGAAGGCAACTTGAAAGTGTTTTTCACTTGGCTTAATTAAGAGGATGGAGTCCTTTTAAAATCATGATGAAATACATTCAACAGTTGTTCTGGGAATCTGGGAAATTGATCAGTCCGTAGTATCCAGAAACAGAACCATCTTTATAGTGACTGAAATTATTTTTTCTGTGGCATTGATGTAAGGTCACAGTTCTCAATTTCAATTATTAATATGTATTTGTATACATTACAAAAACTGTGAAGTGCATTCAAAAAATGTTAAATGTAAAATGAAAAGTCCTGCGTGCTTCAGAAAAATTGTCAGTAGAAAAAAAAATACCCCAAAAGTCCTTTTAATAAGAGCATATTGATTTAAATAAATTCCAGCACAAGTTGAACTAGAACAGTTCATGTTTAGGACTCAATCCTTCTGAGAATGGAGCATTACAGTTTAAAAGTCCATACAGATATTCTCCTAGAGAGCTCTTACGTAAAATGCTACAGTTTATAAATTTCAAGGTCCTAGGATGGGAAGTATATTTAATCCAGAATATGTGTTTTACAGTGATCACAGTTAGGTAGAATTTTAGGTGTTATTAAAATAAAAGTTCCTGAATAGTATTCAGGGATCACAGTTATTATTTCACTATTTTTCATTACTGGTTTAGCGGATTTCAAGTCTTTCCTGTTGTGTTCTAGAGTGGTATGAGGTTTTTTTGTGTTGCAGAACCAAATGTGTGGTGGTCTGACTGGAGCACCACAACTTACAGCTCTGTCCCGCCCAACACGTGTACATTGGGAGCAAGGCCTTTCTGAATATGCAGATAAACAGTAAATTTTAAAGAAGTATAGCTGTGATGACATTTAGGTTTTTAAGTCTTCCATAGAAATGCCCAGCAGCAGTATTCTAGAATCATGCCTGCACTTTCTAGAAGGAGCTACCACTGTTCTCCATAATTTTCAGTTTTTCTTACAGGAAAAAGTACTGGAAGAACATGCAGCCCCCCTGCCTCGCCTTTTTTTTTATTTTCTTTTGTGAAAGGTACACTAGATGACAGCTAGGATCTTTATGGCCAAGAATTGTGTCTATCATAAGATAATGTCAAAGTGACAAGAAGAGGAAAAACTGTAGAAAACCTGAGGTAACAGATCTGAGATTATTTTGCCTTCCTTTGGTCCAAGAGTAGGATTTCATCTGCAGGATGTTTATGTGAGAAGACTATGTGAAGTTAGGATACAGATAAAGGCAGTACCATGGTGTAGTTATTGCTCACACATGTAAGCAGCCCAGAAGGAAATTCCCAGAGAGGTAGGAAAGAAGACAAGGTCACAATCTCCCTAACAGGAGGAGGTTGCCACATTCCCTAGATGCCACATTTGGGCAAGGGGAGGGTAGATCATCTCTAGTTCTCTTTTTTGGGCTTGCCTGCATTTTTAAAAAGTCTGCATGTTTATTTCTTCACAGTTTTTATAAACTATGGCATGCTTCAGGAATTCATCTGGAATAGTCCTTGCTTACTGCTGAACAAGAGTGCATCTCAAACACCTTACGAAAATCCAAGCTTATTCGTGGCAAATGTGGGTAGATTTCTTCAGCAAAACATCCCAAAGAAATGAAAATATTATAATTAAATATTGTAATTAAAGTTAACTAGGTTAAACGATGCAGTCTATAAAAACCTCCTAGTCTTGCAGTATAAAGAGTAATAAAATACATTATTCTTTTAAATAAATAAGAGGTAATAATATTAAGGGAGTACTATTGTTACTCTTTTAGTCTTTGTCTAAGACTCTGTGTACAATCTTTCTTCTTTTGCAGGTTACTTTTAGAAGTTTGAAGACCATCCAGTGAAAACTAGTTTGTTTTTGGATTTAGCATATTACATGATTGTGTAATTACTTTTACTGGCTGTGCTGCTTGAACTGGGTTGGTTAGATGGTGTCGATTGCTTCCATTCCTTTTTGCCACGATGTTTGTTAGGTTTTTTTACAACAAGCTGGGACATACTGTAGCTGTCAGAGTAAGAATAAATTCAAAATTAAAGCGTATTTGATAAAATAATTGGGTGACAGAACCTTCCTCTGTGTGTAGATAAAAATCAAAAATGGCATGTTCTAATATTCTTTTTACAATTTGATTAATTAGCAGTTTATGAGTTCTAAAAGGGTTTGTCAATTAGAATAATGTGTGAATGTTATGTCAGCCTGAAGAATTTGACATTCAGACATGTACATAAATTAGGTTAGCTATTCTTGGACCTTAAGTTTGAGAAGAACAGAGATGGGGTCTTCTTCTTCACTGGTTATTTCCTTGGTCATCAGGAGTACATCTCTCTGTGGTTATTGTGCTTAAGAAGAGCAGTCTGCCCCTTCTAATCACCCTTGCAGTTCCCTTTCCAGTTTGGAATGGCTCCTTTTTTAGTGAACAGGGTCTTTCTTTTTGATCTGTTTTAAGCTTCTCCTCCCAGAAGTTGACATGGTATAACCTTAACACATGAACTGGGCAAAACACTTCTCTTAACACAGTTTGCTTATTCATATATAAATGAGAGGCAAGAGAACTCCATAGGTAAAAGCTACTAATGCTTTTTTCTTGTTTTCCTGCTGACTTCTTATCTATTTGCTTTTCTGTGGTTTTGTACTACAAGGTGCAGGAATACATTATCCTGCTATGAAAGAACCTGAATTGCTTTATTATTCTTGTTTTTAAAATCAAATTCAATTCTCAGTGATCTGCTGTTCCATTATACACAAAAATCATTATTAGCACAGATCATTATGAGTCTTCACAAAGGTGTATAGGAAGGAAAGTGTTATGGTGTGAGATCTGCTATTAAAACTGAAAAATCAGGTGGGCCAGGAATATAGAGGTTCTTCTCAAGGTTAACAATACTGAAAATTTTAAAGTACATCATTTACCTCTTCAGTCAGACTTACTTGCCTTGGTAGCCTGTGTAATAGAAAATGTTCAAAATACGTACTTGTAATACAATTATAAATGTAGATGCAACATAAAACTTTCAGCTTAGCTTTTTGAAGGATTTGTGTCCAAAGCTTGTTTAAATTACATTTCAGTGTTAAATTAACTTTCCTATTTCTAGACAAGTATTTGTACTGCAGTATTCCTTTGAGGCTTTTTCTGCTCTATTAGTTTAAGAGAGCCCTCCCCACAGCCACACCATTCATGAGGGTGCATCAATACAATCAGGTAAGAGGATAGAGTCTGAAGTATTTAGAGAAGAAAAATAAATACACTACGGTGATGAAAGAAGTGAAGATATTGTTTCATTTTGTCATTAAATAAAGGGTTTAATAATTAATAGTTTATGCTAAGATAATCAAGGACTGTCAGCATTGATTCTTCTGTGCTTTTTCTTCTATGATTTTAAACTGTTTAAAATCTGGACACAGGGGTATGGCATGGGACTACAGTTAGTGTATCATTGCTTATTGGGTTTAGACACTTGCATTAGCTTATGTAGTGCCTGTGTAGGTAAACAGAAAGTTGAGTTAGTGACTGAAGAAAAGCTCTGAAATATCTGGTATTTCTAGATTTCTAATTTTTTTTTTCTCACACCAAATTTCCATGCAAAAGCACATATATTTACTGGCTCTGTAAATGCCTCATTTGCCCTTTTGGTCAGTGGGTTGATGGCTTTCTTTCTACAGAATGACTGTTTTGTTCAATATCTGCCTATTTTCAGGATTTTGGAAATCTGAAGTTGAGGTATCGACTGGTTTTGAGGATATTTGTATAAAATATACAGCATAATCTAAATGTCACGTCCCTTATCTTTCTGATTCAAAAGAAGGGAAGATCTGTAATTTAGTATGATGTCCATTCACAGTTTTACGTTTAGAAATATTCACACGTTTTCCTTTAGTCAGTATTTTTACTTTTCTTGTTCATGTGCTCTGTCTGGCAACAAAAAAGCAGTCTCACACCCTGTGGACTACTGGAATACTCTGAGTACATTATGGTCCCAGGTTGAGAGAGGGTAGATTGACAGCTGAAAGTATTAATAGAATAATAATAATAATAATAATTTAAAAAATCTGAAGGCTGAAGCTTCTGGAAAGTATGTTTGCTCAGAAGAGGTACAGGGCTTGACTCTTCCTCTGCTCTTAATCTAGACTGCATAAGAACTATTGAAGAAACATAAAACTTTACCAAAATAGTATTAATGGATAAAGCTTTCTCTTAGGAAAAGCATGAGAGGAAGGAAACAAATTAAAAGGCCCATTTTTTTTGGACCCCTTAGTGTGCTGGTGGAAAACCTCTGTGGATTATTCACAATTGCATTGTGGTAATCTGGAAATAGAATTGAACATTTTGCTCCCCATAAGTATTTTCTGTGGCTAGAGAGGGAGTTCATATTGTGACTGACTTTATTAAAATTAAAACAAATGAAAACAAAGTCTTTATAGACTGGATTTCCCGGTGTATTTTATAAACTGCTTATATTTTATTCACTACTGAATTTTAAGAATTTATTTTAAAGAATGTAATTTCAATTAATTTTGAAATGTATTTTAAAGAGGCTCTAGACTTGTTGGTATTCATAGTAGACACATCTAAACATAATTAATCTCCTTTTGGCAAATACTGTATTCTGTCCTTGAGTTAAAGATACTCTTTGCTATAGAGCCTTAGGGATTACACCTGAATTTCATTAAGGAAGTCTAAATAATATCCAGAGGAATCTCCCCTTGTAGAATTGCTCTGGACTGGTTAGGACAAGATGGGATGCAGCTCTCCCCCCAGCCCCCAAACCAGTTGTATTGTTTGCTTTTTGTAAGAATAAAATTGTATTGAGATGAACAGGATATTGTCTGTGAATAATTCAGAGAGTGAAGACAGATCTATTGTGCTGGAGTTTCATTTTCAAGGCACAATATGTTTCATAAGCATTTTTTAAAAATAAAATTGTCAGATTTTAACTGAATACAAAGAGTTGATATACAATACAAGATGTTGGGAAATTAATTAGTTATAAGAACACCACTTAAAGCCTAGCCTGCCTAGGTGACTGAAAATTCATGGGCATTATTCACTATTAATATTATGTCCATTTTTCTTCTGGAGAAGAACTTTGGTACCATAGATTCATCCATACAGATTATTTGTTTATGAATAGGGTTAAGATTGGAAAATGCTTAAGTCTTCTATTCCATACTAGTTTTGGTTTTTGTTTTCTTTTTATTTAGGGGCAAGGAGTCATGATCATCTTAGTTTTTTCTTTTTCTCCTAAACCTACTGCTGTGCACAACAGAGCCCACTCTAAGAACTGAGTTATGTATGACAGGTGATAAGAGTATTACCTGTGCTTTATGTAGTACTGAATTGAGAACATTAAGAGGAATTTTTTTTTCTTATCTGAAACAAAATGCTTGACACAGATTTTGAGGTATTTGTAATCAATATTAAGTCCTGCATTTTTGCTTTGTGCCATATACAATGGCTGTCCTGGCATTTTACGTTTTGAATTTAGAGAGTTGTCAAAGTCCAGTAGATTAGTCTATTGGACCCTGTTGACAATCAGTCCAATGCTTGAGTTATCTTAATGTTTCATTTCTCACAACCCATTTCTGCACAGTAAAGAACAACTTTTGTCTTTGTCAGTTTCCTCCTGAGAACTGAGTAATGAAACTGCTCATGCTCACTTACCAGGCATTAAAGTAGCTGGATTTGAAACTTCTAAACAAATTTCTTTTCTGGGAACACTTATGGTGTTTGTCAATTTGTTAAAGTTTGGACTAGACACAACTCCAGGATGATGTGCAAATGTATTCCTGCAGGCGAGACCTTTAAAAGTTTACAGAATAATTTTGGTTCTGTTTAAGGTTCTAACTAGGTCAGTTCAAGGCTTATATAGAGAAAACATTTCTTAAAAATGACATCTTTCTGATGGCTTGGCCAACTATTCCAGACTCTTGTGCTGTAATGTATTTCCTATCATTAAACTGATTGCTTCTGTAACTAAATGGATTTCTTTTCTCCCTCTGAATTAAAATGCCTTACAAAAGTATGACACATAGTGAAAGTTTGTGATTAAGGGCTCTGTATATAAAGTGAGATAGTGATAGTCTTCTGAAGATTCAGGTGAACCCTGTTTATGTCTTGTACTGTGCATGATGTTTCAGAGTTATGAGGATCTCTATACAATTAGTTCTTCTAAGTAGTAATCTTGATAGATAGATTTATTACCAGTAGAACAGGTTCATGTTAGGAGGTCCTCACATTTAAAACATCTTCTGGCATTTATTAAAATGTCTTATTAGAGCTGTAGAACTGGGATTTTACAAGATGAAGGCTTGTAAAAACCATAAGGGTTTTGCAGGCTGATAACTGACTATTATAAGGGAGTTTTGCTCCTGTTTTATCATGCAGACGGTGTCTGAATTTTTCAGGGGAAGTGCAAATTTGTTGTTCTATTGGTAGTCCTTTCAATATTAATGCTTCCTGGTTTGAAAGGATTTTTTTTTTCACTTGCAGCTACTTCCTTTACTGAAAAATAAAGGTAGAAAGTGGGGGGAGTCTTTTGCTAGCTCCTTGAAAAGGTTTGGAGAGTTGAGCAAGTTATAAACCGTTGAAAATTGTCATAATCTGTCTAGCTTTTCCTTTGTACAGGGTGTTCCTGGATTCCTGCCAAAATCACTAAGCATTATTAGCACAACACTTGAACCATCTTAGTGTCTTGCGTCAGTATGACACACATAATTTAAACTCCAGACAGGACGCAGATAAAATAGTGGTGGCTACGGCTGCAGCTGCTTTCCTCCCTCTAAATACCCTTTGGCCCAGACAAAGGTGTCCTGGGGCAGGTAATCAGAAAAGCATGAGATCAGGTGTCATGTCTGCTGACTGATGTTAATAATCTGTGTTTTCCTAATCACTCTTTACTGAGGAAAGAATTCTGACCTACCCAAGACTACTTGCTGTGGCTCTTCCCCAGCATCCTTCTTCTGAAGGTTCCTAAACACATTGGCCCTTAAACCAGGAATAAAACCCCAAAACAGGGCGTTCTCATTCTGTTTTGAGCTCCACTGTAATTAACTGCCTTATGGTAATGGTGAATTCCAGTGCAAAAAAATTAAACTAAAATTGAGAGCTTCTCTCTTTCTAATTGGAAGATACAAAAGCAGATCTCTGCTTTTGTCACAGAGTGTCATGCAAATTGCATGGGTTATGCTTTCTGCATTAGGTCTAACTTGCACAAAGAGATGGAGAACTCATTCTTCAGAGGCTGCCTGGAATCAAGGAAAGATCTTTACAGAAAATAGGGCCCTACTGATGAATGTAATTATTTTTGCATTTTAGTGGCAGTTGAGAGGACAAAATTCAGTCAGTATAAGCAGGTCTACCCTCCCCCCCCCCCATTTTACTTGCTCCTGAGTACTTGCTTTTATAACACTATTGAAATTTCAGGAGCGGAGGATGGTAATTGGTGTGGAATTGCCTTGTTAATATGTGAAGGGACTTCACTTCTAAGACTTGGCTTTTAGAGGAAGAGCTTTAATCTTGTTTTAAATAGTGAGACAGAGACAGTATTCTGGCAGCTTGTTTGATGCACAGTCTGTAGATATGGACTGCAAAGGAGTAATGTTCAAGCCAGCTTGGACCCAGAAATAGCAATGGACTCTTGGAAAGATTTTTTTTTGGATTAGAGGAAGAATAAGCCAGGTGGTGTCACTGCTGACTAATAAGAGTGTGTTCTTTAACAGGGGACATGCTAGTTGTCTAGATTGGGTTTCCATTCTTGCTGTGTGTTTCTCTCATCTACAAATACATTAAAGTCCTATAGGCCAAATGAAAAGCTTTAGTGTCTGGAATGCTGGGTGCAGGAAGAGAAACCTTCAGTGATTAGATTTGAGAGTTAGAACTGCTGTGGTAGTCTTCTGCACTTTAGCAACCAGGTTGACAGTGTAGAGAAAAAGCTGTTAGAAAAATCTAGAAGCCTTTAAGAGTTTGGGAGGGAAAGAAGGAAGCAAGAGAGAAAAGCTGGACTGTAAAACAGCTAGACATAAAATGTGTCTATTTCTAACAAAATGTAAATGAGTGGATGAGGGTGAAGAGAACGAATAAACAGCAGATGGAAATCATGCAGACTGTAGAGTCCAAAAAAATAATCACTTTGTCATGGTTTATGACTGCATGTATCTTTTTTCAAGGCTTCCCACATCATGCATTTGAGCATCTTCTCTAACCAGGTCATGAACAGCCTTTTGATGATGTCCAGAAGAGTTTTGTTTTCTGCAGTGCCCTGTTTGTTATCATGTTGAGAACATTTTTTTAATAAATGGTTTTACATTTTTTGGCCTTACCATCCTCTGAGACTGAGTTACTGATTTCCAGCAGACCTGCTTTTTGTGTGCTCAAACTTCGTTTCGCATGTCCCAAAACAACAGGGATTTGCCAATGTCTCTTAAAATTCTTTATGGAGATAGGAAAACAATTATTGTGTTGCATCTTTAATGTATGTTGCAATATATTCAATGATATATGTGAAACACAAGTAATTATTGCAATTCCATATTAAAGGATTCAAACTTTCAAGTGAAATAAAATCATCTTGTAATGCAATGTTGATAATGATAGCAGATAAGGATAGGACAGGGTTATTACCTGGGAAATGAAGGCTACCTAGTTATATATTCTATTACTTTGGCTGGAGTGGGCTGGCTGGCAAAGTTGGCTGCTTTTGAAAAGAGAGAGACATCTTACTTACCTATTTTGTAGTTTCTCATTTGACAAAGTGTGAAATTACATTTTATTTCTTTTCTTTTCCCTTTGGGGTCTAGAGTTTGCTGTTTTCTGTCTTAAAGTTACTGGAAGCCTTTCTCTTGATGGATGTATCTGCACAGTTGCACATGTTTTCTATCATCACAGAACAGGTTTAATGCACCGTGTTACATTTTGGATTAGCAGTGCAATTGCTATATCAGAATAGGTACTTTTCTGTTATAACGTGAGGAAAAAGAAAAATTTCAAATTGAGTTCTAAAGATTAGGTACTCCTGGAGTTCTAAATGCATAATTTCCTAGATTGAAACAGCAAGTTTCAATGCTTGTTGACCAAAAAGAACACAGCTAGGGAACTTTCTTTTTAATTTGAATGGAAAATTTCCTTGTACAATAGAAAAATATTAGTGACAACTTCCAGGGTATGACAAAGGAATGTTCAGAGTTCACATTTTCAATACAAATGCTTGATAAAAACCTGTTTATATACACAAAGCCTTCTATGGATGAGAAGTATATTAGAGTTTAGAGGACTTGGGATAAAGAATACCTGTGTTTACCCACAAAATTGTTTACAAAAGACTGAAGCCTTGTGGTGGATGATGTAACATTAGGAACTATGCCAAGAAAGGTATCACATAAGGCTTGTCTACATGAAGGACTAGCCCAAAATACCTGTCAAGGAATAGCTCTTCTACAGTAGCTCTCTGAGAGGATGTTAAGAGTGTCTTTTTTAGTCCACTTTGAAATTGGATTTAGCTAAACCACAGGAAAGTTTTTAGTAAAAGTCTGTGGGGGAGTTGAACAGAATAGGTGTAGTACTTCTATGTTTTCAGAATGCCCTCCCCACACAGATTTGTCTTTGCAGCAGTTTTGACCATTTCTAGGAGACTTTTCCTTTTGGGTTCATGACAGCATACAGCTTCAGAAAACCTTTAAAGTATATTTATGAAATAATAAGCATACAAATGAAGGCTCTTAAAAACTGATATGAATGTAACAATGCTGGTCATGAGCAGTTAAATATGCTATATAAATACTGATTATAAATTTCTGCCTCATACTTGATAGCAGAAATCAATTCAACCTGTACAACTTTCAAGATCATAAAACTCCTGTACTTTTGGCACAGAAAAGGCCAGAACTTTTCCAAACAAGCCAGATAGAAAGTCAGGTTCTGGAATCCTTCAGCTTTTAAGGCTGGATGTGAATAACAAAGCAAAACACATATCATGGATGTGGTCAGAAAGTCTAATATATTTTAGCAACAGCCTAGGAAAAAATTTTTGTTGCATGTTTAATGCTCAAAAAGGTGGTGCTTAGCAATGTTTCACCAGAAGAACTGAAACAGAACAGCATGCAATTCAAATTATCATCCTTGTCACAATGATCTCAACAGATTCTTCTAATATTAAAAGATGTAATTTTGTAAGTGCTTCCAAAGTAATGTTTGTCACTCTCATCAGAGGCGTTGTTATAAAGATATATTATTCTAATATATAATTTTGCATTTTAACAACAAGAATAAATAACTTTATAGTAAAATTCCCATGTTTAAATCTTCCAGCTGTATATACTATATTAAAGTTTAAGATATTATTCACAAACAGAAGATGGTATAATTTGTTATTAATCCTTTTAGAGAAGGTGGTTTAAATGTATTTTCCGTGTGAAGGAACTTTCTTTGTAAGTCATTCACACTCTGTTCTCATGCTTTGCTCTGCTTCAAGTGGGGTATTGCTGCCTCTTCCACCAGAGACAGCACTTGTGCTGTAAGAGTTCAGCACAGAGTACTGTGCAGTTTCTCAATGGAATGATGTGCCTTTCTAATGTTGTTTAGGTTCTCACCTCCTTGGGAAAGACATCCCTTGCCTGTATTTGTGTACTGTTTTAAAAGTATTGTTGTATCAGAAATGGGGAAAACTTGGCAGGTTTTGGTGTTTGCAGTGTGTGACCTGCCCTGGCTGAAGCCCACAGCAGCTCCTAAGAGGGCCCTGCAGCTGTTTGTGGCGCAGGCGGCTGGGTCTGTCAAGCTTCATCTATGTGGAAACCCCTCAGCTGCAGAGAGCCAACCACTGGTCTTGCCTGCCTTTTATATGGTAAAATATTTAGCCTCTGGTTTTGTTTGCGAAATTGTTTTGGTAAATGTATCACTTGTATCTAAGAGCAAGTCTTAGCAGTAGGACAGGAATAGCTATTCATGACTGGGAAATTGTCAAAGAACAAAGCTTAGTAAGAGCCAAAATAATAAAGAAATTGATCCCACTCCTCCACCAGTTCAGTCTGCACATATTATCTGAATGTGGTGTCAAAACAGCATGGCCAGCTATAATAGATTAAAACCGCTTTTTGTCTTTTTTTTCTTGAAAGACCAAACTTTTCTGTTACTGTGTTTGTGACTTTGCTTCAAGGACATAGGGCTAGACTTTACGGTTTGTTTAGCTATGAAGGGATGACAGACTAGGGGGGTGGTAAGGGGAGCTTAGTTTTGGAATGTAAATACATGTAGAGCTCTTCTCCTTTTGTTTAGCATCTCTTTAAACTAAGACAAAAAAAATCAGTGAATGAATGAATAGCAGCATGGTGAAATACCTAAATGTTTGAGTTAAAATTTTTGGATGTTTGAAATCCTATTTGGATCCTTTTCCCAGATCGCTGTGCATTCATATGCACTCAGCAGGAAACTTCATGGAGATGCACATTTGGGCAGAAGGTCTTTGGCGGTGCCTTTTTCTTAACTTGCGTCTTTTCTTCTTTTGAAGAAAGTAATGGCTTAAGTCTGACTGAAGAACAATCTTTTTTGTATGTTCCTTATAAGAATTTACTTATGGTTCACAGATTTTACCCACCATCTATGTCTGCAGTCCTTTGGATTTAAAACAGCATATATCCCTCTGCAGACAACAGGAAACGCCAAATTAAAGACTTAATGACATACTGCTGAAAGAAGACAAAAGGTGACAAATTATAAAACAGCCAGCTAAACTTTTAAAGAAAATGCTGGAAAAAATCCCACATTCAAACAGCTTGAAAAGGATACGGATATTGTTACACTTGCAGACATGTTAATAGAAATTAGACTGAATCATGCTGAATATTAACTTAAACATATAAAAAGAACAGGTTTCAAAAAATAGTATTTTCCTAGAACAATGAAAACAGCTTCTGAGTTATTTTTGAAAAGTGAGTATTATATTTTATTATACTTTATAATAATTATACTTTATAATAATTATTATATTTTAACCTTGTTATTGGATGCCTAAACCATGGACATCATTTTTGTAATTGTGGAGCCAGTGAATATGTGACTTCTATCCTTTAAAAATTATTAACCTCTGTTACTGATGTAAGTGCAGTTGTGTTCATTTCCCCTGCAATTGTGACTTGGCTGTGTTCTCCAGACTGGCAGCCTCTAGCTTGATTTACTATGGGTGGAACGTCCTTTGATCTTCTGTTGAGTTCTGGAGAGATGGTGGAAAAGGAGCAAGATAAGTGAAAAAGAGAAGGGAGAGAGAAATATACAGATGAAAAAGCAATGTTACAGACCTTTTCTCTTTGATCCTGGGGACCTTAATCTTCTAATTTATTTAATCATTTTAATATTAACATTCTTTGATGGTAAACATTTTATGTTTTAGTATCCTTGATGCCATGAACTTAATTTTGGAGTGTAGCACTTAGTGAATTAATAGGAGGTGCTACTTTTGGTCAGGAAATGGCAAAAATGTGAATAATTTTCAACTGATAGTTTTGAGAACAGTTGTGTTGTATTTACATTAACTACTGCTCCCAGTTTACTCTAAAGATTTGTACTTAAAGGATTACCAACTCAGTAGCTTACTCATACAAACCTGAAGTTAGATCAGAGGGAATCTGTCAGTAACTTCACAGTAAACAATCACCATGATAAGACTCTTGTGAATCTTTTTATTCATATGCTCTTAAAATTATGTTTTTATATTCCTGTCACTGCCATTGTAATATTTAGAAATACACAGGACCCATACATGGTAGCCATTTGACTGATATATGCTGTTGATGCATTGAGGGGTTTTGTTCAGTGGGTGGTTGGTTTTTGTTGGTTTTTGCAGGGGTGCATTTGGTTGGTTTGGTTGCAGGGGGTTTTTGTTGGGGTTTTTTTAGAGGTTAAAAAAACAGAGAGACTGATTGGTTGGGGATTCCTCATGGAATCCAATTGCATATTAAGAGAGAGTGTTCTTTATTCATTACTTCAGTTCTCATGAAAATAAATGTTTAAATAAGAGTGTTTGCAGGCCTATGTGAAGTGTTCTAACTCCATTTATCATGATAAATTCAACTGCTCACCTAACACTTAAACAAGCATCTTCATCCTCTCTGTATGCCTCAAAAGAAGTTTGCCATATATATTTTATATAGAGAGATATATATAAGATCCAGTTATCTACCACTGTGCTGAGAATATTCTGACCAGCTTTACCTTCTTTTTGGAATTTGTCTGCACCCATCTGCTCTTTTTGTTGTCACATATGCATTCTAAGCACTGAGGCTGAGCCTCTGTTCTGTATGTGCAGTATCTATTGCAATGGGTGCAAGTCAACAGCTGTGCATCATGCATTGCTGTAAATCTGAGTAATTAACAAGTGTGTGTATGTGAGACGAGCTGTTGTCATTGTCAATGTGCAACACTAAAAAACACTGTGAGATGGGTGAAAGAAAGAAGGCCCACCAAGTTATTTTTTATTCTTGATAGTGTGAGAGGCTGATTTAATTTCCTTGGCTTAAGGCTAAACTGAAACATTTACCCCACCTCTTTCCATACAAAAAAAAAAATTGCCATTGCAAAAGCACTCCTTTTTTGACTGCTTCAGCAGTTAAAAACTTGAGTAATTTTTAGTTGAACTTGCTTTTATAAAAGTGGTATAAGTCCATTTGATGTTTGTCTTTTAATACACTGCTTCTCAAAATGTTTTTAAACTGAAGTGCTACTTAGCCTTTAAAAAAAAATATGAATAGTCAAACTCAAATCATAGTACTTTCTTGATAGTCTGTGCTCTCGAGGGTATTATTCAGGCTAGTTTTGAAGAACTGAACAGCCACACTGTATTTATGTGCATCATAGGAGAAATACACATTTGTAAACTCTCTTGGGCTGTAACTGAGTTCTAATAGATGTCTGTACAGCACATCATGGAGTGGGGCCCCAGTTTCTAGTGGGGTTTGTAGATTCTACCATGATAAAAAATAATAAAGGAGAATATTCTGTAAAGATAATTTAAGCTCAGGGTGTTGCCTTTTTGTGCATGCACATGTATATATATATATATATTTTTATATATATATATATATATACACACACACACAAACTCAGCTATTCAGTTATTAGCAGTTCAGTCAAAATGTTTGGTTTAATACCTATGAAACCATTAGTTTCTCATTTGAAATAAAGGAATGTTCAAATTTATTAAAAAATATTCCTAATCTAATTTACAAATTATGAAAAGTAAAGATATGTTCAAATTTATTAAAAAATATTCCTAATCTAATTTACAAACTATGAAAAGTAAAGATAAGTATAGAAACTATTTTTTAATAATTATTTGTTTCTCTTATTCATGTGATGGAAAATATTAATTCAGATATTCCCTAGTGATTTTCAGTATCTGGTAGAATTGGAGCAGTACTTGAAGTATGGTAATCTTGCAGAATGAATGAGTAATCATGAACAGTATTTAGTAAGTGAATTTTAAGTTTTAAAATGTAGCCATTCTTAAAAGTCCTGCCAGAAAGCAAAAACAAAGACAAGAAAAATCAGTCATCTCAGATAAATCTGGCACTAGCTAGAGCAAAGCAAGTTTTCTAATGGGAGTACTACCTTCTGACAGCAACAAGGAAAGGGCCATTAATCCCACAAGAGGGAGACAGTGAATGTGACTGCTGTTGAGGTGCTTGGCTGGCATGGCATGGAAGCAGCAAAAGAGTAATAGGATTAGAGTTGTTCCTTCTTTAGGACTTTCCACCTTTCCATTTGTGGTTAGAGGAAGATGAGAGCCAGCTCTTAGCTCACCTGGGTCTTTCAGAAGCCTCTGGCTCCTAAAATTATACTTAATGGGTGTGGAGGACATCTTTTTGTTACATTTAGGTGCAAGCAAATAGAAGTAGTTTGTAGGTTCTGCTAAAAAACAAATAATAGTTACACCCAAAGCTAATTTTGTGTTAAAGGAAAGTATATACTTTCTGAGCAAGTTCAGGTATAATATTCCAACCATACAAGCACAAAATTAGCTCTCTTTACAGCTATAGTTTCTCTTGATGCAAATATTATTTTTATCTTGGTTCAGGTTCTGTGGAGAGAGCATAGTGGTTAGTCCTAAAAACTGTCCTGTGTTTATACCCAGAAGCTGCCTGCCCAGTGTGTTACAGCCATGACTTCAAAAGTCAGTTTGCAGGAATGGGAAATAGTGGTTTTTCTCCTGTGCCACTTCAGCCTTGGGTCTGAACTGCAGAGCTGCCAAAATTGCTAGTCATCATATCATGGTAGTGTGAATCAAGGGGTTTGTTTATTACTGAGAATGCCAGCAATTCTAGAAATTAAGCAAGACAGTCGACCAAATTTGCACAGGCTATCAAACTATCAACTTGATGCCATCAAAGGGCATCAACTTTTAGTAAGATATGGTCAAAATTATCTTCTGCAGAAAATCACCAGCGGCATAGAAAGAACGATGCCGTGAAGAACAGACCTGCCACTGGCAATGCTCCAGCCCTGCAGATGTGAGGTGGAGGAGGTTCTGCACGATTAGGGGAGTAGAGAATACGCTGCATTCAGCCTGAAAACTCTGCCCTCGTTTACAATCCTAGGTTGCTTAATATGGGTAGAAGGTGGCAGAAACTAAGAATATTTCATAAAATTGTTTAGGCAAAAAGTGAAAGCAAAAGATGAAAACAACAAAAGTTGAACTGTGCTTGCAGCAATTTAGAAAGTGATCATAGTTCAACCTATGTACAAAAGGGCTTGTCACTTAACAAAAATGTTTAAATAAATAAAAATCCATAATCTTAAACTGGCCCCATGAAAATTGTCAAACTGTGTTTTGAATGAATGGTTTTAATGGTTGGTTTGCCATGTATTTTTGATGTCGTTGAAGCACAGCTCTCTTGTGGTGCACCAGACATTTTAAAGTGGTTTATCACTGTTATCTTGGCTACCACCACTATTCTGTATTGAGCCAATGGGACTCTTCACCACCCCAGTGAAGTTTTCTAACCTCTGAAATGCAACATAACAAAAACCACCGTAGCTTACCTTATGCATTTCTTGAAATGGATGACCCAGTTCCTTACTGCCTTGTCTCATTTCTTGAGGGATATGAGGTGTCTTTGTGTAGTTTTTGTTGGGTTTTTACCTCTTGATATTAGTCTCCCTCCATAAAAAGCCCTTGGACTCATATTTCTTAATTAGAAAAAAAGTGTTTTAAATGTATCAGTATTGTTTTAATTAGTAGAATGCACTTATCTAGCTTTTCACCAGTTTTCTTGCTCTTTGGTATGAGCCTTTTTGACTCTCCTTACAGTAACTTTTCCTTGTGATGGCCTGCTCATAGGGATGCTCCATTTAGCTGCCCTTCTTCTTGTAGTTCATACCCCGCTCCCAGGCTCCTTCTTCTTGAAATTTGCCAATTATGCAACTTGAGACATGAAGTAGCCATTTGTTACTTGGCTGGTGTCTCCTTCTTCTCTTTCCTCCCAGATGATATGTGTTCCTCTTGTGTTTTCACTCTTGCTGTGTTTGTGTAGCACTTATCAAAACAGACCTAAACAATGTAATGGATGTATGTGTCAATGATAATCAAAGCCACAGTGTTTAAACTTCTTTGTGAAGGTTTGGGTTTCCTCAGTGTTCTGAGGTATGTTTGGAAACAATTAGGTCTGTTTTTTGGAAAGATATCCTTCAGAGTAGGAACAGTTTTTCTTAGTCCATGATGAAAAATTCCAAAGGCAAGTTTTCTGTTGAGTGGTTTAAATGGTTCTGGGAAATGACAATCTAGATTAATTTTTCTACATTCCAACTTTGCATCTGAAAGATACTATTACTGAAATACAAATTAAATAGCTAGTGTAATAGACCTCAGACAAATGCTGAGTTTAATAGATAGGTCTGTATTATCTCTACTGGGACACAGGTTTCAATCAGGATTTGTCATATGTAGTATGTATGTTTTGCTAATACCATATGCAAATAACTGCATCTGTTAGCTATTGGTGTCCTTGCTTAATTGGCAAGTTTAAAATAACTGCTTATACTTATGTGCTTCTGATTCTTTCTTTTGCAAAACAGATGAACCTCTGTATTCCAAGAATTGTTCCAAATAATATTTTCTGGCAGTGCTCCTACCTTTAACCATTGTATGAATTAAAATGTGCTTTCCAGTCCTTGCCTAAGTTGTCAGAAAAGTCTCTATAGAATTGACATGCAAACAGTTTTTGCAATCTTTTTTTTTTTTTAAAGCAATGTTAAATTTTCTTGAGCAACATCTCATGTTTTGACTAGTGGAAGATCTAAAAATACACTACTGTATTGACTGAACTAATTACATTTCAGATCTAGCCACTACCATCTGGATCTCTCTCTTTCTGGTTACATTTTCATTGCACAGATTGCACATGAGTGATTAGTACCATGAATGAGTTGTCCAATTTTGTTCTGGGTGGTAGCAGCAGCTCTGCAGAGCTGCACACAAGTCGCCGTGCCCTTTCTCTTCCTCTGTGGATACTGTGTTTTGGTCAGGGAGTCCTCAAGTCAGTAGTGATGTGAAGAAAGTGAGGACAGTCCAGTGGCAAGCTGCCAGGGTAACCAGTACCCACCTTCCAAGCAAGAGAGACTGCAAGGAAGCTGGGCTTCTCTTGTCTGGCAAAGAGAAGGCTGAAATGCAGTAAGAATATTTGAGAAACAGAAAGATAATGAAATCAAACTCTTCTTGGTAAAGCCAGGTGACATAAGCAGTAATAGCCAGAAGCTGTGTGTTGGGTGGCTCAGTATGGACACTGGGAGAGGATCTTCCCCAGGAGAACACGGTTGCTCTCAGAGAGAGGAGTTATGGAGTCTCCCTTCAGGGATTTTCAAGACTCACAGAGATAAAGCCACAACTAACCTGCCAGGTGATGGTGTTATTCAGGCTTGTGCCTGAAGTCACACTGAATGAGCTACAGAGGTCCTGTTACCCTTTGCTGGTGCTTCCTGATGCTCACAAACAGAACTGAGTGAGATCTTGATTCTTACCAGTGAATCACGGACAAAAACTTTCTGCTGAAGGCAAATGCTCTGCCAGGCCACAGGTTTCAGCCTTGGTAAGTAGCTATTATGTAACTGAAACTTCCTCAAGGTTTTCAACCCACTCTTCACTTAAACTGGGAATTTTTCATTCCTGGCTGTAGTGTATAGCATGTACCTGAGGAGTAGAGTTTAGTTCTGATAGATTGCAGGCTAATGGGCATGCTGCCTGAAGGAAGCCTAGCTGAAGCTATCAAGTTGAGTTCAGGCTGAAGGCTCTCCTGCACTTGAATGAAATGTTCTGTACCACACATATATACTAGGCAGCAATGCTTGCATGAAGTCCTAAAGTAACTCTTGACAATACTGTGCACTTCTCTGTTCTTTCTGCTGTTTCTAAGATCATTTTAACATAGTCTTTTCCCTGTCATATTTGTAACATATTTGCTGTTAGCAGAATGTCACAGGTGATAGCTTGTGGATAAAACTAGAGAGAAAACTGGATGGCATGACTGGCCCCATCCATGAAAAGCAAAGGTCTTTTATTTATGTACCTAATAAAGAGTGAGCTAGTGTTGCTTCTGAAAGATCTATGTTAAGTTTTCAAAACATAGGAGGGTTTAAATTTTGCCACTCCAGGTCACATGATTTGTTGTAGAAAGTGTTCAAAAAGCAGCAGTCCAAAGTCATGCAGTCCACCAGCATTAGCAAAAATGGTGACCTTTTTTATCTTACTTGAACCAGCCAATAATTTGAGAAGAAATAGATTTTGAGGGGAGGCTGTCAACAACAAATGAGGAAGTGATCAGCTAGGAGATATGTACTGTAGAGAGGTATGAAAAATTCTCAAACAGATCCAGTGATGAATGGGTTGAAAAGATGGAGAAAGTTTAAGTTAGATACTGAATTTAACAAGCCATCTTGATTATTTTTTCCTTATTTTTTTCTGCCAGCTATGTCTTGTCCAGTTTCTTCTCCAAGCTGCAAGATTTTGTTCCCAGTGGTGGTACTAACACTGTTGTTGGAGCTGGAGGATAGACATGTCTCTGCTGTAAATAGCATCACTGAAATTCTGCATCTCTCAATGTAATTTCCTTTCTTTTCAGGGAGAGATATTTGTTCTAGGATGTCTCCATGGTCCATTTTACAGTGCAGCCACACTGTAACATGGGAAGGTTATAAACTTCTTCCAGTCATTCTGTTGCAGAATGAGACAAATGGGATACTTCCCAAGAAGTGAAAACTTGCACAAATTCTGCTTCCACACTGCTAGCAGTTTTCTGTCCCATTATACTGTTTGTCAGTTAATGCTACATTAGCATCTAATACCATTTTCTTCTCCAATTATTTTCCTTGTGTTTACAAAGCAAGTCTGAAACTTTTTTTTTTTTTTTTTTGTATAGGTCTGTTTTTTGTGTTTGTGATTGGGCCAAAGCAGCTTCTCTTCAAGGGGGATCAAAAACAGTTTGTCAGTGATAGCATGAGGTTTATGACCTGCTCCATGGGGCATAATTAAATGTGGAATTCAGCCCCTTCTTGCAGAATAACTTTGACACATCTGGTTTAAACAGTTTTAGTGCAGTGAGGAGATAAGTAGAAGTTTCTTTGCACAGTAGATTAGTTTCAGATGAGGTATAGGATTCTCTGAAATTCAGGTTCACAGAAGTAGTACACCAATGGGATAGCCACCCAAGCAAAGTACAAAGTCACCCATTGAATATGTTAAAATAAATAGTAGGCCTGCAGTGCAATAAAATAGAAAAGAAAAAAATAAATGTCTTGTCACAGTCCCAGAAGGAAATGTAGGGCAATTGCCCAGAAAAGGAGAAGGACCAGTGCTGAATTCTTTTACCAAATCCCTATTATTTCCCTGCTTTCTTTGCCAGAGCACCTCTGATCCAGTTTTATTCCATGTTCCCCTTCAATATGTTCATGTTTTTACAGATATAGCACGTTTTTATGGCACCCACTAAAGTTATCTGCTGTGAAATTCAATTATTTAAATACTTTGTCCTTTTGTTACCCTTTTCTAATGGATTGCCAATACATATTGCTTTCTCATCAGATACTGATAGTCCCTTTAGTAGACTTTACTATTCTGTAAAATGGTGATGAACACACAATATGGCTTATAAGTAGTGAAGTACAAAGTAGTTTTTTCAGCACTTTGCTCTCAAATAGAAAAATACAGTTTGTGTCTGCTTAATATTAACTAGGCTATCCAGTGTTTAAGGCATGTTTCTGGTAGGTGACTATGAACATTCAGACATACCATTGCTGCATACATTTTATGAATTTTGAGGAAAATTAAGATATGAAGGAGAGTTTTAGTAATATATGTGTGCATTAAGGCAGTATTTGTGAAGGCCTTATGAAGTCTTAATATGAACTGTGTGTTTATTTGTGTTAAAAAGCAGAATACCTAGTATGAATTTCTGACTGCTGGAAGTTAGCAGACTGGCATAAATAAAACATGGTACATCATCATGTAGATTAATTTTTACGTAAATTTTTTCTAGTTCACATTTTATTTCTTAAGCAATCTTTAGTTGTGTGTTTCGTCAAAGAAGACTTGTTAAGAATCTGAGAAATATGATATTTAGGTGGTTGGTTTTAAAATCTGTGAAGTAGCTCAAGAAATATCTCACTTTTGCGCAGACAGCAGAAATACAGTAGTTCTTGACCAAAAGTTGAAGTGATATAAAATATGTTGAATGAATGCAAGTGTGCTAGCAACGTACTTTTGTCTCCTGTCTCAGGGGAGGTAGAGGATGGAGATCTATGTGTCAGCAAAGGCACAAGGGTTATTGATGTGTTAGAAACCATGGAAGTACCTTAGGAATGGTCACAAAAGACTTAAGGTTTTTTTCCCCCAAAAGGTAGTGGGATCAATAGTCTGTGTACACCAATGCCTGCTGGAAGCCTTTGCACAGCACAAAAATCATGACATAGTTGCCATCATGGAACCATGGTGGGAAGACTTGCACAAGTAGAGTGCTGTAGTAGAGGGCTAGAAATTCTTCGGAACAGATTCTCAAGGAAACAGAGGCAGTGAGGTAACCCTCTACTTTAGGGCATGTTTTGATTGTCTAGATCTTAACAATAGTGACAAGAGGATTGACTGTTTATGGCTAAGGATGAGGAGAAGGATGACAAGGCAGATATCCTGCTGGGAATCTGTTAGAGACTGCCCAACCATGGTAGGGAAGCAGATGAAATATTCTATAAACAGCTTCAACTTAGCACATGTCTGCTGGAAATTCAATACAGTGGAGAGGAAACAGCCAAGTAAATTTCTGGAGTGTGTGGAAGACAATTTCCTCACACAGCTGGTTTTTGAACCAGTGAAGGAAGATGCCCTGCTGGACCTGCTGTTTGTTAGCAGAGAAGGAATGGTGGGTGATGTGGTGGTCAGAGGCCATCTTAGGCACAGCTATCATGAAATTAAAGAGTTTTCAAGTTTTTCAAGAACAGGTGAGGAGGTTCAGCAGAACTGTCATCCTGGACTTGCAGAGGGCAGATTTTGGCCTGTCAAGGAACCTGGTTGACAGAGCTCTTGGGAGGCAGCCCTGAGGGGCAAAGGAGTCCAGGATGACTGTTCAGAGGAAATCCTGAAGGTGCAGGAGCAGGCTCTCCAGTGTGCTGAAACACAAAAACTAACAAACAAAAGACAAAAACTAACTGAACAAAACTAACTGAACAGAGGGCTTTGGCTGGAACTGAGGGAAAAAAAAGTTTGACCTTTGGAAGAAGGGGCAGGCAACTGAGGGGACCTACAAGGATGTTGTGAGGTTATGCAGGGAGAAAATTAGAAGGCCCAAAGCCCAACTAGAACTTAATCTGGCTACTGACATAAAAGGCACTTAGAATGTTTGTATAAATATGTTAGCAACAAAACTCAGACTAAGGAGAATCTCTATTCTTTATTGACTGCAGGGGGAAACATAGTAACAAAGGATGAAGAGGCTGTGGTACTTAAGGTCTGTTTTTCCTTAATTAATAGTAAGATCAGTTGTTCACTCAAGACTATGAGGCCAGATGGGAACCACCAAAGGGTACTGAGGGAGCTTGCAGAATTGGTCACCAATCCACTTTGCATCATTTACAAGCAGTCTTGGCAAACTGGTTGGGTCCCAGACAGCCTTGCTAGAGGCTAGCAAGTATAATGCCAATCTACAAGAAGGACTGGAAGGAGGATCTGGGGAACTACAGGCCTATCATCCTGACCTCAGTGCTGGAAAAGTCATGGAGCAGATCATTTGACTGCCATTACACAGCATGTACAGGATATGCCAGGCAGAAAGACAGATCTCTGCTTAGCCAGAGATCCTTGCTGATCTCCTTGTGTACCAGACTGCCTACCTGGTAGATGAGGGAAAGGCTGTGGATATTTTCTATCTGGACTTCAGTAAAACCTTTGACACCATTTCCCACTTCACTGTCCTGGAAAAGCTGTCTTCTCATGGCTTGGACAGGTGCACTTTTCACTATCTGAAAAACTGTCTGGATGGCCAGGCCCAGAGGGTGGTGATAAATAGGGTTACATCCAGTTGGTCACTAGTGGAGTTCACCAGGGCTCAGTGTCAAGACCAGTCCTGTTTACCTCTTTATCAATGACGTGGATGAGGGGAAGAAGTGCATCCTCAGTCACTTTGTACCAGGCACCAAGTTGGGTGAGAGTGTTGATCTGGTGGAGAGCAGAAGGCCCTGCAGAGGGATCTGGACAGGCTGGACTAAAGGGCTGAGCTTGAGGTTCAACAAGACCAAGTACCATGTCCTGCACTTCAGCCACAAGACCTCAGGTAGCACTACAATCTTGGGAAAGTGTGGCTTGAAAGACACTGGAGGTGTCTGAACATGAGCCAGCATGTGTTCAGGTGGCCAAGAAGGCCACTGGCATCCTGGTTTGGATCAGCAATGGTGTGGCCAGCAGGAACAGAGCAGGGATTGTCCCCCTGTGCTGGGCACTGGTGAGGCCACACCTCCAGTGCTGTGTCCAGCTCTGGGCCCTCACTGCAAGAAAGACACTGAGGAGTTGGAGTGAGTCCAGAGAAGGCAATGGAGCTGGGGAAGGGTCTGGAGCACAAGTCCTGTGAGGAGCAGCTGAGGGAGCTGGGGGTGTTTATCCTGTAGAAGAGGAGACTCAGAGGTGACCGTATCACTCTCTGCAACTGCCGGAGAAGAGGTTGAAGTGATATGGGGGTTGGCCTCTCTCCGAGATAACAAGTGACAGGATGAGAGGAAATGCCCTCAAAGTTGTGCCAGAGGAGGTTTAGATTGGATGCTAGGAAAAATTTCTTTATCTAAGTGGTTGTCGAGCACTGGACAAGTGGTCCCTAAGTGGTGGACTTGACAGTGCTAGGTTAGTGGTTGGACTCAATGATCTTAAAGATCTTTTCCAACCTAAAGAAGTCTATGATTCTATGATTTTTAAATTTATTTGAGAGTGCGCATGGTTTAAGTCAGCGTAGGTGGTCTAAGGAAGGCCATTTCAGATGCGGAAAAGGGGTAGTGTTTTCATTCCCTTGTGCTGTATGTACAGTATCATGGTTCAAGCTAAACTATTTCCAAAGTAATTGGAACACGAGGAAGTTGGTTACTAGCAAATTAATTCTACTGGCCTCCTGTTGTAAATCTTTTACTCTCTAGAGAGGATGCATTTTGTTAAAAAAAAGGAATTAAAAAATGTAAAATAGAGAAGTAAAGTAGAAATGTGTCATTCTATTATGTAATTAAGTATCTGACTTCTTTTTATGATAATACATTTGGGTGGTCTGTTCTTGAAACAGTTGATTTGTTAGAAAACATTACCATTTCCACAAGTAATCTCTAAGTCCTAAATATTTTGAAAAAAATTTGCATTGCGGTATTTCATCAGTGCATTACTCACCAGTTAAACACTCTAAACTGCTGTCGCTTGGCATTGGAGAGGGCTTCCAGGTTTTTTTCTATCAGCAAAAACTGCTGTAAATTATAATATTGCTTGGCAGAGTGTAAAGAATAAATACTAGAAAACCAGATGATTTAAGAGAAAATAAATGGGAAGACTTGAATCTCATTTTACTTTTCCTTGGGAAAAAAAGTCTCTCTAGTTTACAAAACATATAAAGTTTGAAATTGCCTTCAGCTACAATGTTTGTTTAGGTGTGGTGACCCTTTTGTATCCTTGTTGTAGATTCCTCTCAATCAGCACAATTCTGATTGTCCCCACTGGACACTGAGGAGATTTAGTGGCTTGCTTGCTGCAATGAACCTCAATGATTTTGAGGTTAGGCATGCTGCCACTGAGACTAGCATCATTTTAACTGACAGTGCTGACTTTTTTGGATTAAAAAAAAGTAGTTCAAATATACTAAATATTATGCTAATGTTCATAAAAATGAATAGGTTTTAATATCATTACTACAACCAAAGCAATCTACTCCAAACTAATTTTTGTAGTCAGATGACTGTCAAGTTCTCATTCTATGCACAAATGTTTAAATTTTAGGTACCAGCAGGAAACAGCTAATGCACTAGATACTTCCTATAGTTTATAGTTGGTGAAGGGTCAGAATTAAAGTGTTTCTGTGTTGCAGTTGATGAAAGCAGTCTGATGATTTTTCCCAAGCCTGATTTGCAACACTCTTGCTGTACTTTTCTGAATTCATAAACATCTGTAGAATCAATTTTTGAAAAGAAATATACTCATGGAAGCCAAACTAGCCTTTTTAAAAGGAAAAGAGAAACAAAAATAAAACCCAAATCAAATTATACTTATTTGCTTATAGCTTTTTTAAATATCAGCATTCTTCTCGGTTTATTTTCCATGTGGTTCCACTGCTATTAAGTTACAGGTTTGGTTATAAAATAGAAATGGTGATTACAATTGAAGTAATCTGATGCTTGAGTTATTAGGAAATTTAGGACACTGTTACATTTCCTTCTTTAAGACATTCGGGAATCATTATGCTATCATCCCTTTCTTCCAAACAAGAGTGAAAGCGGGATGTGAAATGAGACCCCTTTGCTTCCCTCACTTTTACTCTGTGCACACTGCTATAGCAGCAACCAAGCTGCATGGTGTGAGTAGTTAAAAACTGTAGCTGTGTCCTCAAAATAGGGATTTGGTCTCTTGCTCATGCAGCCTGAGCTCGCACAGTAGAAGTGACCTGACAAGCACTTAGAAACCTATGAAGAGATTACACATTTTGTGCTCAAGAGAAAAGTCTCTCTAGGGAAAGAGCAAAATCCTCCTTTGTCATGGCTCAGAGACATGCTGATGCCGCCTGCTAATGCTCAAGTTTCTGCTGACTGTCTAGACGATTTTCCTTTGGTAACTCTGCTTTTGTTTTTTATGATGCACTGTGTCTGCAAAGACTGTGCTGATCACCTACAAGAACATTCTCTGTGGCTTGATTAAGTCAAAGTGATCAAAAACTGTAGAGGCAGGTTTTCCCTATAAGGTTTGTCTTGAGTCTATAGTCATACAAATTCAACAAGTTCATCATCCTTGAAGTTAAGAATAAAGGTTTTGATTTAAATAGGAAGATTTTACAGGGCAGAGCTCCTACTGTTCACAATAATTTTGCCTGTTTTGAGGGGAAAAAATGCAATTGCTAGGATCTTGGTAACTCTTTAACTGTATTATTTCTCAAGCCAGTACTACTTGAGTGTGTACACTGTGCATTTACTGTTGTAGATCCTTGTATAAGTGAACTATTTTTTAAGAAACAGAAACCCCCACAGTAAAACATCCACTCCTGCTCCAAAAACCCAATCAGACCATGAATGACTCTTGACCAATATCTCTGGGAGCTGGTAATAAAGCAGATACAACAGTTCAAGAAAATGCAAGCCTGTATTGGAGATATGAGAAAAGGTAGAAATATTGATGCCCCGTGAAAAAAAAAGGTTTTACTTCAGCTGCTGCAGACTCTTCATTTTTCTAAAATCCTGGACTTGTAGGTCACCTGATATGGATACTTATTATAACTCCCTTTGGGAATTATACTATTAATTTTTCTTTTAATTTTTTTTTTACAGTAACAGATATATCTTCATAGCTTTGTTCCCTGGTACCAAGAGAAGATAGTAAATTTGTTGTGGCAAAAAAAACCCTTTATCTTACTGTCTTCGACTTGAAAGTATACTTGCAACAATCAAAATGAAAATGCAGCCAAGTCAGGTTTTGTAAGGAGCAGCTGTAAGCTGTTTGAGAAGTTACCCCACAAAACACTGATTACTGGCCCTGAACTGCAATGACATATCCAGCACTGCAAGTGCTCCTCTTTATTTTTGGAGCAAAGTAAAATGTGCTGGTGTAATCTGCTGATGAAGACAGTTTAAGCTAATCTTTTCTTTAGGTTAACATATACTAAAGCATATATAATCAACTATTTTATCTTGCTCAAATGAGAGTGTGTAATGCCAGTAGAAACATCTGCAGCACAGTAACTATCTACATATAAAACTGTTGAGTGAGATTTTTTTCCTTGTTTCCATTTATATCTGAGGTGTGAAAAAGAAAAGCGCTTTGTACCTAAATCAAGTGTTATGCAAGAGTTGGGATATGTCATGTTCAAGCATTATAAACTGGCATCGTTAAGTATTTTGTTAGTCTTCATATGATATCTTGGACCTAGATAAAATAATAACTCTTACGCAAATCCCTGGTCCTGTTTTGGATCATTCATAATAATTTCCTTTTTTTAATTCTAAAATATATGTTATTAGTATCTTTAGCCTGTTTTAATTCCTTCATTTGTTTTAATCATAATCGATTTAATTGCACATGAAATGCTCCAAATATATGTATCCTTTTTCTTTGAGTTTGCCATGATTATATAATTAAGATAATTTTAGAAAATTAATCAGTCTCCTCTTCGGGTTACTTGCATTAATACTGCATAGAAATATTTATATTTGGATCAGATAATTTTTATATTGCCATAGAAATGTCTAAATGTAAATAGATGTGGAACAGCACTGTGCCTTATATCTTTAAACTGTATGGGCAATAGTGCTTCGTAGAGCAGTTAGTGACAAGGTTTTATGACATGCTGAGCTGAAGCAGTGGCCACTTTGGTGACCTGAACATGTGAAATAATGCACATCAGAGACTTGCAGGACTGCTGCATGAAGCTCGATCTCTCATTTTCACTTGGTGCCTCTGTGGCTCTATCAAAGTCACTTCAATTGCTTGAGCTAGGACACCAGGAGCTCTGCTCAGCCTTGGGTGTGTGAGTACTGTGAGTGTGTCTGTTAGATGGAGAGTCTGCAGAGATGCACTTGGGGAGAAAGGGTTCACTGGTGAGTAGAAATATATTGCAGCTGCAATGCCACACTCTCCCTCTCTTAACACCTTTTGAATTCATATACTGAACATGGAAGAGTAAACTGAGCTTCTTGTGTCTTTAAACCAGAATGGCTTCATGCCTATGAACTCACTGGCATGCTGCTCAGAAATTAGTTTGAGCTGTGCAATGTTCAGCACCTGCAAGAAGGCAAATGTGTTGAATGGATGAGTAGCAATGGGTTTCCCCAATGCAGTAAAATGAAACGTGACTTCAGACAAAACTTGTTAACGTAGTTGGATCTCTGCTGTTGGCAGTAAGCACTGTTCTGTTATCTGCTTCTCTTTTTCATGGACAAACTGTTCTTAAAGCTTTGTCAGGTAGTTCAGTGGATGTTTGCCTTTGTTGTTCAACAAATTGTGGAAAAATTGGTTTTATTTGGGAAAAATATGTTCTGATCAATTATAAAATTCCAGCTGCAGACTGGTGCCTGGATACTGTTAAACTCCCTATATGAAACAGCACTGTACCTCTCTAAAGGATAATTTGTATACCTAGGCATGCAGCAAAGCATTAAGCAGACATGCAAGTAAATCTCTCCCATAAAAAAGATATTGTGTTATATTGTATATGACCTGCAGCCCAAGACATTTTTATGAACTGCTTATCCACTGCCATCCCAACCCTACTTCCCTGTCTGGTACCAGCACTCATTATAAATCATCACTGTTTCTCTCTCTTAACAGTTTCTTGCCCTAGTTATGTTCTATTTTTTTAACAGTACTTAATTTAATATTACAAAAAATATTTTTAAGACTTTTTTTTGTTTGTTTGTTTTTAACTGTATTATTTCCCTGATTTTTAGGATAGTTAGGGTAAGAGAACCACTGCAAACTGTCTGTCTGGAGTTACTAAATGGCCGAGAGGGTGTCTGTCTGGGTGATCTGTATTCGAATTGTGTCATCTTATCCTCATTATCTTTTTGTGTAATTGTCTGGCAATTTTTCTGACGGATTCCTTTAGCACAAATCATAATATATGATTCCTGATATTTCATTTTTGTCTGTGTGTCTTAAACCAGAAATATATTAAATTGGGTCCTTGAAGTCCTCTTGGGTCATTCTTTTTTGTACTATTATGATTAAGTTTTCTCCATCTTCTGTTTTTTTCATTCCTGGATAATTTGTTTGCTGGAAAGAGCTGATGCCTGAATCTTGGAGCGGGGCGGGGGGGGGGGGTGTTTTCCCCAGGCATTCAAAGTGTATTTGTGTTAAATCACAATATCCAAGTTTTAATATGGATTTTTTTTTCTCACATAATCTAATGATGGTGGCATTTTTAATCAGTTTTGAAGGACCATTCTGAAACAGCCTGTGAAATTCGAAAAATATTCCAAAAGGAGCTGTCTGAGTAGGTCTGAGATACTCATTAACAAACATCCATAAATTCATAATTGCAGACTGGCTTCCTGTTTACCGTTTTTCTTTCATAAGGACAATGAGGCATGACAGCTAGTCCCAGGGGATTACTGCACTTCTCGGCTGTTTGATGTCACTATGCCTTTAGACCTGCATCTTGCAAAGCAACCAAGGGAATCACTGATCTCCCACAAATGTACTACCTGTCACATCTTATTGTCTTAAAACAGACCGATCTGATTACTGAAATGGAGAAATATTTGTGCATGAGTGTTTAAGCACATCTTAAAAAGACTGCCTCTCAGATCCAACATTGAGATACAGTTTAAATTAAAAACATGGGAAAAACATTTTCTTTTTAAAGACTTCATTTGTCAATCTACATTTCTTTATTTGGGTGCTGGAAAAAGCCACCAAACTGTGATTTGTAATTACATACAGGTCTTCCATTCTAGCAGAACTCTTCTCATTACATGTTTTTTACTTGATATCTACTGAAAATTAAAATTCTGCTGCTTGATTGGTAATTTTTCAAGGTGAAGTGAAAACCCAGTTTCAGACTTCCTCAAATGTAATGGGTTTGAAGTAGAGTTTGGTTAGAATTTTGTATCTGGGTAAACGCAGTTACTTTTTTGGCCTTTATATTAATGTGTTTTTGGTACATTTATTATGATTATTAAATAAATGCTGGGTTTGTGTTATAAATTATTTGGTCTGATCAGGATGTCCCCAGATGCTTCTCAGTTGGCTGCTATGTTTTGGATTCTGGATTGAATTTTAAACTGGTGTTTGGATCTGCTTAACTGTGCCGCTTAAAATCTAATTGTCATTTTTGGACTAAAAGAGCAAGCAGGATTTTTCCCCGAAGGTTTGGATGTGTTCATCATTCAGCCTTAAAATTGTTAAGCTTGCAAACAATTTGAACTTGATTATTCTTCTGCAGAGTTGTGTCTTCCAAACAAAAATTAATGGCTGAAACACTTTTGAATTTTTCTGGGAACAGAATTGGGCTCCTACAAACTCCTTCCATGTGCTCAACGTTCTGAATTTTACTCAGGATAGGTATTGCTCATTTATTTGTAATGGTGCTTAGGTCTTCAGGCCATATGTCTGGTTAGTCCACAAGTATGACTCTACAAATGAAGAACAGGTTTAGCCACCTACACGTGCGAATCCTTCCTGTGCCAGGAACCCCCAGTGCAAAACCACCAATATGGACCATGCCCCAGCAGCCCATCTCAGAAGGTGCAACTGAAGGTTTCCCATAGTAGAAGGGCATCAAAATTTCTTGTGTTCAAAGCTGGCTTCAGTTTAATCAGTAATTTAATGAACATTTTACTTGCCTGACTCAGAAATAATTTGCATCTTGCTCTGGCATACTGAGATTCATCAAGTTTCTTGTGCTGAGAATCGTGAAATTGCATATTAATCACTCCAAATGCATTCTTAGTGCTGCTTTCCATTTCTATGTCACAGTCTCACTTGCTCTCTGTAGCTTCCATTAGCTGGGACACAGTTGTTTGGGAAATGGTGTATTTTAATTGTCAGTTCCTTTGATGTGTAAGGCTTTGATACCTGTGCAACTCAAGGAGGTGTGTGTCACCCCACACAGGGCCCTGTATTTGGGGACCCAGCTGTGACACGGTGTCCCATGCCAAGCTCTGAGAGCCCATCACATCTCTCCCCACCTGTCATTGATCAGCTGCTCTATGCATACCCTTTTACACCTTTTGTCTGTCACTGGTCCCTGTCAATTGAATTCTTTTGCAAGATTTGCAAAGCCTGCATTGTTCTTCCACAAGTACCTAGTACCCCTCCCAAATGTTAAATGCTGGGTCACTGAAGTAGAAATAAAAACCCCTAAACCTTTTAATTGAGACAAGAAGCAGTTACTTGGACTAGTTACTGAATATTTACTTTTATTACTGATAATAAATAATAAATAAATAGTAAATTATTAGTAATTAGTAAGATGACACACCCTAGTTATTTGGGTTTGATGGATTTCAAGGAAGATAGCGACCTTTGTCTGGAAAAGTGACATTGTAAGCCATTCCAGCTCCATCTTTAAGTACATTAAACTGGCTTCTAACATGAGAAGATGTAATCGTGCAAAGACACAAAATATCTCCATAATTACCAGTTCTATGAAGTACTTGAAAATGGTGAGAGGAAGCATATTGCAAATTTCTAAAAATAAATAGTTTGTAAAATCATAATCATTATAAAACAGATTTACTCGAGGAGACAGTATTACACATGTTAAGGGTGGTCTGTCACTTACAGAGTGTAGTACATATGTGACTTGATAAAGCAAGCCAGTAAGAGTTGTATTAATGATGAATTTTATTTCTGTTCTGTCATTTTAAGCGATGAAAAAAATGCAAAAATTAGTAAGGAATTTATAATATTTTAAAAAATTTAATCCTGAGAACATATTTTTTAAAGAAAGCTTAGTTTTTGGAAACATTAACTGATTTTATTTTGTGAAAACAAAGCAGAAGAATCCACTTCATCTGTAGGTAATCCCTCATTTTGACCACCTCACAATTGTTTTACTTTTTCTTTCATTACTTTTAAACTTTAATTTCTATTGCTGGCTATGTTGGAAAACTACTAAAATACTACCATTTTCCAGATAATGTTTGTAAATTTTTGGCATGTGTTCCTTCTTTCAAATCCCTTAGGATAATCCACAGTTCCACAAAAACATGAGTCAAATACATTACAAATTTCCCTAAGAGAATCTACATCTTTTCCAGCTGTTTGGATAGTCTGTCTAAAACCTGACCAGACCTCTCATCTCCCAGTATTGTTTTGTGCTTTTATTTTTTTTTTTTTTTACTTTGATATGTTCAATGTCATAATTTCTAAACTGAGCCAATAATTTCAGTCTCTTTGGTTTTCTTTAAAATATTTGCACTGGACAATAGAACGATCTTTTATCCGAAGAAAATTGCATTGTTTCAAACTATTTCTATTTACAAGTGCAAAATTTCTTACCCATGTCAGTGAACCCCCTTTTAAAAACTCCCTAGGCAGTTTCATATATTATTTATGGATTAAAATATATCTCACCATATTCCTAAATAGACTTCTACTTGTTCTGATTGGTTTCAGATAGGTGAACAGAAATTATGAGGGCCATACAAAGCCCTTGGTAGATGTTCCATTCTAAATATGGTTCTGGCAACTAGGTAACTTGGTTTTTTTTAAACAAAAATGGGAAAAAAATAGCCATTTGTAATCATTCCAGTTAATTCTTTGTGTATTTTGTCTGGCAAGGTAGTATAAATGTAATTGTAATAGTGTTAAAGGATTGGCAATCTGCATAGTAAGCTGCCTAAGGTGGGAATTGGGCCTCAGAAGTTTTCCATCTCAATTAGCAAAAATAAGCTTGTCCCCCAGTCTATGTATCCATGATCATTTGTTTTCTTCTAACCTTTAATAAACCTTCACTGATGATGGAGAAAGAGAATTATGTTAAGACAATGCAGAGTTGTACCAGCTAATATCTGTGAATAATAATATTTCCTGCTCTACTTTTAATTTATTGCCTGCAATTTGTTGCCTTCCCCCTGCAAGGGGAAGAAAGCAAAGGAGGTTATAACCATAGTAACCCTATGTCCCAAATCTCACAATATATTAGATCATACTTGTAAAGTGCTGTATTAAATAGAATAGCCAGCAAGCAGGAAAGCATTTGTCATTTGAGTTGCCCAGGTCTTTCTCAATGGAGGCACTAATTGTGTGTTTTTGTGCCTCATGATGGACATCAGCTGCTGGTTCCTCATGAGCATGGGGACTAACACAATAATGACTCTTTGACGTTATCAGCCACAAACTACTCTGGCTTTCAGCAAGATGAGTGGCTTGTAGTTGTAGTACATGGTGCTGCTCTACTGGCAGCCCTTCCAAGGATCCCAGCTCTGTGCCTGGACCAACTCTGAAGGCCTTGAGATGTCCTATCAGTGCTGGGTTGCTGCTGGTACATGCCAATGGTATTCAGCTTTTGCCTTCCTTCCCCTTCCTCTTCCCTGTTGCTGGCTGCTGACCTTCTTCTACAGCTGAGCAGAGAGAATTTGTCCAGTTACCCCATCTCTGCTCACCCTGTTTGCCTCTCTGCTCCAGGATTCCCTGACACTGTCCCTGCTGTAAGTTAGCATCCATCACATAACCCATGTGGTTGCTCGTTACTCCCGTATCATCTCTAGGCTTGTATTTTTGCCAAAAAATAGTTTAAAAACTATACTACTGATAAAAAGCTAGCCTAAGCAATTAAAACTGAACTATTTAAGCAAATAATTGCTCAAGTAGTTATGCTAGCATATTGTAGGGAGAGAAAAGCTCTGACATGCCAGGGAAGGAGCTGGCAGGTGGCAGTGACATCCAAGTTAATGAATCAGTCTTCTCACACAGCTCAGCTACAGGCACCACCATCAACACAGGCACTGCCCAGCACATGGCACTGGGCTGCCTTCTGCAGGCTTCAGCCCAACAGTGTGCTCTGTAGCCGTGTGCTGCTATGTTCAACCACAGTCTGCTATGCTTGGAAGGTCAGCAGTTTCTGGTTTTTCTCCATTGTCTTTTAGAGATGTTTAAAGAGTTGGCACCTGTGGACTCACCTCCAAAAGCAACAAACCTACAAAAACCCAAAACTTCTGTGGAAAAAGGTCTAGCAAACTGTAATGAATCCTTTCCCTTGCCTCCTTCGTCTATACATAACTCACTTGCTTTTGCATCATCTATAGGTAACTCAGCAAAACTTGGGAGTGAGTTTAAGAACTGCCTAGGTGACCCTGTAGTACCCATTTTCTCTGAGCTTCCCTATATATGGTAATTTAAGTATGCTGTGCATTGAACTCTGTGTGTGTGTGTGTGTGTGTGTATAGTTTGAGTTGGAGACATTAAAAAAAAAGGTAATTTTTTGAAAGAAAAGCTGTTTTGAAGAGAGCTTTATTGCACTTCTGTGGAGCCTGAGATAGCTATGGTCAGCAAACCTGGACACAGTGCACAGTGAACATTACTACTTCTGCTAAAAAATGTTGCATGCAGATATCCTCATGATACTCTTTGTATGTGTATACAATTATGTGTAGATCTTATATAATGGATATTCTGTTTCTAAACTGAAATGTAGAATGAGTTTTGCATAAAGTGAAAATTTGAACGTACTTGTTAACCCCCAAATTATGCTAGTGACTACGCTGTGAATTTAGGATGTCGAATAAAGTTTTATTTAGTGCTATTCCTGAGGAAGAGGTCAGAGTATGGACATCTTACCACTTTTAAGAAAGTGAGTGCCTACTATTTGGTAAGACTTTGAACTCAAAATAAGTACTGTGTTGACTGTTTTGCAGAATAGGTGTTCTCTGGCTCTTTGAGCTGTGAGAGGCTATTTGCTAGAGTCTTCAGCATTTTCAGTGCTGCTGGTGAAAACATTCTTGTTTTATGAATCTAACTGATTTACTGGGATGTAAGTTATTATTAATCTTTCTCACTATAAAGACTGCATTTAGCTTCTGGCAGTATGCAGAAGTCATTATTGTCACGTGTTTCTAATTTCTGTAAATTAATGTTTTTAAGATAAACATGGAGAAAAAAAAACCCACTCTGGACACTTCATTAACAGGAAAGTAGTTGAAGTTCTGCCATAAACACTTACGAAAAACTGTATAATACCGTTTGGCCCCACATAATTTCCTAGGGAATTCTGATCCTTGAATAAGTAATGGTAGTTTTATAATATTCTGTGACAGAGAATGCTTGTTATGTAAACATAGTTACTAAAGATACTAGAACAGATGTGTTTAATACTATGAATTGACCTTACTTGAGCATAAAAGTGACTGAAGTCCCTTTGAATACTTTTTAGTTCACCTAATGCTTATGCCAAAAGGCAGAATTTATCTAAACCTTTGACCTTTATTAAGTCTTTTTGTCTTGCGTATGCATTTCTGAGCTTTGTCTCTAGTTGCAAGCTGCTTGCTTTAGAAAATCAGCCCATAAGCTTTTCTTCACATAAAATTGAATCTTGTTTCCAGTCAGAAGAACAATAACGCTAGGTGAGCAAGATACTGAGCAGTTGAGGTGGTATGTTTCTTATGACATCTTGAAAGAAACCTGTATTCTCATATTTTCAATGTGCCATGCTCTGTTCCGCAAAACACATTCTTAAAGAAATTGCTGATGTTATGGCACTTGCCATGAGGAGCAGGAAAAATTGTTAGTGTTACTTTTGTTAATGTGTGATTGCCTCTCCTCCTGTTAGAAGAATGTTGACGCTGTCTAAGGATCAGTACAGGACTTTGTTCTCCCCTATGCCCACAAGGTCTTCAGACTGTAACTACTGGATAGTTCCTTATCTTTGCTTCTGTGTTTTGGAGGGGCTGTTATTTCTACTGTAGGGTTTTGAGTTTGCCTGTGTTTACATAGCCACATCCTCTTAATGGCTGTTATCTTTGACAACAGCATCTGACTGATTTTAAGGATGACATATAAATCTATGTTTGTAACAGAAACTTATTTTGGTTTCTATGATGTAGAAAGAAATGGATTAGGACTTAAACAATATAAAATATGTTTTGGATTATTAAATATTTAAATCAACAGCAGTCTACATTTTATCAGTCTTATTTTTATAAGTATTATAAGACAGTACTGTCAACTCTTTTGTTAATAGACTTTTTAATAGATTAATTAGGCACCTAGGAAACCTTTTATAGCCGTGCCAGTGTGTGCTCTAACAATGGTGTGTTTGCAGCTTCCGGGTTAATAGTAACTGTAAACATGCTAGTGGCAGATGTCTTTTTGGTTGGGTCATGGCATCTGCTGAATACTTGTTCTTCATCCAGCTTGACTGCTGTATTTGGGTATGGTGGTCAGAAAACTTGAGTGGCTTTGAAAAAATTTGAGGAAGTACACCATTATTTAGTTGACAAGTTTTTGTTTACAATAGGAAGAAATCATTTGTTGAAACTGAAATACGTTGTGTGAACTTGTGAGTTTAATGGTGCAGCTCTAAAAAAGCCAGTACTTTGCTTTATTTTATGTTGAAAAGATTGTTCTCTCCAGTAAAGTAATACAGAATATGAAACAAAAGTATTCAAAATGAAATGTTGTACTTCAAAACAACAACAAAAAAAATTAAATCTAGCAACTTTCTCCAGCCAGTAGACAATGATTTTATTTTGTAGCCAAGACTCCCATAATCTTGGTTTTTGAAATAATTGCTGTAGAATTTCCAAATATTGTAACAAAATAAAAAGCTTCTGATAATACTATTGTAAGTTTTTGTATTTTCCTACTCCTTTATGCTAAATAAGATATGAACTTTATAGACTAAAATCTATTGAGTGATAGATACAGTTTTGCTTTCTTCTCTCAACTCAAATGTGACTGAAGATTTAATACAGGAGGTATGATAGTGAAGTTCTCAGGTTCTGCACTTAGGTCATGACAATCAGTTACTGACAGCTGAGGTCATGGAAGAACCACTTATTTTATGAGCACTTTTTTTTTCTGTACAATTTTCTTTAACATAGTACTGGGAGGACAGTATGAGTTTCAGAATTAATTTAAGAGAGTTGGGTTCTGGGGTACCAAACCAGTCACAAATCTCAGTACTCCCTCTATTACCAGTATTTAATTCTGAATTAGAAATTAATTCAGCCTTAGAAATGCCTCAATGCCTTAGAAAATTACAGCAAGATGGCTTTTTTTCTTTGAATTTTCTACTCCCTGGAACAGGATTTTAGATTTTTGTCCCAGGAATGTGGTGTGAACTCTCATTATTAAAATATGTGATTCTTTATTATTGTCATGTCACAAGTGAGGTTTTGCTTTAAAATAAATATCCTTTGAGGAATTATTTTTGAATATTGGTTTTTCAAGAAAACAAAGCTCATGTGATGGTGTTTTCTGCATGTGAGCCTGCCTCTGTGCCCTATTAGCAATAACTTTTGACTCCTGTCCAACTTCAACATCTCAGAGCAGTCTTCTGAAAAACATGTTCACCTCGATAACAAAGAATCAATGCAGGACACTGAAAACCAAATTTTACTCTTTCAGCTGCTTATGGAAATGCTTGATTCATATGTAACATATGGGTTTAATTTGTTTATTTTCCAAGTCGGGAAAGGTTCTTTTAAAACTCAGGCCTGCATGACTTTGTCTTGGTCCAGACTGGTTTGTTTTGATGGGGAGTTGTGGGATGACAGATTTAGTTGTCATACAGGTGGGCAAGCCAGGAGATCTGGCCCTGTTTGACATAGACTGTATGGATGCTGTTTCCAGTTTCTTTGTATGATGTGGCTTGGAAGTGTAGATCTTTGTCTGATATTAGTGACCATATCAGCTATTCTTTTAGTCTTTTTATTTCAAATAGGTATTTTAGATTTTCTGTCATTTACTTGAGGATGAATTAGATGGTATTGTAAGCATGAGTGTCTGCTGTCCAGCATGACTAGCAAACCATGGATGTTTCCATCCTTGCCAGCCCAGTTATCCATAGAATCATAGAATTACAGAATGAGCTGAGTTAGAGGGGACCCATCAGGATTATCTAGTCCAGCTCCTAGCCCTGGACAGGACTATCTCCAAGAATGGTGCCATATGCCTGAGAGCATTGTCCAAATGCCTTTTGAACTCTATCAGGCTTGTTGGTGTGACCACTGCTGTGGGGAACCTGATTCAGTACCCAATCAAACCCTGGGTAAAGAACCCTTTCCTGATATCCAATCCAAACCTCACCTGACACAACTTCGGGCCATTTCCTTGAGTCCTATTGCTGGTCACAGAGAGAAAAGAACAGTGTCTGCCCCTCCTCTTCCCCTCCCAAGGAAGTTGTAACTGTAGTGAGGTCTCCCCTCAGTCTCCTCTTCTCCAGGTTGAACAGACAAAGTGACCTCATTTACTTCTCATACGGCTTTCCTTCAAGGCTCTTCACCATCTTTGTTGCCCTCCATTGGACACTGTCTATAGCTTAATGTCTTTTTTATGTCTTTTTCTTGCGGTGCCCAAACTGCACACAGGACTTGAGGTGAGGCTGCACCAGCTTAGAGCAGAGCAGGCCATGCCTGCCTCCAAGCTGAACAGAAGAGAGGTGCATTTCTCATTTGAACTATGGATACCTTCTGCTTTCAGTTCAGTGTATCCCCTGCATTGGTCCTGCAGAAACTTGGGGAGCTCTTCTGCTCCTACATAATTGTTACTTGCTAATTTTTTTTCTTGTTTTTGTAGCAATTTTATCCCAGACATCCTGGTCTTTCACCTTGGCAAGTGTAATATTTCCCATGTGCCTCTGCCCTCCCCAGGGGCAAGTACAGAGCTCCCGGGGGTCTCTCTAGTGGCAGCCAGGCAGTTACAATGCACTTCCTCTCCTGTGCTCCTCTTGACCTGTATTTTCTCATTCACCTTTGCCTCAGGGCATAGACTTGCCTTAAAAAGGAGCCACTTGTATCATTATATGGATGCTATTGTAATCTGCTACTTAAAACATAAAGGAATGATCATTCTGTGTTAAGTTTTTAGCCTTCCCAAAAATAAATTGTTTGTCTTTGAAAATCAAAGTACATTCCTTTTATTAGAAATATATAGCTTTGCTAAACTGTCAGCAAAAAATAGGAGTAGGACTTTTAGACTTATTAATATCCTGAAACATCTATTTGCTAAACTATCAAATAATACTTGTTCAGTCATTTATTTTGATTTTTTACATTGAAGTGGTATTGAGTCATTACTATTAGTATCTGTGGTGAGAGTTTAGGGAAAATCTCTTCCTTATTATTCAAATCTGCAGTACAGCAAAAAGGTTGATCAGGTCCTGGTGTCCCCAGGCACACCATCTTTTTTCTGTTCCTTTCATTTGTAACTACTTGACATGAATGATAAGGAGGTTGGTAAAAGCTTTCTGATAAAATTTTGTTGTTTGACTCTTAACTTTGAGGATGCGCTTCCAAGATACTGCTGTTCAGCATAAAGCACTTTTTCTTTTAAATATATGCTGCAGGACAGAGACTGAATTCAGGTTGCACCTAGCACCTTGATGTCAGGCTTGTTCTGTTTGGTTTAGTTTTGTTAATTTTCCACCACAGCTAAAATGCCAATGTTTTGTCTAGTAAGAAATGTGCTATGAGCTTCTGCAGGAAAAAGTATGTCTTGTTTTGTTTATGCAGATAGGTTTTATGGATTATTCCGTCCTTTATCTACCATCTGTTTTTGACTCCTGTTCTCTTGGTAGGTTCTTCTCACCCAACTCTCCCAAATATTTCCTTTTTTAGCAAATACATCACGTAGCTCTTTTTTTTTGTTTGACCCTGAAGAATTCAGTCAGTTGTTCAGTGTATTTGCCACTTGGATTTAAAAAATGCCTGAAATTCGGTGATTAGAGTTTGTAAAATTAATTATATCGCTTTAGACCCCTGACCAATGCCCTCTGGGTGCCTAATATCTTTTCGTGGAACTGAAAGTGATTTTTGTTTTTCAATAATCAAAATAAAATATCCATAGAATAAAGTGGGAAGAGTATGTTCATTAACAAAAGGAAGGTTCCTAATATCTGAACTGACTTCTGAGTTAGAAAGAACTACATGAGAAGTAATATATCTGGCTTTGCTCATTTAAATTAGAACATGGGCTATGTATTTTGAAGGGAGACATATAAATTTAAAAAAATAAGTGCTTGTACATGGCATAAAATAATAGAGAATTTTATTTCCCTCCTTTTTGTATTCTATCATTTAAAAAGGTTAATTTTTATGTAACAGTACTAAACATAGATTGACAGGTATGTCACACTACTGGAAAGAAAAAAAATTTTTGAGAAAATCTGTAGTTGCAATATGTAAACTGGCCATTTTGTTCATTCTAAACCACAGGAAAATGTTTATTTTGATTGACATCTTCACATATTGACAGCTTGGATAGCTCTGACATAAATTTAACTCTGGCATTAACAGGAGTGAAAATATATTAAACCTTCCACCCTGTTATATCAAATGTGCTTTTTGATTCTAACATCTGGGTTATACTTTTTTGTTACAGCTGTATCCTTTACAGAAATGCTGGTAAAATAGTCATAGGTAAGTATTGGTTTGGACAAGGAATAGATACAGATTTTGAGAGAAATGCCTTAGGAACTGCATGAGATGTATTTCAATAGCATGGAGGTTAAGCATAACTTCATTTACTCTTAGCACAGGTGAGTGATTCTTCTTGTCAAAGAAGCATAATTATGAGAAGAATAAGTCTTTAATTGGAATGATGAAGCATTTTTGATCTAATTGCAAACAAGTAGCATAAAGGAGGAATGTTTTATGAAATGACAGTGGTATCCTCTAATTTACCTGTCAGTACATCTTACTCAACCAAAACCATTTTAGTGTTAATCTCCTGTACTTACTAGAAGAGAGTGGTTTAAATTTAAATTTAAGTATAACTGTGATGACAAAGTTCTTTGTTTGAATGGTTTTACATCAGATGGTTATGTCCCCTTGCCTTCTGGAATGATACATGATGCAGAATGCTTCAGAAAGCATTCTGCTCAAGATATTGAGATTCAAGTAGGCAAATTGGCATAAAAATTTTGAATATTGAGCAAAAGTCAGGGTGAGATTTAGCTACCATTACAGTAAAAGCTGAACTTGTCTGGTTTTTGTTCCATGGTTAATGGACACCTGCAAATCCCTCTCTGTGGAGTGGGCTGGTGGGCTGGTGCCTCATGAGTTGGTTGCTCTTGCAGTTGGTACAAGATATGCCATGTCAAAGCAGAGAGTTGTGCATCCATAATCATCAAATATAGATGAAGTTTACCAAAGGCATAAAAACAGACTGGTAAAAGATCAACCCATTGTTGATAAAGACAAAATGTCAAAGAATGCATACAATCTGAATAGGTATATAATATTGCAGGAATTACTCTTATTTTTAAGCTATACTATGAATTTTTGACTATTCATGTGTTTAAAAATAACAGTCCATAGAGCCTTACAGCTCTATGAGCATAGACAACTTTTTATGACTAACACTTCATTTGTTAGCAAATTATCTTTCCAACTTGCTAGGTCAGCGTCTGCAATTGCTGAGGACTGTTTGAGGGAACTTCCTATTTTTTACAAGAAGGAAAGTATGTAAACAAAGGGCCAATCTGGGCTAGCTACTAGTTGGTTTACATCTCCTGAGACCTTCCTATGAACTCTGTGTGGTAGGAACTGCTGAAGTAGTGCATGAGTAAAATCTCAAGTTACTGCATTTTGGATCCACTATTGGGTGAATGACAGCAAAAGGCAAAGAACGCCAGCAAGAGTAAAGTAAAAAAAAATTCCACTGACTACCATTTTCTTTTGTCCATGTGTCTTCAGTCAGGTTTAGACAAGCTTAAGCATCATTTTTTCCTTACAAATTCGCTTGTACTGAGGCAGGTAGAGGCAAGCAGAATTACTGAGTTGAGAGGACTCTTAAAATGTCTTTGATACCAGATACCTTCTACTTACCAAGAAGGTTTGATTTATGCAAATTAATTCCCCTCACACAATGGAAAAAATCAAGCAGTGATTAAAAAAGCAGGACCCTACTGCTCTTCCCACCTTCACAGAATCATTAAGCAGTTCAAGCAGGTGAAATCAGTGGCGATGGTCCAAAAGTCAAGACCTGGCAGGTGATGTGGGTGGCTTTTTTTGTTCACTTTTCTTGTAAAAACTACCACAGTATGCTTAATGGAAAAAAAAAAAAAAAAAAAAAAAAAAAAAGAGAAAGATTGTTTGAGACAGCTGGTATAGATGAAAAATGGAGAAAAATGGAGAATTCAGAGGCATTAGAGAAGATAAAAAACATCTGACCATGCTCAGAGATAGTGAAAACAGTCAGATGACAAGACAGAGACCTGGAGGAGAGGTTTTTTTCTGAACGGTTCTTTTTATATGAAGATGAAAAAAACTCTTGGTGTATTTCCACTTCCTTTAGGAAATAAGCTTGTTTCTCCACTAGCAGAATAGAAGTACCTAAGTACATCTAAGCACAAGGCAGGACTTGCACAAATAGCTGCTCTTTATCAAAGTGATGCTGATCATCCGAGTACCTTGAACTGATTGTTAGAGCTGTAAAATCTTACAAGTTTTCCCCAAAACCTCCTATTATCTCTACTCTCTCTCTCCCAATATGAACAAGAAGAATCTGACATTTTATTGTCAAAAATGAATCCAATTAGAATTAAGGATTTCAGAAGCAGCACCTTTTGATCTAGTGGAAAGTGTTCCTGCTTATGGCAGGGGGTTGGAATGAGATGATCTTTAAGGTCCCTTCTGATCCAAGCCTTTCTATTATTCTGTGATTTATTGTTTAATGCTTTATCAAAACAGTACAAAATAGTTTATATCATAAGTATGAAGACTTAATGTGATTTATCAGGGTTAGGTGGATGTGTGGACTGTTGAGAGCTTGTCTCTCTGACTAAGTTTATGCGTCTATTCTCATTCTATAGTTTTTTTCAGTCGCAAACATAAAGGTTAGACAATGCAACTGAAATTTCCTAAGGGTTTTCTAATTGCTGCTTATGAATTGGAGATCTGAGCCTGAAACAGGCAAGCTTTTGTGCCTCAAGCTGACTTAATAAGGAAATCTTAATGCTTTTCCAGATCAGGATGCAGCTTTGATTTCATTAATAGTATATCCCCATCTGACATCCTGGTTCAATTGTTTTGCTTGATTACCCTCATATCATCAGCAATTTATTAAATATTTTTTCTGGAAAGAACTTCTCTTCAGTGCACAATCCAATATATATAATCATTAAATATATTACATTGCATAATTTTATTACATATTATGATATTTGAGAGTGAAACATTTTGCAAATCTAACTCCTTCCATTAAATAATAACACGGCCTGTGATATTCCATTAGGTTTTCAGTTCAACCGTATAAACCACAGCTGAATTAAATGAACATAGCACTTCCACTTTCACAGCACTTTCTATGCAAGTTAGGTGGTTGTTTTTGTAAAGTATTATGATATATAAAGAGGTGTCTGATTCAGTATTTGGCCTTTGCGCTTAATTTTTTTACTTTTATAGGCTTAAACCAGACTCTTTATATTGCTTTAATGTATTTTTACATGCATTATAAGCACACCCACACATGCATCAGTTCAACATTCCAGCAAGGCAGCTGATTTAAAAAAAATGTTGTTAAACAAGTTGAACTGGTTGACACATATCTGAAGAAAGAAATCAAATAAAACAGGCAACTAAAGAGAAAGGGAAGTTGATATTGGCACATCATCACAGAGGTCTCTAGGTAAAACATATGCAAAAACCCTTAAAATGTAGTTCTACTTTGAAAAGTGGCTATTTAAAATGTCACCTTACTCAACAGATCTATTCTTTCTATGTACTTGATGTTGCATCCTCTTGCCTTATAATAAAATACATTTTTTATTTCAATTTCTTTTCTTATTAATTCCACAGTATCAGTACAAATCTAGCTTGCATTTTGACATTTGTGCTACCAAAGGTAAGTCCCCAGACACAGTTTGCAAAGGACTCTTCAAAGTACAAGCTCTCTCTTGGATGAGCAGCAATAATAGATCACACTTAAGCTGTCAAATTCTAGGCTGAGTTTGAATTAGTGGTACCTTAAACTTCAGGTATCCCAGTCTCTTTGATAGAAATGCTCAGACTGAAATTTCGGTTTCATTGGGCTGGTATATTATGAAAAAGCTTAGAAAATGAATTCTTGAAATTTAAGCTCATGATTGCAAATGGAGTCAATCTGGTCTGAAGAGAATGGTATAGGAAGAAGGAGCCATTCAGCTCTTTCTGGAATTACTTTCTACATCAGAAAAATATTTTCAGCTCCAACTGTTAGAAGTGCTGTCTGTATTATCGTCTTGCTGTTCTTATTTTTTTTAAAGGTTTAATTTTGTAGTATTGAAAGTAAGTTTTCAGTCTTGTCCTTTTCTCTTAAGTGTAAAGTTGCTTAGAAGATCTTTTTCTCCCTAATTATCATTTTGCAAGATTCATTTTGTCAAGGCAAGGGGCTTTCTTCTATCCTTTTATCATGACAGACATTTCATTAGGCATGCTGAAAATAGAATTATGCTTGATCACATACTTTTTGAACCCCTAAACATAGTGCAGATACTCATTTTTGTATCTGCTTGTCTGTGTGCTTACTTAAGTTTCTTGCCCTTACTAGATGTAAAGTAGCATTGAAATATGCAAATAACTGAGAGGTATCTAATTATGTGTTAGAACTCTTAAAATCTGATTATCAGTGTTATTTGTAAATATGATTACCTGTCCTCTAGTCAACCTGAGTTCCTTTTGCAACTTCCATTTCTTTTATCTGGCCTTGTATGGTAGTGCTTTCCTTTTAAACTATATGAAAGAAGAGAAAAACACATCCAGAACTGACAGAGACATGAAGAATTTCAAATCGGACCACAGAAAGTGTTATTACACTGACAAAAGTGTTATTACAGCAGTGTGATAGGCTCAGAGCTTAAAACTTGAAGGTACAATACTGCCTGAGTATCAACATCACTATTTTCCATCCTGATCAGGAAATGGGATGTTGCAAGAATTTTGAGTTGCTTGATGTGAATAACAAAGGTTTTGGTATTTTATCACAAATAAATTTTTCTGAACAGTCTTACAGTATGTGGGCATTGACACATTGTCTGGCACAATGCAAATGCACTTAGCTGATGTCACATCCTCTGATAGGATCACAAAGCTGTTCAGAATTGCGTGGAGAGTGTTAGAAAGGGTGAAGAACTTATTTTGTGGTATTCTGAAAAAAGCAAAAACTTAACCAGGGTTGCTGGGGTTTTTTTTCCTTGGTGTTGTAAATCTGCATGTTGTGGTGGTATGATGAACACTGTTCTGGTTTTTATTGTTGGGACCCTGGAAGCATACTTCATATTTGGCTCCGGGATGATTGTGTGAACAGATGAATTAAAAGCCATGTCCTTCCACCAAGCCTGAGATATACTGCAGTGAACCAATTGTGCGCTCAGCAGAGGACATCAGCTGAGCTCACAGTCAGCAGTTTGCTGGTGATCCAAGACTGCATTTCAGCAATGGAAGGAGCCATCTGCATGCAGAACACTATTTTCAGATATGCCTCTTATCCTAGTCAGCTTTCCTTTGCGGCTCAAAGGTCTTCTAGTCCATGTGTGTGCTGAAAGAGGCCTCCACATGTTCATCTCTCCCATTCCTGCTCTAGTGATACAATAGCAGTTTGCTTGGGAAAGCATATGGATCAGAATAAGTATGTTGGGATAAAGTTATGGGTTATTCATATATACAGGACATATTTTAAATGTGTTTTCTGACATGGCTTTCTGCATATGTAGAGAATACCCGAGGGGATTCATGACAATCATGGGGTTTTTCTCCTCCTTTCAAACAAAAACGTAAATCTGGTGAAAATTTTCTAATCTGGTTGTTGTTACCATGGCAACCTGAAATATGGTTTTCTGTGTTTGTACTATAAGCTGACTTGAGATGCTAACATTAGCTAAAGTACTTTGCTTCCATTTCCTTTTCAGTTTTTCTTCCAGCGTTCCCATGCCTAACACTTCTGGATGGTATCTCATTGTACCTCTGAGAAACTGGAGTGCAGCACATTGCCTTTATCTCCAGTGGTTTGAATCGTCAGGAATGGGGTCCATGAGTTACAAGTCATACAAATCATGGTAGTGATAACATGACTTGTATGGTATTTCATGTAGTGATTACATGAAATACCACCTGAAATACCATTTGTGTGTTACACAGATTGTAAAATTGAGTGATCTGATGGTCCCTCTGAACCTTAAATCCGTGGACTGCAGTCTTACTCTGAACATCAACATTTTAGGAGTTTTATGTATTCAGTTGAGTAATGTTGAAAGCCTGGCATGTCATGTTTTGATAATGCTGGACTTTCATTGATCTCAAAGAGAAAATGTCGCACATGGTTTTGGGGGGAATTTTTTTTTTCATTGTAATGTGGGATCTGTCACGGCTGTGCCAAAAATCTGTTGATGTAATTTCTCTTGCCAGTGCTTTGAATCAGGGATGGGGGAAAAACTCAAAATAAAAACATATGTCATAGAATTTAGGATTTAAATCTAAATGCCAGTTTCTCATGTTGGCCATAGGCATCATTTGTCTGTAAAAAAAAATTTACACCCACTACCTTGAGTTACTGTGACGTGTATTTTTCAATCAAGATATCCTATTAGGAGCTAAAGGTCTATTCTTTATTTTCATGTCCATTTTAGAGGTCTAGAAAGTGATTTGGCAAAACACTCCCCTATAAAGATTATGGGGTATGATTATGTTCTTTCTGTTCATTATAAATTGATCGTACTGATTTTCTAGCTACTTCCATCTCTTCCCTAAAAAAATAACCAAAACTGATAGCAGTAAATTATTTTGAGCTACACTAAAGTAAGTAGTTCTATTAATAATTACTTCAGATTTTTCCAAACTGGTATTTGGAAACTGGTTTCTGATTTATACTTTTGCTCTGACTAGAAAATGGCTTCAGTAGAAAGAGAGAAGGGTGCTGTGTTGGGTCCAAGTATATAGTAGCTTGAATAAAGCTTACAAAGGTCTAAAGTAATTGCCAGGTATTTAAATTGGAAAATACCCATTGAATGAAAAAAAAATTAAATTTAAAAAATAGTACTCTGCAGCTCCTGAGAATATGCACAACTCTAAGATTTATATTAGTGCTAGACTTGATGATATAATTTTTAGCTCTTTTTGATTTAATTCTGTCTGTTCCATTCAGCATCGTAATCAGGAATAACTAGTTACCATCCAGGATTGACTCCAAAAGCGTCTGAAGGAAGTCAGCTCTCTGTTTAGATTTGATCTGTATTTCCATATGGTAGAGAGCCCAGATTATGTTCTTAATACTAAACTTGGCAATTTTTCCAACAGGAATGAGGGATGCCTTATTATCATTATCAAAACGAAATAAAGCTTTGAATCTTATAAAGCAGCTGCTG